>NC_056726.1:521001749-521360082 GCF_019279795.1 Protopterus annectens | reverse complement strand
TGACTGACATGCTGTAGTAGGTACAAAGTACTTTTCCATCATGCAGTTTTACAAAACATATATATATGTGTGTGTGTGTGTGTGTGTGTGTATACATATCTATATCTATATCTATATATATATATATATATATATATATATATCTATACATACATACATAAACTACATCCATGTTGCTGTGCATCTCACATTGGGCCTGGAAATGCGACCAAATCATGTGCCATATAAATTGGAATTGGATTTAGCAACTGGGAATGTCTTTTTTGAATGTTCAGCCGTAAGGATGTTATGAACATTATCGGAAACGG
Source organism: Protopterus annectens (assembly GCF_019279795.1). Classification (NCBI taxonomy): domain Eukaryota; kingdom Metazoa; phylum Chordata; order Ceratodontiformes; family Protopteridae; genus Protopterus; species Protopterus annectens. The sequence goes on along the minus strand of NC_056726.1, from coordinate 521,359,774 downwards.
TAGTGGGAGTTGAGACAAGTTCTGAAACAGGAACACTGTCTGAATCACTCTGAGATTTAGAGTCTAGATCATCGAAACATTGCTGTGGTAATAGCTCTGATACAAGAAGTAGATGTCTGAGATTTTTCCTGTACTCTGCACCCTCGGATTTCACAAGATAGATCTCGGCTCTTCACATATATTTGTTACTTGACCAATCTGGTTGAAAGCTTTCTTGTTTGTATCCTCACTGTCTCTGTTTCTTTCATTGGACGAAGAAATCTGCTTGATTTGTCATAACTGGACTTCTGGATTGTTTTTAGCTTTAGGCCTCAGTAAACTGGAACTGATGGGCAATGTTCTGGTTTGCCTAGATAAACGTCTCTGAGCAGGTGAGCCAAGTATATTGTCACGGGGTATGTTTCTGAGATTGAGTAAATTCAAAAAGACATCGGTATTGTCATGCTTTGACTTCTCAGGTAATTGCTTTGTAGTCTGTACTGCACTTTCAGCTAGTACATTTGGCTGCGGATATTCTGGACTACTAGTAACACGTACAAAGTCCCATTCTCTTGCAAATTTCTTAAACAACCGACTGCTAAATTGAGTGCCATTGTCAGCGATAAGCTTTTGTGGACTGCCATGGACTGATTAATAATGTTTCAGCTTGATAATAACAGTAGTGGACATTAGATTAGTTAGTAAATCAATCTCAAACCAGTTCGAATAAGAGTCTACCGGTACTAAGTAATGTTGATTGCTCCACTCAAATATGTCAGTGGCTGCTGTTAACCAAGGTGATTTAGGAACTTGAATTAGCTGAAGTGGTTCTTTTTGCAAATGCAGTTCAGTACTATTGCATAATGAACAAGAAGAAAGCCCTCTATGAATATATTTTGCTAGAGAAGTCCAAAATACTAGTCCTCTCACTCTTCTTTTGGTAGCTTTAGATCCTGGGTAACCATGATGGAAAATTTGGATGTATTCTTGTAAGGAAGCAGGAGCAACAATTTTAAGACCTTTGAAAATAATGCCATCTTCCATCAACATCTCATCTCTGTAAGGAACGTAGGGTTGTACTTCAGATGGCATACTAGATTGCTTTGATGGCTATCCAACATTAATGTAGTGGTTGAGCTTTTGCAAAATTGGATAATTTTTTTATGGTCTTTTAGCTCATCAAGTCTTGTGGTAGAGATATTATGCAAAAGTTATGGTAAATAAGTTTGCCATTTGTATAGACTCTTTTGAAGTTGTACTTTTGCAATTTAAGCATCACTCTTTGCAATCTTGCTGGAGCTGAATGCATAGGCTTTTTTTCAAATACTACCCAGAGGTTGATGATCATTTTCAATCTGAATATCTCGACCACAGATATAATCATGAAACTTGGAACATGCAAATACTATTGCCAAAAGTTCTTTCTGGTCTATGCTCTTGAAGGATAACAGCGCCAAGACCAAATTTTGAAGCACCTCAGGAAGAGTTACTGGTTTGTTGACATCATAGTTAATGAAGGTGGAGTAGCAATTTTCTGCTTAAGGTCTTCAAATGCTTTCTGGTGATGTTCTAACCAAGACCATGTAACATTCTTATGTTAGCTCTCTCAAAGGCGCTGTCAACTCAGTGAAGTCTGGTATAAACTTGCCTAAAATAGTTGACCATATCAAGAAAATGTTGTAGAGCTTGTACATTATCTGATGCTAGCATCTCACGAATGGCTGCTTGATTGGATGGGTCTGGTCTCAAGCCAATGCAAGTAAAGAAATGACTTGTAACTTCTGGTAGTCTAAATTTGCACTTTAGAGGGTTAAGCTTTAAGTTCACTTCATATGCTCTGTCTAGAACTCTATTAAAGTTTCTGTCATGCTCTGCTTCGCCATTGTCTCCGACTAACAAATCATCTACTATAATGGCCCAAGGATAACCTGAAAAAAATTTGCTCCATTGCACACTGAAAGACTTTACTTGCAGAATTTATTCCAAATGGCACCTAAGAAATCTGTATCTTCCAAATGGGGTACTGAATGTAGTCAGTAATGAAGATCTGCGATCGAGCATCACTTGCCAAAATAAATGAACACTCTGCATCTAAGACAAAAATCAGTGCCATTTGGTATTACAGCTGCGACTTCTTCGACTGTACACATGGGATGATGCAGTCTTTTCAGTGCTTTGTTCAAATTTCTTGGGTAAATTATATTCTGGTTTCATTTGAGGTTTTCTTGAGTTGCTACCACGAACGACACCCATTCAGTAGTTTCTGTAACTGGACAAATTACACCTTGCTGCACCATTTTGTCCAACTGAGCTTTGATTTTATGCTGCATAGCTATTAGAACTTTTCTTGGAGGTCTGACTACTGGACTGATCTCTGGGTCTAACTTCATAGAATACACAACTGGAAGTTTGCCCAACTTGTCATCGAAAACATCAGCATATTCTGAAAAAATAGTGTTAGTGAACCTGGAACTGGGACATTTGCTTATTTTATGAACAACTTTGGTAAAAGAAAGCAGATTAATTCTCAAACTGTTTTGAGACCCAATAATGACTGCACAGGTCTTCAAACTACATAGAATTATTTATTTATTTATTTGACATTTGTTGATCAGGTTGGTCCATCTGGGCTGAGGCCTTGTTTCAGTGGAGACCCTGGGAGAAAAGCTCCAGAGTTACAAAATATATACAATTTACAAGAATAAAAACATTTGCTAATAAACAAAAAAAAAACCTAACAATGTAAAATCAGTATGCAATGATAATACTGATTACAGATTATAACATTGTTGGGTAGCTATGTATATAAGGCAGTTAGTCCAGGAGAGATTGAATTTAAAGTAGAGAGAGAGGAATCTAGTAAGGAGTGATTGGGTAGCAGTGAAGGAGAGATGAGTGCAACAGTAGTTGTTGACCATTCTAATGGTGAGGAGATAGATGATGTAAAGGACAGTTAGGGGTAGGAGTAGGGAAAGGGCTTAGTGAGGAAGAATGGAGGGTGAGTTTGGAAGGAGGTAGTGTTAGGTACTAGTAGGAGAAAAAGAAGTGATAGATTTGGGCTGGAGAGGTGGGTTAGCCAGGGGGCAGAGAACAGAGGCAGAGTTTATTTAAGCTAAGGTGATTTCTCACAGTGTTTTTGAATAGAAGTTTGTGAATGTAGTGTTACATATGTCCAGTGGGAGTTTATTCCAGTGTTTGGTGGGGTAAGAGTTGTACAGGTTTTTGCCTATGTTGAGTTTGGGTTTGGTTATGGTCAGAAGGTGTTGGTCACAGCTATAACAGTTCTTGGCCACATAACATGAAATCTTTACTGAGCTTTTGGTTTGAATTTCTTCACCTCCATAAGCAACAAGTCTCGCACAACTGATCACATTTAGTTTACCAGCTTTCATCTTGGCAAATGTGTCTGCTGACATAACATTACACTTTGAAACAGTGTCTACTTTGAGCTTGGTAGATTTGCCATTGATCTGGACAGTACAAAACACTACATTCTTTGCCACTAAATTTACTGCACCTTTCTTTTCGCCAATCACTGATACACCATCTACATAGAAGGTAGACTGTTGCAGTTCAAATTGATCAATTTGCTTTTTTGAATGACCCTTCTTTATAACAGTATGAGGTTTACTTGATTTACAAAATTTTTGAAATTGGTTCCATTTCTTACATTTATGGCATCACTGACCAAATGCCTAAGCACTTTTCTGTTTTGACCCATGGTTGGCAGCACAATTGCTACAGTTAAGAAAGCTTGACGTGGGTTTTGCTGATTCACTGTTGTACAGCACTGAGCATGCTCCTTTAACTGAACTAGTCTTAGAACTTGCTGGAAGATTGTGGGGTTCCCTTACCATACCTACAGGGACTACAGCTGCCACATGCTTAGGCCTGTTTCTGCCTGCCACATTACACGCTGTCTACATTTGCTATGGAGCCTGCTAGAAAGATGCTCTTATCACTTGCAAGCATATTTGTGTGCCTTCCTGTAACTTCATGAATTTGACAAATCTCAGTATTAAATCACTATCATGAAGCAATTTTTTTCTCAGAGCAGCATTAATACCACACATGAGCCTGTCCTTTATTAACTCATCTTTCAAGTCACCAAACTTGCACTTTTTAGCTTTGTTTCTCAGGTCAGTAATATAAGCTGTAAATGTTTCTCCTTGCTTTTTGATCTCGTGTATAAAGCAAATGCCTCTCTAATGTAACACACTTCTGGGGGTTGCACATTTTTCTAAATTTGTGCTTCAAGCACTCAAGGTCTTCATTTGATTCAGCCTGTACAATAATATGATGATTTTTTCCCTTTACCTTCATATACTGCTGGTGCATATACAAATGAACACTCTTTCTATGGCCTCTGACCTTGCTAGGTTTAGCAAAATGAATGCCCTGATGCATGCATCTTTATCAGAATAAGCTGCTTGTATGAATATATCGTACTCTTGCTCAAATGTTCTCTAGTTCTCTGCAATATTCTGATCAAATACAAGTGGTAGCAGTTTACGAAAACCTTCTGCCATAATAATACATATCTGTGAAGACTTTTGCTAGTATCCACAAATACACACATATGTACATGTGCATGAAATTTATGCCAGTACTTGTAACTATGCCTAATAGCACAACAGGCCTCTTTATAACTGAACTTTGTGAAATATGTTTCCCAGGCACTGTAATACTCTTGAACTTACCTTACTGTAAAAGTCTCTTATTTTAAGAAACATTCAAATAACTGCACTGTGGGAATAAACTTGGAGGGAGAAGTTCAAAGTAAGAAACATTTTTAAATAATTGCACTTTGCGAATAAACAGTACATAGCACACTGAAATTTCCCCAAAATGGTGGTACTTTGCTTAAGAACTCTGCATAGTGCAGGAAACGCTCTGTAATGTAGGCACCCTGCAAATAGACACACCCAGCACAAGAAGCTTTTCGAAATGGCTGTATTTGACTGCACTTTATGAAATATTGGCAGTTTGCACACAACAAACGCATGTTGATTATTGCATATTTACACTGCTTAAAATTTTTCTTCTTCTTTCTTCTTTTTTCTGTTTTATGTTGTAAAGAGACTACCAGTTGTGTAAAATTGTTATGTTCATATATATATTTATACCAAAAGTCAGGTATTAATTTCATTTCATTTAGCTTGTGAGGTAAACAAAACAAGTGAAAAAAAGAAAAAAAGTTCTTTACTTAAGTTGCTATGGCTTTGTAACTAATTAATTACACTGATTGTCTATTGAATGCATCTTAATCAATTAACCAAGAGTATTTAATGATAGCTGCTCCTTAAGAAAATTCACTCTGAAGAAACCCGGTTTGTTACTGGGTGAAAGCGCTTAGTGTATTACGTGCTTTGTTCGTTTTTTATGTAATAAACAACAAATTTATGTTTTAAGAGAGGTGTGGTGAACTGAAGTGCTTCTAGTAAGTTGCATTACTAGTTTTCAACAGTCTGTGGTTATTGTGGAATGCAAAGTAGTAGTTTATGCCAAAACACAGTAATTCACCAAAACAAACATGGTCACCTTGCTCTATTTGTACTCAGTGTGCCCTTTGTTATATTAATTTTGTTCATTTAATCTCGTCATGCCCATTATATTTTATTGTGCTTGTTTTAACTCTAAACATGTTTGTTTTACTTTAAACATGCTCATTTTGCATTTCTGAGGTAATTTCTGAACCCTTTATGTGCTTTTCTGATGCTGTTTTTATCAAATATCTTAATTTCAAACATTTCTTAATAAAATTTTTTATGCTTCTCGTTTGCTTAAACATGTTTGTGCTATTCATCTGCTTAGTAATGCGTTTTGTGCCCTTGAAATGCTCCATTTTATATTTTTTATAAAATAAATTGTTCATTTAAGCTTTCGTTACCTTTAGTTTGTTTCTGGCCGTGTTTTGCTTTTGGTTCATTTAGTTTGCCTTCACTGTTAACTCTGCACCTCGAGGCTGTGAATAGCAGTCTCTGGAATCCCATTTCTGACACCATTTCACATATCTAGTCAGGATGAAGTAGACAAACATTGTGGGTTCTGTTAAAGAAGCTTTATGTTATATACAAACATAAACATATATACAAACTAGTTGTCTCATGCATAGATGTTCACACTACTGGCTGTACTCACAAAATGGCACTAAGGCTAGCACATACCTGCTCTTATATATATATATACATATATACATACACATACACATTCTGGTCTTAGAAATGCTTCTTAAATATGCAACACATATGCTGTTCTGTATGGTTAATACTTGTGAAAAGGAAGCAGGACAGGATAGAAGGTTAAGTAATAAGTATAGTTACATATAATGGGCATAAATTGAAGGGATTGTAGGTTGGTAAACTACTGGACAAGAATAATAAAATTTAACCAGGACTACAGCATGGGCAAAGCCAGCTGTTAATGAGGAAGTTCTTAAGTAGCTTTGCTTTTTAAAATGGGTTTGGGCAGCAGTCGTTATGATATTCTGAGGGATGGTATTCCATACTTTAGAAATACAGCAGGAATAAAAAGAGTCCCTGGCACTGTTGTTGGATTTAAAGACCTGTAGTAGAGCTTTATTTGAAGAACAGGGGGCTCAAGTGTTGGTGTAGAGTTAAACCTGTAGTTGAAGGGTAGGAGATTTATCAGGTCAATGTATCAGTCTGTGGGCAGCAATGAGTTATATGTAGTTAAGTAATGGGGTAATTCTAGCCAGCTGAGTTGTAAGGCAGAGCAGTGGTTGGATCTATGTGGGAAGTTTATTGCAAATCTAGCTGTTTTATTCTAACAGTTTTCAAGTTTGACTAATTCATTTTTTTTAGGCTGATAAAGATAGAGGTATATAGCAGAATAAAGAGTAGGTGGATTCTGGCTGTTGCTTGTCTTTATAGTGTTAGTGAGGAAAGACTTGATTCTGAACAGTGCACCTAGTTTTATGAGTGTCTTTTTGATAGACTGAACTAGGTGTTTGTCTAATTTCATATTATCAATTAAAACACCTAGTAATTTTGTTTGGGATGCTTTAGCTATTATTGTACTGTTAGAGGAATATATGTGGAATATAGTTTGGGTGGGGTCTAGTGATTTACTGGAGTGAAAGTATATGTTTAGTTTTGGATGGATTCAGAATCATCTGAGCTGGACAACTTCTACTCTCCTTCTCCTTAGGTAAGAAATGGAATTCTCTCCCTTCCACGCTAAGGACGGTGTCAAACACAAGCAACTTCAAAACTCAGCTTTACACCTACCTCTCCTCGAAATGGAAATTTAACTGAATTCTCCCTACCTATAACTCTTTAACAAAAGCCCCTGGAAGAGTATCCTCCTGAGTTCCTAAGCACCTTATAGCTGGCTATAACCTTATATAGCTAATTCCCATACAATCTCTCACACTGTAAATATTGTAAGTAGCTTTTGAATTTAACTGTGAGAATTTGTTAAGCTATATCTGCACGATATTTTTCCACTATGGGCAATATTGATCGCACTTTGTATTATTTGATATGTATTTGTACCTGTAATTTTATTTTTATTGGACTGCTATCTTTACTGTAATCTGTTTCATGGAGCTTTTCTCCCCGGGCCTCCACTGAAAACTGGCTCTCTGGGCCCAGTGGACTTCCCCAATAATCAAACTGGAAATAAATAAAAATAAGAATCAGTTGTGAGTTTAATAGCCAGGATTCTACACCTAAAAAGGACTGTTGTGTCATTACTTCAGGTTGTATGGTAGGTGCAGTGCAGATGAGTGTAGAGTAGTACAGTAGGGTTCCCACCTTTTGCAGAGGGATTATATAAGATATTTTCCAGATTAAGGGAATGTACTGTTCTGAGATAGAGCAGTTAATCAGAATCAAGACAGGATAAGAGATGGCATCTCCTGCTAGTTTTAGGAATTCTAAAGGTAAGTTATCGGCTGCAAGAGTTGTGGGTTTAAGTTTAGTGAGTAATTTGTTTATGGTATTCATTTTGACAGATTTAAAGAAGAAAGTATCATTGGTTTCCTTGGGTATTATTGGCATAGTTCGAGGTGTATTGCAGTAGTTTTTAAAAAGTGAAAGTATAGAGTTTGTAAAGAATGAGTTGAATTATGTGGCTATGCTGTCATTATTGCTAGTGGATGATGGGGTTGTGTTTATGGTCAGCTGGGCTGAAGGATTTTTTTTTTTTTTTTTTTTTTTTTTTTTTTTATGGCAGACCAAATTTTTTTGGAATTGTGATACTTTTGCTGTATAACACTATAGTATTTTTTTTTTTTGGGGGGGGGGGGGGGTCTAGTTTGATCTGGGTTTTGGGTTTATTTCTAAGTTGTCTGTAGTGATCTAGGGTAACTTGATTATTGTTGGTATGCCCAGGCTTTATCTCTTAGTCTGAGTAGATTTTTAGTGTCTTTTTAGCCAAAGAGTATAGTTAGATTTTAATCTAGTAGTTCTGTATGGAGCTAGTTTATTTAGAATGTCAAGGAAAGTGGTATTAAAATAATGCAGAGCAGAATCTAGCGGTAATGTTTCGAGTGTGGTCCAGTCACAGATTTGCAAGATGGTGATAAAGATTGACGCATTAAAATCGTCTTGTTATGAATGTGATGGAAGGTGGCATTTCTGGGGGGATGTAGATGCTAAGTAGTTATGTCAGGAAGATGACCTGATTGGAAAGTCTGAAAAGGTTTGTTAAGATCCAATCTAGAATTGATTGCCTTTTGGTAACATTGTTCTGGTCACAGTTCGTATAACCTGGGTAAAGCCATGTAGGTTAATGAAATTAATGGGGTTATCAGAGTGGCAAGAGAACCGGGCGGTGTTAAAGTTGCCCATTATGATGATTTGTGGGAACATTAAAGTGATCCATTGAAGAATTTCCTCAGTTATGTTGAGGTTATTACCAGGAGGACTGTAAGTACCTATTATGATTAGGTATTTGTTGCAGTTTATTTATAGTTTGCTAAATAATATCTAAACATTATTAAATTCTGTAATGCTTGGTTCTGTAAGTTCTAATTTGAAATGTTGTTTATAAATTATGACTATTCCACCTCCATATTTGTTTTTTCTGTCTGTGTATAGAGGAATAATTTCATTGTTAATTTCAGGTTTCAGCTAGGTTTATGTTAGTATTGCAGTGTCAGGAGAGTGTTGTGTTAGACTGGGTGGCATTCGTGTATCTTATTGACTGTGCTCCTGAGATTCATGTTAGAGCAGGAGGTTTGAGCCTTTAGGGGACGTTTGTATTCCTGTGCAGGGCTGTGGTATAGGGGAGTAGGTGGATTGTTGTAGATTAGTTTTGGGACCAAGATTTGGGTGAATATCACTGCTGAGTTATAGTTGTGCAGCAAAGTGTAACAGAAATTTTGAGAGCTTAATTATGAGTTTGTTATACTTGAGAAACGTTTGAGATTTGGAAAATAACTAAACATATTTATATGGAAATTATCCTATATGTGTCATGTTATAGAGTTTAGAAGATATCTCAGAGTTTACAGGTAATGAGTGTTGGGACTAAGGGTGTGTAAATATAGAAGAGGAGAAAGTGTTGTATAGCTGACTGTGATAGGACTTAAGTGTTGGCTAGTATAAGGAGTGTGAAGAAGATTGTGTATAAGGATAACGTTTGTAGGTGTTTGGTATACAGGGAAGTTGTCATTGTATAGATGAGGAAGGAGGTGATTTAGAATAGGGAGAATTAAGATGATATGTATTTCTAGGTGAGAAGTGTGGAGAGGTTTGGTTAGCAGTAGCAAAACTAACTGGATTGAGTTGAGGGATGGGAAAGAAGTTTTTGTATAAGTGAGAAGATGTAGTCTTGGTGTTAGGTGGGTGTGGGTAATTAATCATGGTTGTGATTGGGAAGTAGTAATTGGTTGGTGTGGTTAGTCTGAAATTAGTTTAGATATATTGGGGTGTGTAGGAATTGGGGGTAGGGTAGGCGAGCAGTGTGAGCCCAAGCTTAACGGACTGAACCTGGCCACCGAAAACCCTGCAGAAACTGTCAGCGAAAAAGAAGTCATAGCAGGTCAGTGGCAAAGTTCTTGTTTAGCACTTATACTGTAGCACTAGACAAATTAGAGTAGAAACCATGGTGGATTTTATTTTTGATATATTATGTTTTCAAACTTAAATTAGCAGTCAAGGCCAGGTGCTAAAAACATTCAACATGTACGATAAGGGCTGTATTGGAATATTCAACCTAAATGTAGGGCAAAACCTTAGAGGGAAGACTTTGTATGCTACAGGGTTTACAGACTCCAAATCAAAAGACCCAGAATAGAGGTGGAGGTGGTGGAGGGGACCCAACAGTATCATCCCTGCTAGAGTGCACGTCACATAGTTAAACTCAAAATATACTTAATGATAACATCACAGGTAAATCACAGAGCAGGACATACTTAATATACAGAGAGCACAATCCCAAAACAGGGTTGTGAGCATCACATAAAATTATAGGTGGAACATCCACAGGTGGAGGGAGCACTTGCAGTTTTCAGAAGGGAATCCTGCACTTGAATGATTCCTAGAGTGGTGAGCACAGAACACACAGGACTGGTTGGGACCACTGCAACTAAAACATTAATTCAAAAATGCAGTTTAGACCAAAGGCATACACGATGGTTGTAGTTGCCCTTAAGGCAAATGAGTAGGGGGTCCTGCACTTGATTAGTATACAGAGAGCACTATCCTGAAATGCATGAGATCAGTATTGCTTTGTTCTTTGATATTTACCAGAAATGTTCTCCTAACACCCTGAAGTGTATCCAGAGTTACACCATTCTCAAATTTATTTGATGTTACCAGTATTGACATATTACTTAAGTTAAAAAATTATTTTTATTAGCTCATATGCCTTAAGGGCAACTACAGGCCCTTGGTCTGAATTGCATTAGATTTTCCTGTCATATTTGGTTACATTTTTAGAGATGTCAATGCCTACATCATTTGAGTCATTAAAGGGGCTGCTTCAGTAATTATTGCTACATTTCCTTTTTTTCTTCAGTTATAGGATCTGGTGTCCTCATTTCTGCATTTTAAAAGTGGAAATTGGATGATCCCAGATGAACATTACATTTTAACTTTCCACAATTTTTGTGGCACGTTTTCCTGTGATTCAAGAGTACTTGCCTTTTGTAGTATCTACACAGTTTCCAGTGCATAAGCTTTGCACTGTATGGTACTGTCACCAATGGTTCAGGGACAGTCTGAAGCATGTGTTTTTCTAAGTCACCACCCACAAATTTCCGGGCTTTTTATGATTTAGTTGTTGCAGGTGTTATGGTCTGCATGCGTAGTTGATTCATTTGCAGTCCACTGCTCAGTCCACACTTTGCACATTCTTTTTTTTATGTTTGTTGTCTAAATAAGACCAACTGGACAGAAAGTCCTGTTTTCAAAGGTAGCTCAGGAATATTGCTCTGTCAGATAATCTGGATATAGATGGAGAGTGAAAGACAGAACCTTAGTGTTATAGGGTGGATCTCAGTTACAACAAATAGCCATGACTTACTATAGTATACTCTGCTATTACAGGGGTATGAAAAGGTCATCTGAGAGTAAAAACAGTATGCAACAGATTTTGTTGACAAATGGACTAAATCCTACTTATTGACTTTTTGCTTTGTTCTTTTCAGCAGTCCTGTCTTAAGCCTGTCCATGTGTTCCTAAATGTTATCACTTTGTGACTGTATGACTTTCCGTGGTGGTGCAGCGGTAGCGTTGTTGCCTCACAGCAAGAGGTTTTCCCGTTCGATTCTCAGCTGGAGTGCGGGGAGTGCCTTCTGTGTGGAGTCTGCATGTCCTCCCCGCAGTTGGGTGGGTGTTCAAAAGACATGCGTAAATGGGCGTGCCTTCATTGAAGATTGAATGTCGAGCTGGCACCTTGGCGTTTGTGAAAATCTACTGCCAATCATTAGCAGACCGGAGTTCCGGTGTGGCGAACCCTAACTGGGAAAAGCTGAAAGACAAACTACTACTACTACCTTTTCTGTGAAAAAATACTTTGTTTTCTATTTTCAGCCTTCAACCATGTACAGCCAAATCCTGTTAAATTTGTTATTGTGCATCTTTTTACAATTTCCCTTGAACTTTGTGGATTTACTGTCTTTTTTTTCCAAGAATACGCATACTGATGTGCATTCTTGGGAAGTTCAAGCACCATTTTTTCTTGTCCTCTGTGCTGTGTTATCCTGGTGAATATAAGGTCTCCAGAACTGCACTCAGTCTTTCAGATGGAATATTACTAGTGGTCATTATAGAGGGATAATGTCCATCCCAGTACTTCACAGGCCTTCTTTACTGATTTCTCACACTGCTTGCATACTTTTAGATTGTTTGATGCGATTACTCTCAGGCCTTTTTCTTATGTGTTTACTAATACTTTCCCCTCCAGATGGTTGAACCTTTTCTGGCTGCTGGTTTCCAGATGGATTATTTTGTATTCTTCATGTTAGATTTAATCCAAGCTTGATAAGTCTCTTTCCATCATTTCTCTATTTCATTCTTTGTTCTTGTTGCATGTGTTTGTCATTAGCAGTAAAAAACGTAGATTTTCATTCCTAACAATCCACAATGTCACAGACACTGAAAAGGACCCAACCTATTACTTAATCCCTCTGCACTGTCGTTCCTCACTGTTAATCATCTCTTAGACTTAATAGATTCCATTTACTGAGATCCTTTGTGTCATTTTGTATAGGCCACACTTTAATAATGCTTCCATCCTCTGACTTATTTCAGGGCTCTCATTTATACATTTTTGTATGTACTTTGCCAGATACCTTACTAAACTTATGTATTCTGTACCTCACTTTTGTAACCACCAGTGGCTGCAGTAGTCATGTGTTTGTTGAATTTTGCATTCTGGAAAAACTTTAATGTGAAATGATCAGTATGTATGTGTGATGTATTATAGAAACAACACAAGTCTTATTTTGAATGTTAAAGAAGAAAATAATGCCAGAACACTGATAATATAAGAAGCCTTAAAGGAATCTGTGAAAGTAAAAATGAACAGGGGTGCAGGACCAGATGTGACAGATCAGTACCGGAGGTACCAGTTAAAGTCCTGTGCCATCAGTCACTAGATGAAATCAGTCACTGTAGCAGCCTGGCGGAGGACATCTGTCCCACTATGTATACGTGAGGAAAAATCAAGAATGCTGGCACCATATGCAGATCAGTCAGCCTGACCTCAGTATTAGGGAAAGCCTTGTTTTGCTTTCTCTTTCCTTGGAAAACAGTCATTCAGAAATAAGCTAATACAAATCAGACACACATTCTGGATGAAGAAGAGTCTGGACAAAGCTAGGTAACCAGTGAGACTGATCTTTGAGGATTGGTGTTTCGGCACTAATACGGTAATCCTTTAGTCTTATCCTTATACATGGACTAGAAGGGGAGTTAGGCCTTGGGGATTTTGTCTTAACATGTTGATCTCCTGCCGTTTAACTACACAAAGAAGATAATTTTCTTCCATGTGGGGTTCAACACCCTAGTGTAATCCTTCTGCTATTTATAATCATTTTTAGGATTGTTGCAACATAAGGGTAAGATAAAAATCTTTTGCAGTGACCTTTTCCTGAGAAACTGACAATTTCAGTGAACTTGCCAAAAATGCTGATTTATACAGCTGTAATTGGAGTGATTTTTCTTCTCAAGTTGTACATTTTTGCTATTCTTTTGCAGTTTAAGTAGACTGTAATTTCAGAAATGATGGAAGGAATGTTTGAAGAAAGTTGTAGCATCCTCAAGAATGAGACAATACTGGCTTAAAATGAACAATAAACTTGAAGAGCAGGACCTGAAGAGTTGGGCTTCCCACTTGGTATACACATATCTCCAAAAAAAAAAAAAAAAAGAATTTATATGCCTGGTAACCAAACATCTGTAGTGCTGTATGTAAAGGAAGTGGTGAAAGAACTACTAAAAGCTTGTATACAGTGAGATGGAGTAACTAAACAGTGGTAGTAGTAATGTGCTTACCACCGGCAATAGCTCAGATTGAAAAATACATCTATGCTATATAATCCACCAAATTTATAGAAGAGTGTAGAAATGTTCTACAGAGTATTTTGCAGTTTTCATTCTGTCAGCACTGGGGATGCTGAGCAGGCAGTGTAAGCCAAAACATAGAATAACATGGTATAAATAGACTTGGTATACTCTCAAACTTAAATTTCGTTACATTGTTCTTTAGGATTTTCATACAGACAATAATTCACAGGTCATCAATACATGTATCTGTCTATCTATCGTTTACTGGGTTAGTCCTACTAGGCTAGTAGCCTATTTTCAGGGGGAGTACCATGGTCATATTTATAAAACTTGGGGAAATTTGGCTAAGGCATCAGGGAACTTTTCCCTTACTCTCTTCTGTAGGTGTCATGGGATCTTTTACATCTGTGTGAGCTACCACCAACTGTAGCAGATGGAGCTTCAGTTTAATGTCTCATCCAAAAGATGGCACACTCAGGAATGCAGCATCTCCCTTATGCTGCACAGCAGTATCAGCACTAAATATGCCTGATGTGGGAATAGAACCCACAGCCTTCTGCACCAGAGGCAAATGTACTACTTTTTGCGCCACATATATAGCTTATGCATGCTGTTCCTTTATTATATTTGACAGCATTAAGTGAAAAACTAATCTGGAAAGGAAGGATGAAGATTAAAAATGAGCTTTCTTAGAAAATGTGGATATTTTGGTTGCAGAATGTTCCAAAATCCTGACCAGAAATTTAATTCTTTAAAACCACAGCTCCCTGTGAATTAACTGTGAATGTACAAGGTCAGTACCACCAGAGCACCCATGCTGGAAGGCCGTGCAATCCATGGCCTTCTACTGGTTATGTACTATCACTCTGTGTATTAAATGCCAGCAGCACAGATGAGTATGATATTGATAGAGATATGCTTTCCATTCCTTCACAATTGCTCATCAGCTGTTACACCGCCAATCAGAAAATGGTTCAGTAACTGTCAACTGTCCATTCTTTTCCACAGTGAGTTAATAACTGGTGACTGAAAAAAAATAGACATTGTTCTGATGTAAGAACGTACACATTTTGGATGTTCTCAGACATACCCAGATGAATATTTGTCAGCCATATTTTTGCACAGTTCTTCAAAGACATTGACCAGCAATCTTCTTTTTTTGACTGCTCCCATTAGGGGTCGCCACAGCGGATCAACTGTTTCCATTTCTTCCTGTCCTCTGCATCTTGCTCTGTCACACCAACCACTTGCATGTCTTCTCTCACCACATCCATAAACCTTATCTTAGGCCTTCCTCTCTTCCTGTTACCTGGCATCTTCGTCCTTAGCATCTTTTTCCCAATATACTCTGCATCCCTCCTCAGCACATGTCCAAACCAACGTAATCTTGCCTCTCTGGCTTTGTCTCCAAACCTTCCACCCTGGCCTGACCCTCTAATATACTTATTCCTAATCCTGTCCATCCTCGTCACGCCCAGTGCAAATCTTAACATCTTCAACTCTGCCACGTCAAGCTCTGTCTCCTGCCTTTTTGTCAATGCCACTGTCTCCAACCCATATAACATAGCTGGTCTCAGTAACGTCTTGTAGACCTTCCCTTTCACTCTTACTGGTACTCGTCTGTCACAAATCACTCCTGACACACTTCTCCACCCACTCCATCCTGCTTGTACTCTCTTCTTCACCTCTCTTCCTCACTAACCATTCCTCTGAACTGTTGATCCCAAGTATTTAAACTCCTCCACCTTCGCCACCTCTACTCCCTGCATCCTCCCATTCCTCTATCCTCCCTCTCATTCACACACACACACATTCTGTCTTAGTCCTGCTGACCTTCATTCCTGTTCTCCCTAGAGCATATCTCCACCTCTCCAGGGTCTCCTCCATCTGTTCCCTACTCTCATTACAGATCACAATGTCATCTGCAAACATCATAGTCCACGGGGACTCCTGTCTGGTCTTGTCTGTCAACCTGTCCATCACCATTACAAATAAGAAAGGGCTCAGAGCTTATCCTTGATGTAATCCCACCTCCACCTTAAATGCATCCTTCACTCCCACCACAGACCTCACCGCTGTCACACTACCCTCGTACATATCCTGTACCACTCTTACATACTTCTCTGACACTCCCGACTTCCTCATACAATACCACAACTCCTCTCTAGGCACCCTGTCATATGCTTTCTCTAAGTCCACAAAGACACAATGCAACTCCTTCTGACCTTGTCTGTACTTCTCCATCAACACTCTGAGCAAATATCGCATCTGTAGTGCTCTTTCCTGGCATGAAACCATACTGCTGATCGCTAATCATCACCTCCCTTCTTAACCTAGCTTCCACTACTCTTTTCCATAACTTCATGCTGTGACTGATCAGTTTAATCCCTCTGTAGTTACTACAGCTCTGCACATCACCCTTATTCTTACAAATCAGTACCAAAACACTTTTTCTCCATTCCTCAGGCATCCGCTCAGTTTCCAAGATTTCATTAAACAATCTAGTTAAAAACTCCACTGCCATTTCACCTAAACACCTCCATGCTTCTACAGGTATGTCAACTGAACCAGCAGCCTTTTCATTCTTCATCCTCTTCATAGCTGCACTTCATGATTCACTATCCGCACATCATCCAACCTTCTCTCTCTCTCATTCTCTTCATTCATCAGCCCCTCAAAGTACTCTTTCCATCTGCTCAACACACAATTCCTCGCTTGTGAGTACATTTCCCTCATTATCCTTTATCACCCTTACCTGCTGCGCATCTTTACTAGCTCGGTCCCTCTGTCTAGCCAGTCGGTACAGGCCTTTTTCTCCCCCTTTAGTGTCTAGCCTTTCATACAACTCTTCATACGCCTTATCCTCTGCCACCTCTCTCTTTGCCATGCACCTCAGCTCCTTATACTCCTGTCTACTTTCTTCATCTCTCTGACAATCCCACTTCTTTGCCAACCGCTTTCTCTGTATACTCTCCTGTACTTCTTCATTCCACCACCAGGTCTCCTTGTTCTCCTTCCTCTTTCCAGATGTCACATCAAGCACCTTTCTAGCTATCTGTCTTACTAGCTCTGCTGTAGTTAGCCAGCTATTCGGTAACTCTTCACTGCCACCCAGTGCCTGTCTTAACTCTTCCCTGAACTCCACCTCACAATTACCCTTTTTCAGTTTCCACCATTTGATCCTTAGTGCTCCCCTCACACTTATCCTCCTCTTCTTGATCCCCAATGTCATACTACAAACCACCATCTTATGCTGCCTAACTACACTTTCCCCTGCCGCCACTTTACAGTCTCCAATCTCCTTCAGACTGGCCCTTCTACATAAGATATAATCCACCTATGTGCATCTTCCTCCACTCTTGTATGTCACCCTATGCTCCTCCATCTTGTTAAAATACGTATTCACCGCAGCCATGTCCATCCTTTTTGCAAAATCCACTACCATCTGACCTTCTGCATTCCTTTGCTTAACACCATACCTACCCATCACTTCCTCATCCCCTCTGTTCCCTTCACCAGCATGCCCATTGAAATCTGCTCCATTCACCAGTCTCTCACCCTTGGGTATAGTCATCACCACTTCATCCAACCCACTCCAAACTTTTTCCTTTCTCATCCATCGCATACCCAATTTGTGGAGCATATGCTTTAACCGCATTCATCATTACACCATCAATTTCCAGCTTCATAAACATCACTCTATCCGACAATCTTTTCACCTCAAAAACACTCTTAGCATACTGTTCCTTCAGGATAACCCCTGTGCCATTTCTCCTCCCATCCACACCATGATAAAACAATTTGAACCCGCCTTCAATACACCTAGCCTTGCTCCCTTTCCATCTGGTCTCTTGCACACACAATATACCAACCTTCCTTCGGTCCATCATATCAGCTAGCTCTCTCCCTATACCAGTCATACTGCCAACATTCAAAGCTCTGACCCTCACTATCATAGTCCTAGCCTTTACCTGCTTTTGGGCATGCCTTCCCCCTCTTCTCCTTCGGCCAACAGTAGCCCAATTTCTGCCAGCACCCTGTTGGCCAACAGTACTGGTGGCGGTCGTTGTTAACCCGGGTCTCGACCAGTCCGGTATGTATATCTGTACTGTTGTCCGCATGTATGATTTGGCAAAATTTTATGCTGGATGCCCTTCCTGACGCAACCTTCCCCATTTATCCGGGCTTGGGACCGGCACAAAGAAATGCACTGGCTCATTGACCAGCAGTGTATCTGCATATTTGAGAAGCTGTGCATCAGTGAACTCTGCAGTAGCAATGTTTATTTAGTATCTAGTCCTACTAGGCAAACAGGTTAGTGGGATGGAAAAAATCGTAAATATTTGTGTAATGATCAAAAGCTACTGTGCAGTAAATACGTCTTATAAAAGCAGTGATAGTCCTGATAGTGGGTTAGCCTATATCACAAAAGCACAGAATGTTTTAGTCTAGTTTATTTATAAGTGAGGTGGCTGGACCCATGTCAAGCAGTGAGATATATTTTGAGATATTTGCGTAGTGCAGGCTGTGGCAGAAATGGTTAGGGAGTATTACAGAAAATGTGATACTTAGTGTATTATGTTTAATGCTTTGGTCATCCAAATGTATTTTTCTATGTCAGAATTAAGTACCATTCACATGAAAATAAAAATCACATTTTTTAATTGTGGGCATCAGACTGTTCACCTAGTGGGAGCAGTTTTACTACATGGATTGCACAAATTGTTTACAGTAGTATTTCATCACAAAGTATTTTTGGCAGTGTAAAAGCATATAGTGCTTGCCTTAAGAAGCTGGAAGGCTTGAAGCATGCGGAGCCTCTAAAATGTCTTGAGCTGTAGTGGTTACTTTTTAATTCTCCTTTTCACTGATACTTCCTCGCGCCCTGTACCACAGAAGCATCACCTCCGTCCTAGGACTGATATCGGTTGAAACAGTAAAAAGCACATCTTTGAATATTTAATTTTGTGTGTTATTTGTGTGTCAAATTCTTCTGCTCTTCATCATCACACTAAGCCATATTAGGAGCATCGTTACATGAAAGTAACCTCATAAATTCACTTCGTCTGTACTTAATCTCAATGTTCTCCTCCTCTTATTTCAGGAGTGAAACTAAGCAGTTTGCTTGGTAAAAAGGGAAGTTTGGAGAAATTACAGAGTTATTGGGATATCGGATTTTTCCTGGGTGCAAGTATCCTGGCTAATGATCATGTCCGAGTGATCCAGGCATCAGAGAAGCTCTTCAGGACAAAGGCACCTGCCTGGTAAGCTGCATGTTTTTATATGCTGGCATGAGCAAATCACACTTAACTGCATAGTGCCATCAGTTGGCAGAAGCTGAAAATAGCTAGAACTACTGATAATTTACTGTAGTTATGTAATAACAACATGCAAAGCTTTTTCTGCTTTCTTTATTGACATTAAAAAGTTTTTCAACATTGCAAATTGTGCTTAGATTAAGGAAACCTAAAGACATTGTCAGGCATGTGTGTATTATTATTTTTTTATTTTGCATAAGTTGCAGATTGACTGTTCTCTTCCTTCATCTTGAACAGATTAACTCTTCCATGCATTTTTAAAATTCTTTCAATGGTTTTGACCTCATCACAACTAGAAATGAGATATCACTGCTTTTCAGATTGTGCCCTGTGTGTTTGTGTGTGCGCACGTGTGCTCGCGTCTGTGTAGATAATTTTACACGTGTGTGTAGATAATTTTAAACAGTAGGCTAAAACCCGCAGTGGTGGTGCTGCGGTAGCATTGTCGCCTCACAGTAAGACGCTGTCTGGCTCGATTCTCAGCTAGAGCGTCTTCTGCGTGGAGACAGGCGTGAATGGGCGTACCTTCGTTGAAGGTTGTGCGTCAGGGCTGGTAACTCGGCACGTAAAAATCCACTACCAGTCATTAGCGGACCAGAGTTCCGCTGTGGCGACCCCTAACCGGGAAAAGCCAAAAGACACAACAAAGGCTAATATAAAAGGTGCGATAAAAGCACATATATGATAGTACCTAAAATACTTTCCCTGTCTGCCAGCATCATTACCAGTTTTTCACCACTCTACCTTGGTTGTCTAGTTCCTTCTGTAATATAAATGTTTTCAGTTACAGCAGTAGTACTCACCGTCTTCCCCGTTACAGCATGAGTGCTCACCATTTTCCCTTTTACTGCATGAGTAATCACCATATTCAAAGTCAGATAATGTAAAAATTAAAATGACTTCATTTGTATTGTAACCCCTATGTCATTCTGTACAATAAACCATACAAAATTACTGTTTTTAATGTCATAGATACTTTTTGTTTATATGTAAGACAGCAGACAACTGAAAAAACGTTTATTTTATGTTTAATAATCAAAGGTGATTGAAACACAGCACAAAGTGTTATGATTGTGCCTTCAGTCAGTAATTAGTTTTTATGTTTCAAAAATTATGTTAACAAATGACATTTATAGCAAAGCTGGAGAGTTGAATTTCTTGACATTTCCAAAACTCAGAAATCTGCAGGCTCGAGTGACATAGAAGGATAAAGTCCTGACTGCATCTCAGGCAACCCAAATTTGATTAGTGGCTAAGGCATCTGATAGAGCTGCCTGGGTAGGATGGGAGTGAGTGGCCCATGTCAGCTTCGCCATCCTGGTGTGGAGAGAAGCAGCTGTGGCATGCCACTTCGGTGATGTCTAGTATGAACACTAGGTGTTGCAATTGTAGAACATGTGCCTGTGAACATATGCTACCACAGTACGCCTACCATACAGCTCAATTGTTCACATTTTTGCCTCATATTTTTGGTTTGTTCCTCATAAAATTTGTAGTTTTTCAGCAAGTTGCTGAGGATTGAAGTCACTAAATAATGACATACATTTGAGTTTCAGACTTTGTTTAGATCCAACCACAAACTAATCACCTTGGATGTCCACATCCTAACACCCCCCCCCCCCACAAAGGAAACTACCATGAATAACTTCTCCAAACCTAACTTTGGGCTCCTAAAAACAGAAGTGCCTATCTTCATGGCACCCATGCAAATGGAGAATATTTGCATGACTGCTGAATCATACACCAATGCACTGTACAAACATGTACACAAATGCATGGATCTCACCATACCCAACAGAAACAAGACTCTCTCCTCCAAAAAAAGGAAGCCAATCTGGTGGTCCCCTGCCATAAACAAACTCTACAACAGGAGGAGGAAACTGATGCAGAATAAGGTGAAGTCCCAAGACTGGAAAAACTCCCTTATCAGCTTCAACAAAAAGTTGAAATCCATCATCAAATATTCCAAAGCTAGCTATGAAAACAGAATTGTAGCAGATAGTAAAGATGACCACAACGCCTTCTGTAGTTATGTAAGGAATCTCCACAGCAATACCCAGATTTGCACTGAGCTACTGCACAATGGTACCTCCTATACCAAGCCAACAGATATTGTTAATATACTGGCTGACTGATTCAGTGCAACTTTATCCCCCCCCCCCACCCCAGAGGACCAATCACAATACCAGTAGATTGCCAGACACACAGTATTACAGGTTAAAACAGCACTGTCTAAGGCCAAGAATACAGCATCTGTGGGACCTGACAATATCCCTGGCTCTGGTCTACATGAACTACAGAGTGAACTGGCACCTCACCTGTGTGCCCTGTTCAATCACAGCCTCACCTCATGCTTTGTTCCTACTGAATGGTGCACTGCTACAGTCATCCCTCTCCACAAAGGAGGAGCAACTACATACCCTGGGAACTATCACCCCATTAGCCTGACAAGTCTGATATGCAAAGTTATGGAACGCATCATCATGGACCTAATAGACAAGGATATAGCGAATCTCCAAACTCTGGATCCTACACAGTTTGGTTTTGTGAAGGATAGATCATGCCTGCTCAACTTGGTCAACTTCTTTGAGTCAGTCACCAGAGCTGTGGATGAAGGCAAGGTGGTTCATACAGCCTACCTTGATCTGGCCAAGGCCTTTAATACCATTCCCCATGCAGGAATCATAGAAAAACTCATCTAAGCTAGGCATCAAACCCTATATCACTAGGTGGGTTGCAAGCTGGCTCACAGATAGAACCCACAGTGTGAAAGTAGCTCACTCCAAGTCAGACTACCGACCAGTCACGAGTGGAGTCCAACGGGGTTTGGTCCTGGATCCTCTCCTGTTTGGTATCTACTTCTCTGAAGTCCAAGCCAACATGAAGGGTCTCTGGCTGACCATCTCATTACTAAGGGTTTTGCATCCAGGAAGAAAGAGGTCATTGTCTCCTTCTACTCTTCCCTCATTAGACCAATCATCGATTACAATGCCCTATTTGGCTTGCACCTCACTAGACACGTACAACAACTGGAGAGGCCGCAAAAGTACCTCACAAAGAGGATCCTAGACCTTAAACACTTGTCCTATATGGACAGACTCAAAAAACCACCAACTATTCTCTGTCTTATATCGCCTACTTAGAGGCAATTTCTGCTTGACTTACAAAGCCATGTCTGACCCAGCTCTGTTAGAAATGCTACATTTAAAGAAATCTCAATCCCTGTGCACTACACGCTCCAGTCCTCAACCTCAGTACCACAATCAACAGAACATGCTGGAGGGGCAAGTTCATAACACAGAGACTGCCCATGCTATGGAATAGACTTCCCATACATGTTCAAGCAGAACACCTCACTGGCCGTCTTCAAGAGAAATCTTAATGAGTGGATGAGAAATAGAAAATTCACCCCGGGAATCACTCCAGTGGCTCTGTTCAACAGAGGCACTGGGAGCTAAGGTCAACTGGCACGATGCCAGGGAAATCCTATGGACTAGGCTTATAAAGGATCTAGGGCCATTAGCCTAGTACACACCTATGAATCTTCAGAAAATGCATGTCATCACAAATCCTGTTTAGTAACTTTCTACATTTATAAGAGCAATATTTAAAATTTGCCCCTATTTTTGGGCCTTTATCCCCCAATTGCTTTAGGTTTTGTCCAGATTTCTTGAGGTTGAGAGGTATCTACACTTTGCCCATGCTCCCTGTGGTAAGACCACAGTAGTGGAACTCAAAAGAGCTGCAAAGGAGGACGAGGGTAATCCACATGAGAGGGTATATATCCATGCAGGACGGCAAGCTGACTCACATCCTCCCACCCAGCTCTTACTCTGGGCGAATAAATGAGCCATTTGAACTTCCAGGGCAGGAACAAATGGGCAATAAGACTATCATCTAGCCTGTGGATGCCCACCTCTCACCCCAATAGAAGAAATGAGAGATACTTTTAAAAATGTATATTTGAGGTACCCTTTTGTATTCTGTGCTCTGTGTATGTTGGCAGTGTGTGTTTTACAAGTCTTATACCTATTGCTTTATTTTGGAAATATTTTTTCAATAAATTCCATCTCTTTGACAGTACAACTGTTTTTTAAATTGTATAATAGCACAGTGATATGTTTGTTATGGTAAGGAGTCAGTTCTTTCTTATAAAGATGACTTTTGTAAGTTGTCTTTGCCCTTATTATGTCTCAAAGCTGCTTATTTTATAATAGGCATAGCAAGTGTTTAAGTTTTTCATCATGCAGATCTCTGTAAAATGATCGGTACTTCATGTATGTAAAAATTCAGCTACAGCTGGTGGTATAGTACCTCAGTGCCTCTGTTGAATGCTGTGGGTGTCTGGAGTAGTAGTTTTTTGTCAGTCTGGTAGGAAGATCTGCACCTGCCCTGAGGGAAGGAGGCCACATGCCCTTATTAAAAAGAGCATCAGAGAGAGACAGATTGGCCTTTCTGGCAGAGAGGCTGTACTCTGGTAGGAACAGGTATAGCATGAGAGACTTGGTACCAGAGGTAGTGTGTCTTAATTGGAAGAGGAACTGAAATGTGAGTTGTTTACTTGAGCTGGATTTTGAGTTATTTACCTGGAATGTATTGCAAGTACCCTGCATAATGTGGTAAACATGGTAAGCTAACACTGTAAATAACCTTTGCTTCACAAAGTAGCTGTAAATAAATTACATTGAAACTGCACAGTGAGTCTCCAGATTGTTTTAGTATTAAGTATGTTATATGTACAAGTGCACACACACGTTTTTATCCTTTTGATTCCATTGTTACTGATTATCAAAAGTGTTACTCTTAAGTTCCAGGTAATCTACTTGTGGCTATAGCCCATCAAGTTACAGCTGGAAGTTTAATTAGAAGTGACTGTCGCTGACATTGTACTTGTGGTTGGCACTCTGGCTGTAACTTGCAATGTTCATGTGAGTAGTAGCCACCATGCTGTACATTGTACTGTATATGAAGATGGCACCCATCAGATTTACCTGGAAGTTCATTTGTGACTGGACTCCGGCTGTAAGTTGTAATACTCTCTGTGGTAGTTCCCATTGTGATATAGCTTCTACTGTACTTGAGATTGGCACCCATTAAACATTGACTGCTAATGTGTCTTATGCTTTTCATACTGTAGCTTGTATTGTGCTTGATGTTTTTATTCATATTATTGCTGCTTTAAAAATCATTGTTATATTTTATTGAGGAATGTGTGAGTACTAGTCCTAATGTCAAATTCTGGATATTGAAGCTTGCTTTATTATACTGTGTTGGACTGTGCGAGCTGGCAGTGCACTTTGTGTTTTTTTTTTTCATTGTAGTATGACCATGACATTGGTATGTATCTATGCGCGCGCGCGAGTGTGTACACACACACACACACACACACACACACACATATATATATATATATATATATATATATATATATATATATATATGGGTCTACTTCTATTCGCTGACAGCCCATTTCACTGAAACCCATTTGGTCGACAGCTCATTTCATTGACAAAAGTATTCAAGGCAAAAACCTGGGATTTGCCCCCCTCCCCACTGTTGTGCGACTGTGGAGTTGTTATATATAGTTGGGGGGTGTGGGGGGCACAGCCCCCCACCTAGAATGTTTGTCGATGAAATGAGCTGTATATATATATATATATATATATATATATAGAGAGAGAGAGTGCCATGTTAGAGGGTGTTTGGAAGATCTACATTAAAAAAAAGCAAAGATCAGAACATCAACATTCATTTTCATGAGACTAAAAATATCGAAACCTGGCATACCTGAATGCCAAAGCTTTCCCAGGGTAAGTAAACACTTGCCCAAACTTAAACTAAATACACACAGAGGTAATTAAAACCCCCTTCACTTTGTGGGAGGCTATGCTACCATACCCCCCAACTATATATACCAACTCCAGGATCACACTGCAAGGGAGAAGAGGGCATGTTGGGCAAGTGTTTACTTATACTGGGAAATCTTTGTCATTCGGGCTTGTCATGCGAAAATGAGTGTCAGTGTTCTGATCTTCGTTTTTTAAAGTAGATACATTGGGGGGGCAGTACACTCACATGGGGTTGTAGGGTGGCTTGATTCTGCAAAAATATATATATTTTTCATTTTTGTTTTTCAAGTTACTTAAAGCTCAAACAATAAAATTGTTGTGATGTTACTGAATGTAGGAGAAACCAGTGTAATGTATATTTTTTGATCTGCTGTTTTACTCCCACTCATTCCTGAGGCTGAGTATTCCAGTTACAAGAATGATGGCTACTTTGTTTTCACATGTGCCAGTGTTCACTATTCTAATCTGCCTTGACCCTTGTTGAAGCACCTATGATCAGCCTTCTCTCTTCAGTCACCATTACACAGGGGATGTGTGTGTGTGTGTGTGTGTGTGTGTGTGTGTGTGTGTGTGTGTGCACTTTTGCAGCATGTTAGCTGCCCCCCAAAGAATAGGAGAATAAACCATTGGTTGATAAGTGTTCTGCTCCACCTGACCCCTGGTTGCAGGTGGTACGTTACAAGGATGCATCCCCATACCATTGAGTAGACTTGTTTTGGCATACTTCCTTCTGAAAAGCACTTACTTCCTCCTCGATGTCCCTTGATTCCTTAGAAGGATGTGGGGGGGGGGGGGGGGTTCCAATTACTTTGCTAATATAGACTGGGATGGGAAGTGATGGCTGCTTGGCCCTCCCAATGTGCCCATTATCCAGCCTAGTGGTTAGACTGCCATTAAACGCTGTCTCATACTTTCTCATTTGTAAGAGTTCTGCATCTTTTCCATGCTTTCGCAAACTGTTTTTCAATGAGTCCATCAATTTGTCTGTGTTGCTGTTCAATACATTTACGTTCTTCTCTGCAAAAGTAAACCATGCTTTCTTACCTCATGACGCAATAATTTATGCACTGTTTTCATATTGCAACTTTTTGCTTTTGTTTGGTCCTTTTTCAAAAAGTAGCCTGTATAGATCTCTGTGATTTCCTTGAGATATTTGAAAGTCACTGTCATGTCCCCTTTTTTCCTTGCTTTATAAACAGTGTGAGTATTAGAGGACAGGTGTGGGCAAAAACTGAAAAAAATATTTGTTTATATTTTTGTATTTATTGTTTCTTAATCTGCTATATAAATGTGTTCTTCTTGGACCCTTTCATTCATGACCTGTGTCACAATGTCAAAGATAAACTCACTTATGATTTTGAGAAATAGTTAGAAATTGAAATATATGGGGCTGACCTATGTATACATGATGAAATCATGCAGTGATGATAATAGGAGGGCAGATTTCCCGAGATGTTTAGATGGATGAGGACAGATTAGCCACTACACTGCTAACGCTGGAGTCAACATGCTCCCTGGTGGTATGCTTTGATCATAAACTAATCTTTGTTGTATGAATGCTTCTGCATCACTCAGTGTTCAGTAGTATTTTGTAATGTGTTATACCAAAAAGGTACATGAGAAGGGTAGCCATGCTGACACAATTTTGCTGTTCAGCAAAAGGTGTCTTTTAATGTCAGTATACTCAGTGTCACAACATTGACATTGTTTTTCCTTCTGTTTTCCTCCATTCTTCTCTCCCCATCACCTTAAAGTAACAGCATGTTATATTAATACTGTCTCTGAGTATATCCTGAGGCACGCTCAACAGACTGGTACATATCAACATGTAAATAAACTTCTAGAAAGGCAGCAGCAAAGGTTTCAGAGGCTGTTTGAATGTATTTAAAGGGTATTTAAAGGGTATTAGTTTGCTGTAGAGAGTACGTCTGATGAAGCGGATTGTGATACCGTGAAAGCGTTTACATTTCTTGTTCAAAATAAATTAATATATTTTATGCTTTTGGTTATCCTGTTGCCTTCCTGGAACTTTACAATTTATCTACTGGGCGAATTGTTGAATTTTACTGGGTGAATTGTTATTCTTTTCTTGGTTGAGTTTATGTAAATAAACTAATGGAAGAAGTCCTATTGCATGTTTACGTCAGCATTGCATCCTTATAGCTGACCCTTCCCCACACATTCCTAAAGAAATATTCTGCTTCCTTTACAACTATGTCATACTGTAGCTACTGTCTTCTTCGTAGCCATGCTGCCACATGTTGCCATCATATTATCTGTACCACTAGTGACCAAGACATCCTGTGACTGATGCACTAGTGACCAAGACATCCTGTGACTGATGCACTAGTGACCAAGACATCCTGTGACTGATGCAGCACGCCATTTACCACTGTAGCCTCACTCACAGGCAGCCTAAGAAACAGCTGTCAGAAGATGCAAGGCTTGACATTAATTATCACTCTTAAGTACCCTGCAAGATGGGATGTGCCCCCAGCATACTACAAACATTAATCACCATCACTCTCCTACAGAAAAATACACAAACACACAAAATCAGTTCCTACTATAAAAGTAAGCACAAATTTCCCATCATAAGTCCATTGCAGATGCTGATCACACGGCATCCACTCACAGTAAACCATTACCTGTTACTCAACAAATTAAAGCCAATAAAACCACCAAACCACAAAAAAGTACACAAGATCCCACAGAAATACACAGAAATTAAAAACAGTAATGTCTCCAAACCACAAAAAAAGTCCTACCGAAATACCAATAACCCCCCCTCCAAAAAATAGAGAAAATTCCAACAGAAATACAACACTGAAAAAGGCACTTCAAATCCTCATATAAACAAATATTTTCAAGTGAGTCATGAATCATAGCCTGCTAAACTCTCATTGAGTTATCTGCACATGCTTTTCTCCATATGTGCTACAGAAATGCCTAAAGTGCAAATAAAGTATATGTTTGTTTATCTGGTTTAAAAATGTAGGCTTCTGTACTGCTTTTACAAAGAGTAGTCAGACTCTGCAAAGTAACATCAATGCTTAAAAGAAAAACGGTTGTGTCAGTGTTTCAGTGCTTAACATTGCTGCTTTACACTTCTTGGTTGTCCAGTTTAGTTCCTGGTTGCAGGGTTGCCACCTTTCTCTGCATCGAAAACCAAAAAGAAACCACACCCATTTCCCCACCTCTCTCCTCATTTTCCCACCCACTTTTCCAATCATATTATGACATTGAGTACGTCAGTACAAAATAGAACACCTTCTTTTATCTTTTTTCCTATTTTTAGGTGGTATACTTCTGCGTATCGCATTAGCGATGCTTTGCATAAAAAAAAGTTAACCTGGGGCTATTTTTTTTTTTTTACAAACTCCTGGATTTTGTTTGTTTAAATAGAATACCAGAGTTTATGTAATGGTTTCCTGACTACCTGACTATCATGATTTATAGAGAGTCCGAAAAATACCAGATAAGTGGCAATGCTACCTTCAGTGTTGAATCTTCAAGTCATCCCGTTGGTTTTCACTAACTTCTTTAATTTCCTCCCTCACCCCAAAGACTTGTAGATGGGTGTATTGGTGATCCTATAAATTGCCCACATGTAAATATTTGGCAGGTTTGTGTATGTGTAGCTGTCTGTATACATCTCTATCTATATGTATCTAGCTATATATTATACAAACTGGCCTTGAATGTAAATACTAAAACCAAAAATATGTGAGAGACAGAGGGCAAAGGAAATTAACACCAAATGCAAGTGTAGCAAAAATACATACAGGTTAGAGCTTTCATCCCACGCAGTCATCAAGACTTTATCAATTTCTTAAATTAACCCACCATATTAAATCCTATTACATAAAATATAATGCATTTTACATAAATTAAAATTTCCCAACATTTGGTTCAGGTTTGATTGTAATCACTTTACTGAGTCCAGGCATGTTTCAGCCCTAAAGAAAATCTGCCCGTACCACTCCCTTATATCTAAGGCTAGAATGACATCCCACCTCTGATGAATGTTTTAACTTTTTCCAGTACAAAAATGTATTTTTTTATCCTTACTTATGACGGAATGTCTACACATTGTAGTAAACACATATTTCTTTATATTGCTATTGAAATGTTTAGCAGTCCTCTGACTTAACCTCCTGCTGGCTTTATCTACATAAAATGCTGTAAATTTTGCTGTTCTCTGTGAAATTTATTTTTTGTTGGGATAATATAGTGTATATAAAAAGTTTACACACCCCTGTTAACATGCCAGGTTTTTGTGAGATAAAAAAAATGAGACCACAATAAATCATTTCAAAACTTTTTCCACCTTTAATGTGACCAATAATCTGTACAATTCAATTGAAAAAAACAAACAAATCTGTTAGGGGAAAGTATAAACAATAAAAAACGTACAATAAGCTGGTTGTATAAGTGTGCACACTCTTAAATTAGTACTTTGTTAAGGCACCTTTTGATTTAATTATAGCATTCAGTCTTCTTGGGTAGGAGTCTATCAGCATGGCACATTTTTACTTGGCAGTATTTGCCCACTCTTCCTTGCAAAAGCAGTCCAAATCTGTCAGATTATGAGGGCATGTCTTGTGCACAGCCCTCTTCAGGTCACCCCTTAGAATTTCTATTGGGTTTAGGTCTGGGCTCTGACTGGGCCATTCCAAAACTTTAATTTTCTTCTGGTAAAGCCATTCTTTTGTTATTTTTCAAGCATGTTTGGGGTCATTGTCGTGCTGAAAGGTGAAATTCCTCTTCATCTTCAGTTTTCTAGCAGACGCCTGAAGGTTTTGGGCCAAAAGTGACAGGTATTTAGAACTGTTCATAATTCCCTCCACCTTAACTAAAGCCCCAGTTCCAGCTGAAGAAAAGCAACCCCAAAGCATGATACTGCCACCCACCATGCTTCACTGTGGGGATGGTGTTCTTTTGGTGATGTGAAGTGTTGTTTTCGCGCCAAATGTACCTTTTGGAAGTGTGGCCAGAAAGTTCAGCCTTGGTCTCATCAGACCATAACACATTTTCCCACATGCTTTTGGGAGACATGATGTATTGTTTTGCAAATTTTAGCTGGGCCTGGATGTTTTTCTGTGCAAGAAAAGGCTTCCGTCTTGCAATCCTACACTATAGCCCAGACATATGGAAAATATGGGAGATTAATGTCACATGTAGTACACAACCAGTACTTGCCAGAAATTCCTGCAGCTCCTTCAGTGTTGCTGTAGGTCTCTTGGCAGCCTCCCTGACCAGTTTTCGTCTTCTCTTTTCATCAATTTTGGAGGGAAGCCCAATTCTTTGCAACGTCACTGTTGTCCCATATTTTCTCCACTTTTTGATGATTGTCTTCACTGTGTTCCGTGGTATATCCAATGCTGTGGAAATTTGTTTGTACCTTTCTCCTGACTATCTTTCAACAATGAGATCCTTTTGATGCTTTGTAAGCTGTCTGCAAATCATGGCTTTTGCTGTAGCAGACAACTGAGTAAATGTCAGGAAAATCCTACTAGGACAGCTGAACTTTATTTAGGGTTAATCAGAGAGTCTCTAATTAATGGCAGGTATGTACCCAAGAAATCTGAATGCTGTAATTAAATCAAAAGGTGCTTCAATAAATTATTAGTTTAAGGGTGTGCACACTTTTGCAACCAGTTTATTGTACATTTTGTATTTTTTATATTTTTCCCCTAACAGATTTTGTTTGTTTTTCAATTGAATTGTACAGGTTATAGGTCACAGTAAAGGTGGGAAACATTTTGAAATGATTTATTGTGGTCTCACTTTTTTATATCACAAAAACCTGGCATTTAACAGTTGTGTGTAAACTTTATACACACACACGCGCGTACGCACACACATATGCACATAATACACACATAGTTTGCAGTGGATTGTCATCCTGTCCAGGTTTATTTTTCCTCCCTTCATAGGGTCCAGCAATTCTGAGTACATTAAAGTGAATATTGAGAAATTACTTTGTGAATTCTGTGGATAAATGAAATAAGAGTTTCAGGGGTTGGATGTCATAAATATCTTTTAGCGCTGGGTATAATGATGTTTCCTTTCACTTTTTGCCACTGCTGATTACTTGTGCCAACGCCTTGTAGTATAAGATACCAGATAGCCACACAATGAATTTAACATGCTTATATATACTGAGAAAAGGAGAGAGAGTTAAATAAATATACATTTCCTATGGTTATCTTACTCCATGAGTTACGGATTTAAAGAATTAACAGAAAGTAATTTAAATTAGTTGCTTTAACACAAAAATAATACTCATTATTTCAGTGTCAGCAACCGATGGGAACTAAGGAATGGAAGTTTACTCATCTGGTAATAGTGATTTGATTGGCATCATCTTATGAACAGGCTTAAGGCATAGAAGCAATTCTTGATGGTCCGTGGCTGCTGCTAATATAAAAAACTCTGTAGTTCATCAATCTATCCCATAATGCTCACACATTTACATGCTTACCTATGAGCACTTTGGGGAATTACCGCTATGTTCCACTTTGTGGCTACCGTTATCAAAACAAACTCTGTAGTCCTGGACTTATTCCAGAAAAAGACAGGACTTCACAGTAAACACACAATTCAAAATAGCTTCCCTGTACAAACAGTCTGTACAGGTCAGCAGATCTGTACAGGCCAATTCACTACCAATCTTGTTACTTCTGCCTGTTTTTTTATACCTTGTATGTGATGGTGATTGAGACTACCGTTCCAGAATGCAGTGGAAAAAAATATGTTCTTCATATTGATCACTGCTGCAGTTACAGGTATATCCTGCCAAAGATATATCATCCGTCCAGCTTCCAAAGCTTCAGGCCAGCTTCCCTGCACCCAAACTGTCAAGCAGCTTGAGCTTAACTGACTAAAAGATAAGTTTAGGTGTGAAGCCATTCACTGCTTTACTGCCGCCAGACAGTATGTTCCTCTGAGGCTTTTGAGGATCGATGGTTGGCTTGTGCTTTCCTTAGCTGGCCAAATAAGTTCCTTTTGTGGAAAAAACTTCCATTTTCTAATTTTTTTACTTATGTTTTATTACTTTCCTCTTCAAGAAAGTTATTTTAAAGCTAAGAGTGTTGCATTTTAATGGATTGTCTTGAGACTGCAGAGTACTCGTTTGTCTCAGTTTAAAAGTAGTGTTATCTAACTGATAAAACAGGTAATCGAAGGCTTGGAATGTGTTGTAGGTGTAACTGATTTATTTGTGGGAGGAGGGTAGGAAATCAGGCATGAGAACATGACAAGAAACCGATACAGCTGTTAAATAGATTAGGACTGCATAATTTCAAATTAAATAAAAAGCAGAAGTAAAGTAAAAGAGACAAGTGTAAAATATATGGATCACATTCCAGTGCCAGAGGGTCTCAAACTTGATATAGGAAAAGTAAGTGAAATTGTGGAGCTGACAAAATTAGATGACAAACAGACATCGCAAACGTTTCTAGGAATGCTGTATTATCTTGTAAAGTTTGTATCAAATGCATCTATAATAAATATCGCTCAGAGAACTCGGAGTGAGTTGAGGATTGGAAATGGAGTGTGTAGAAGCAGGTAGTATGCCGCCTACACCTCCACAGTCCCTGCTAATTATATATACCAACTTTGAGATCGTACTACAGTGGGGAAGGGCAAATTCCCCAGTACAGTTTGTACTGCAGTATCTGAACAGACCAAAAAAACAGTATGTGTGTTCAGCAGATTTTTTACCTCACATTCTGGCTTTTTCTGGTAGAAGAAATTAGCTTTTTGCCAGTTTTGTGGTATAGATATTATAGGGTAGCACTGTTTACCTCGCAACATTAAGTTCTCTAATTCAGTTTCTCAGGTGGCTTGCCTTCTTTGTGGAGTTTCCATGCCCTCCATGTGTTCACATGGATTTCTGTGGGTGCTTCAGTTTCTATCCACATTCCAAAGATACAAGTACATTGGTAATTTCTGAATTGTCTATAGCTGTGTGTGCGCCTGAATGTGTGATGTGGAAGAAAGGTGTTACAGTTGACTTCCATGCTTGTCTTGTTCAGTAGTCTCAGTGGATGGTAATGACTGTTCAAATAAGGTTGTGATTGGAGTTTTGTGACTCATAAGCATGCATGGATATATATTTTGGAATTTCCAAGCAGCAGATACACTTGGGATTTTTAACAACATTGTTTTTATTCAGACAAACCTAAAATACACCAGCTTCTCCAAACAAGAACCAGAAAGTAGCTGCAGGTAGACAATCAAATAGCAACTCAGAACTGTCTGTACGGTTAGAAAATAGTTCAGTTAATAGGCTGTTTTAGTTGTAGCGCTTAATTAAGGCATGAGCACAGATTTTGTGCTTGACAGTTTTAAAATGCATCTTATAAAATTAGCTGTACTCAAAGTATCAGAAATGCACACAACAGTCAGTCCAAAGTATCTTTTCAATAGGACTTTCACTGGTGTAAACATAAAGTCTTTGATCAGTATCTTTCTGATTAAACATTCCAAAATCTCTGTAAATCATTTTACCAGCAGTTCTCCTGTTAAAGGAATCTGGGTCTTAGCTACCTGGACGTACACTGGCAGTACAGAACCCCAACCAGGACACTTATCTGAGTTGCCTGTTGTAGCCCCAGTGGTTTCATTCTCTTCACAAAATACTCAAGAATCTTCTGGACTCTCAAATGTACTACTACTACTACTGCTATATTTCAAGCTCCCTAACCTAAAAATGCCCATCTGTGTAGCTGCTTCCCATTACCTTGGCTCATGTATCTCCTTTAAAGGGATCAGTCCCCTGTTCTGTGCTTCTGCATGCTATTCATTCATAAAAGTCCTGCTCCCTTCTACCAGGTACTCCATTTAACTGTGACTGCAGCACTTGTTTACTCCATGTCTTTACCCACCTCTAGAAGTGTTTCAGCGTCACCACTCTTTGAAGTTTTTTATGTATTTATTTGTTAATCAGATCAGCCCATGGGACAGAAGATAATTCCTAACGTCTGAATGTATGACTGTACAGCTGTGTAGAATGTTATGGAGAATAGTTTCTCGGAAGCTACAGTTAGTCTGGAGGGCATCACTGAAATATGAAGTCTTAAATGTGGCCCTGAAGCCTGAAAGGTATAAGAGGTGTTATGTGTTAGAGAGAGAGACTGTTGGATTTAAAGAAAGTTCCCTGCCTAGTTGCTAAAATTTAAAGACCAAAATCTGGTCATTGGTAGTTGTAAATACTGTTTCTTTCTGGCTAATTTTGAGGTAAAATCAGTATAATCGAGAAAGTAAATATTTTGAGCATCTTTATAAATAAATCTTGCCTGCAAACTACATACGAAGTACAGAGACTGTTTTTGTGATTAGAAAGATTGAGACATGCTACTTTGGAGGATTGCAGTTGGCAAAAATTGCATTTTTGCTCTATATATGGTGATTTTCCAAGTTACATGCTTATTGCTGAGTGTTTCTCACACCTGAAGTGAATATAGTAGTCTAAGGGAAGCTGTGATATACTGCATAACAGGTTTCTTGAGTACTGAGTTGATAAAACTGGGAAATTGTTAAAATCTCTGTGCCTATATTGACATTCACACTAATCAAAAAGTTCTTCATAGCAGTAAAAGTTAAAAAAGGTTGCTTTATGAAGTTGTTACAAGCCTGTGTGCTTATGCTGGGATTTGCTTTGTAAAGAATCCTCACAGCAATAAAAAAGGTTACCTTGAAAGAACTGTATCTGTGTTTTCCTTCTGTTGTTCAGTTTTTACTGCAAAGCCAAAATGTGAATAGCTGATGAATTCTGTAAGGAAAAAATGAAAAAAAAAACTTTGATGCCTTAATGAACTTTAATAAGTCTTTAGTGAGCTTGAAATCCTCTCTTTAACAGAGATTAACAGCCACTGGCCTACATCTCGTTAGCCTGCAATGAAAGATATCCACAGTAGAGAACCAGCTTTCCACCTCACTTGAGTATTACAAACTCCACTTTACCTCTAGGAAGGAAGGCAAAATGAAGGCTTATCTGGTGGTGGTTGAAAGATGTACAGCTACAATACATTAGCCGCAAATGGTGTAGGCAGGGATATTATCCTGTTACTAAACTGGGGACTAATTGAAGGCGTAAATACACTTGTGTTGATGCTGATGCACATAGCTATCTAAAGTTGCTGGAGTAGGCACAATCCTTTAAGTTTAACAATGGGATGTTCAGTATGGACAGACCAGTAAGGTCAGAAATGGCTGCTTAATGCATAATTTGAAAGTGTAGTTAGAACCTCATGTAAATAATATAATAAATAATAAGTAATATTATATATGTAGAATAATTTAAATTGTACAATGACTGACCATTAACATTCAGAAACATGCATGCTGATTGGTCAGTCCAACCAGCATGCCTGTTGTAAAATCTAGCAATATACCACTGGAAAAAAGTCCGGTCACACAGACTTTAATATATGCTATAGCTTTTCAGGTCGAGAAGTATGAAATTTGAAATCCAGAGAGTTTAGAGGTATGAGAGAGAAGGCAGAAATACAAGGAAAAATAAACTAAAGAAACGTACCTGATTTTCCTTGTGTTTCTGTCCCGTCTCTCTCATACCTCTGAACTATCTGGATTTCAAACTTTTTTTTTTAATTAAAAAAAAAAATAAATAAATAGAGAAGTGGCAGAGATCTTTCTTTCTCCATTGCTTCCTTTCCAAAGCACTGATGTACTGCGTAAACATGGGAACAGAAGACCCAAACGTGTGTGCAGTAAATCAAAAAAGCAGTAAGATACCTGAAGAAAATGGAAGAACACTACAGAGCCGTTATACAAAAACATTATTTAAGAAAAATAAATAATTTTTTTCTTAAATAATGTCATTGTATAATAGCAATAACCAACTCCTGGGTATGATATTTTGAAGATTTACCCGTGGTTGCCTTTGCTTAATCACTCTGGCTTCGCCCTCATTATTAAACCACACCAACTATAGGCAAATTTTAAATATACCATCCCTAGTTATTGGTTATTGCTATAATAGCACTCACTAGCAGTTTAAGAAGGTGGAATATATCACAGCCACTTAGTCTTCTAAATAGTTGTTTTAGTAAAATGTCTACTGTGAACTAAAATTACAAAACCGAGCCAGACTTGCATATACCAAGGACTAATAATAAGCCATATTCTAGTAAGTGCTTTTGCCTGTAAGTAAGTAAACTGTTACCATTCGAGTTGTTTTAAATTATCTGGAAAAAGGTGTATAACTAGATACTGCATAGAAGTTATTGATAACAGAATTCTCTGTATAAAAACTAAAAGCTCTAGCTAACAAGCTGTATTTAAGGAAGTGTCTATTGAATATGGTAATGCTGAACTTTTCTTTTAAATAAAAGTTTTTATTGGAATTCTAACATCAGAGGAAAAAACATAACGTTGAATAAAATAAAGACAAAATATATAACTATTTACAATATTCATAGCAAGAAAACTAAATGTAAAGAATAATAAAATTATTAAACATTCAATATTTTTCAAGTAAGTTCTTAGGTTTTAGCCAAGATTTATAAGAATACATAACACGAGAAGTTCTCATCTTTATAATTATTATTCAGTGAATGAAGTAGGAGGTTTTTTTTCAGTTTTCAGTAATTACTTTTCTAGCTATGGCTAGAATACACCACAGAACAGGCACTTGCATCCTAGGAATAATTGCAGGAATTGGAGCATTAAATAAAATTACAGATTTACAGATGTTGCATCTATCCGACCATAGTTCTGGTGTAAAATTATTAAAATATTTCCAAATAGGAGATACTAACCTACACTCCAACACCATATGTAACCAATCAGCTTCTGTAACTGAATTACATGTCCAGCATTTAATACTGATCAATCTGTACATTAAATCAATTTTTTTTTATGTGATGCAAATTATGTGCAAATATTTGTATGTGAATATTTTCCAGTATAATGAAGATGTAGTAATGTTGAACTTATGACTACTAGAAGTATAGAGTCTGCTTTCTGTTACTGTGCTGACCCTTATCGAGTACAATACTGAGATAGAAAATTGCAGGGGTTGTATTCAAGGAGCATGATTACATTAGAGTACAGTATGATTGTAAGCATAAAGCAAATAGTCACTTCAGTTTTCTCTTTAATATGCTTACATGGAGACAAAAGAGAGCAGTGTATAAGACATGTAGAAATGCAAATCCTGTTCAAGAAAGTAGATCACATAGTAACTCTGATGCAAAAATTAACACATGATGTGACAATTGGGCAAGACTTTTCCCAGCAAAAGGAGCTATGGAAGATATGGGAGAAGGTTCAGTTAAGTACATTGCCAGAAATATACTAGATTTGTGTGTAAGCATTACATAAATCTAATACTGAGTCTTACTAAAATATTGCAATAGATAAAGTAATAAAAGAAGTTACTGGGGAGACTGAGGGCAGGTGAGTGTTACCAAAAGACTGCATCAGTTAAGGTAATGCAATATGTCATTGTGGAAACTGACAAAGAAGAGCCCGTAGTCAAGACTACACTGAGGGGAGTAGGTGTGGGACCTGAGAAAGACATGGGTGAATGCCATACTGAAGAACTATGGAAATGGAAACTTGAATAGCGTCTTAAGACTAGTAAGAAGCAGAAATAATAAGACTGTAAGGTTAAAGCAAATAAAATAACAAGGAATAAACAGACACCTGAGCACCTGATTGGTCTTTTTAACCATGCAGGTGTTTGTCCTTCTTGAAAAAATATGTGATGGTTTACTTTTCAATCCTGGGGATGTGTTGGGTTACCGATCAACTTTTTTGATAAGTTGAGAGAAGCATACATGTCAAGAAAAAATTTATTTTCTGAAGAATTCTTGACAAAGCAAAAATAATGGGTGAATAAAAAGCTAATATCAGAGAAATGTTTTAAATATTAAATTGATTCGCTTAAATGATAAACAGCACAGTTTTGTCATTAATATGTGTTTTTGAACAATAGAAGTATGGCTTGCTACTATTTGGCATAATTGACTGACTGTAATCCTCAGTGATTCACCAAAAAATGAAAAATGTTTTGAGGGTAATCCTGTAATAGTGAAATTCCTGCCTCTTTGCTTATTTAACAAATATAATGCGCTGTTCTGATTGGTGAGTGTAGAAAAGAAAAGCAGTGTGATACTCAGTAACCTAGATGTTTTTCTTAAATATTGCAAATACTTGGCATAAATTAGTAACTACTTTAATAGCCTTAAAGAGGAGATGTTTATATTCTTAGGTTTTTAGGTAGCTATTAGGTTAACTGCATTTACAGGCCATTTTATGCATTGCCAATTTTTTCTTTTAAGGGGAGAATTAAACCTTGTACCTTGTGTCTGTGAGATAAATGCCTTAACTATTATGCCAATTCTCAACCCCAGTTTATTGTATCAGATGAAAGTGTATACCATACTGGGAAACCTCACTTCTCCCTGGTGTCCGATATTTATATTTGTTTAGCATTTGCAATTGTTTCAATTTCCTCAGATGGGTTGAAAGTATCTAGCTAACATGACTACATTTGTAAGTATGCTGTGGAAATTTATCTTCATCACTCTGAAGCCTTCTCCCACAAGTTGCTTTCTTGGCCCTCTCCTCTCTTTTTTCAGTAGCCTACACATAAATTAGTTTTGTATCAAATTCATGCCATATGGCCATAATCTCCTATCACTGAATAGTGAAAGAAACTCAGGATTCTCAAACAATCAGTATCGCATATTTATTTTGTAAGGATTTACTATTTATTCAACAAGCAACTTTTAATTAACTCCACTAAAACAAAATCAGTCTTATTTGGCACTTTCTAGAGACTCTGCTTTTCCACTCCTTTCCACATCAGAAATGCTATCTATCTATATATATATATATATATATATATATATATATATATATATATGTGTGTGTGTGTGTGTGTATAAATATATATATATATATATATATATATATATATATATATATATATATATATATAGGAATACTGAAATACCGAATTTCAGTATTTCAACATCATAAAAGTCGAAAACCGAAAATCGCGAAAGTGCATAATCGCTAATTTGAATATCTCAAATTTGCAGTTATGGCTTATGGTACGTGGTGTGCGGCGTTGGGAGTGTATTGTGTATGGATGTAGGTGCAATTGAAGGTAAGTGAGTGTTTTGTAAGGGTTTTGTGTGGGAGTTTGTGTGGATGTATGTATATGTGTGATGTTTGTG
This sequence comes from Protopterus annectens, assembly GCF_019279795.1. Classification (NCBI taxonomy): domain Eukaryota; kingdom Metazoa; phylum Chordata; order Ceratodontiformes; family Protopteridae; genus Protopterus; species Protopterus annectens. Next base: position 521,320,427 of record NC_056726.1, on the reverse strand, counting down.
TGTTTGCGAAGGAATGAAAAATGTGTGGGTGTGTGTTTCCTTTTTGTGTCTGTGTGATCTCGGAGTTGGTATAAAAAAGTAGGGGGGGTGTGGGGGGGGGGCGCAGGGAGGCTTTGCCCCCCTTCTTACATGTAGTGTAGGTTTGTTTGTTTGTGCTTTTGTTTTGTTTGTTGTAGTGTGGGTTGGACGATGTATATGTTGTGTGGTGTATGGTTTGTATGTGTTAGTGAATGTGTGTTTCGCGATTGTGTGCTGTCAGGATTATGGACGCTCAACTTTATGATTTCGAAATACTGAAATTCGGTATTTCAAAATTATAAAGTGAATCGAGATATATATATATATATATATATATATATGTATATATAGATATATATATATATATAGATATATATATATATATATATATATATATAGATATATATATATGTATATAGTTAAATTGAAATTAGCAGGTGGCACAGAGACAGGTGGCTGTACAGCTGTATATTTGTATAATGACAGCTTTATTGAAACCAGCCAACCAAGCACTACTGTGAGATTATATTTCTTTAACACAGATATAACTATCGGTTACACTGCACTTCCTCATCTGACTTTTGATTACCAAACTGTCCACCTTTACAGCCACTTTTATAGTTTTAAAACTTTGCCCCTTGATGAAAAAATTATTTTCCTGTATTGAAGCCTTCTTTGTCTGCATTCATGTCTCGATCCAGAGAAAACCAGTTCCTTCACAAAGCCAAAATGTTCTTTTACAAATGTTTCATTGATAGGCTAGTCTGCAACTTTTTCCTGCTATGTTAGCCATGCAAATCAGAGAAAATCAGTTCTTCTCATGCCGAAATGATGTTCATTGATAGGATAGTTTGTAATTTTTTCTGCTGTTAGCTATTTCCGTTTAGCTTCACTATCTGTGTACATTCAACTGTATTTCAGCAAGCCTCTGTTGTTAATGCCATTTGTTACAAAAACATTCAGAAATATAATATTTTTTGTTCCAGAGAAGCACATTAAGCCAATGCAACACATGCTATTCATGCAAGCACATTCTTATTTCTTCCTGCATTTGCAAACTCTGTATTTTTATACTGTTTCTAAAAAATATCACACTGTTAGTATGAGAGACAGCAGTTTTACCAATACATGCTGTTACTGTGAGAAAAGCAGTTTTACCAAATCACATACATGCCATTTCTGAGAGGGAAAACCAGTTATCTTTTACATAATTCTGTCACATGCATACACACACACACTGATCTATTTTGAAAGATTGAACTCCTATAACTGCAAATCTTAAATACCGAGATGACACTCTCGAATGTTTATTTTATTGAAAGTTTAAAACATCGACATTCATAATATCAAAATTTAATGTGCAAATATTACACATCTCTCCCTTCACTTGTTTAGTGTTTAGAGCAAAACAATAATGCATACTTGTTAAAGTAAAAGTTTATTGTTCATTTATGAAGTACAGATTCTATAAACTTCAACATAAAGTCTACTAAATATACCTTAAATAAATATATTCTTTACATTTTTAAAAGTTGACATTTCTACTTACAAATGCAGTGTTTGTTTACTTGTAAACTAATATCCAAATGGTAAAAAAATTCCTCACGTAAGAGTGCTTGATTTACTTTTGCCATTGTATTAGAACAGTACCTCCCTGGTCGGTCTGCGCAGAAGTATGTGTGTCTTGTGTGATTGACGTTGCCTTCCAGCTGAGCAGAATGGGAAATTTGCCCATTTCCTCACTGTACTCTGATCTTGGAGTTGGTATATTTAATTTGCAGGGGGTGTGGGGGTGCAGGGGGGCACAGCCCCTCCTGCAAAAAAACGTAAAAAATTGTTGTAGCTAACCTACTGCTGTTCATTGGAGATCAATGATAGTTCCTGCAGCAATGATGCATAACGTCCACCTTGTTTGAATAAGGTCTATATTATAACAGCAAATGCTGCATAATCAACCCTAAAATGTCAAAATGCCGAAGACACGAGACAGTGATTTTTTTTTTTTCCTAGGGAAAAAATCGCTGCTCCATAATAAAAAAAAAAAAAAACCACAAAATAAAGTGGGGAGCTTCGTCCCTACACACCCCCCTACTTAAAATACCAACTCCGAGACTGCACCACAGTGGAGGAAATGTCAAAGTCCTGAAAACGGCCCAGTGATGATTTTTTTCCCCTGGGAAAAGAATTGCTGTTCTGTGCGTTCAGGATTTGGCCATTTCGAATAAAGAGGGTCGATTAAACAGCATTCGCTAAGTTAAGCATTTGCTAGTTTAATAGGGAAACGTTTGAATAGGTATATAATACAAATATTTAAAGATGTATATGTATATATTTAAAGAGTTTCCTATTCATTTACTTGTTAGTTTTCAGTATTGTAACACATGGTGTTTTAAAGCTTTCAGTCAAATAAACATTCAAGATTGTCATCTCAGTAATTCAATATTCACGATTATGGGAGTGTGATCTTTCAAAAGTAGATCTACACATACGTGTGTGTGTGTGTGTGTGTGTGTGTGTGTGTGTGTGTGTGTGTGTGTGTGTGTGTGTGTGTGTGTGTGTGTAGATTAGCAAGTAGCACATTCCTCTTTGATGCCTGAAAGATTGCATCATTATGGAGTCTATCCCTACACCAGGTGGTTGAATTTATGATGTTCTTCATCTCACATTGCTGCAGTCCTTACACTTGGGTAGTCCGCTGTCCTCGGTCGGCCCGAATATCAAAGTATTAGGCTGACGTCGGTCAAGGCGCTTAAGACTGACATCAGGACGTCAGGGTACAAATGCGCATGACCGACGTCATATCCTCAGTCTTTTTTGCCGCGTGGTCCGATGCAGAAGCAGCGTTGCAAGTGCCGTTCGGCGTTCTGAAATTTTTCGAATTCGGAGTTTCAGACCGAGTCAAAGTTGGCTAAGTACCCCGTTGGGGAATATTTTAGTTTTTTCTTGCCTCAGTGGTTTACCGGATGTCAGAAAAAGTGAATAACTGTATTTCTTGTGGGAAACAGATACCGCATAGAGATTATCATACTTTGTGTATTCCTTGTTTGGGGCCTGAGCACGACGTTGTTGGGTGTCGCTTTTGTGCTAGGTTCAATAAGCGCACTATTAAGCGAAGGTTAGATTGTGCCAGGTTGGTCTTTGGGAAGCGGTGCAATTATAATATGCCGTCGGATGCTCCGGCGCCCGCTTCTTCGAAGAAGCGCAAAGACAAAGCAGCTAAACCCAGGCAAGAAGAGTCGTCCGTACCGGACGCCGGTTCTTTAGAGGCGTCAGTGGAACCGGTGGTTCCGCCGGAGGCTTCTCTGGAGTCCCAGGGGGAGACTTTGATATTGCAGGATGTGGCCTCTCAGGAGGCAGGTCTGGCTGAAGGGGCTTCTCAGGTTACTGTACGCTCCTCCCTTCCTAGGGTGGTTAGGCCCTCTCCTTCTGTTTCTAAGGCTTCTCCCAGAGGCAGGCCAGGTTTAGCTTCTGTTGGTGTCACTCCTAGTTCTTCAGGATCTGTGCCCAAGAAGCACATGCTTAAAATGGCAGAAGATTTAATTACTTTGATTAGAGGTTCTTTGCCCCCTCCTGATAAGAGGCCTAGGGTGGAACCAGAGTTGGGGAGTTTTGAGCAGGCTTCAGATGTTTCAGAGTCTTCGGCTGAAGACTTGCAGGAGTATTCTCCTTATTCTGATTCTGATGTGGATGATTCTACTCCTTCTGCTTCTCCTCCAGAGGATTTTTCATTTTCAGAGACTCTTCATTCCATGAGGGAACATTTTAAGTGGGAAGGTCAGGACTTCTCTGATTCCAGGAAAAGGCTTAGGGAATTTTTGCTTTTACCCCAGCATAGGCCTTTGGCTATTCCACCTGTTCTGGATGTTGTGGAAGATGTGTTTGCAGAGGCTTCACTTAATCCTGATTCTTTGCCTCCTGCTCCTGTTAAACCGGACAGGTATTACAGGGTGCCTGAAGCTCATAAATATCTTTATAAGAGTCCTAAGGCGGACCCAGAAACTGTTAGTCAGGGACCTAAGGGTGTCAAGGCCTCTGTTGTAAAAAATCCGCTTCCTCCAGATAAAGAGGCCAGGGCTTTGGATAGATGGGGAAAGAAAGTCTATACTTCTTCCACCTTAGCTATGAGGGCTTTGAATTGCCAGTTTCACATGTTGAAATATCAAAACTATCTTCTTTCTCAATTGAAGTCTAAGGTTGATGCTCTGGCGGAAGGTATTGAGTGTAAAGAATTACAAGATTTGGTACATGTTTCTGAACAGGTGGGTAAGCACTCTTTACAATGTGGTTTTGATGCTGTACAGGCCTCGTCTAGGGTGGCTGCCACTGGGTCAGTTCTTCGCAGGCACGCCTGGCTGAGGGATCAGAATTTATCTGACCATGTTAAGACAAGGATTTTAGATGCTCCTTTACAGTCTGATGTGTTGTTTGGTTCACCTGTGGAGGCAGTCTTAAAGAAAATGGAAGACAAGGCTAAGTCTATGCAGACTGTTAAAGATTTTTTGCAAGTTCAGCCTCCGAAATTTAGTAGGAATTGGCCTGCTAAGGGATGGACGTACCCTTCTTATGATTCACAGTCTAGGGGTAGATCTAGACGTGGTAGGGGCAGAGCTCAGGGCTCTTTCAGACCTAGAACAGGGAGTTCACCTGCACAGTCTTCGGTGAGGGCAGGGGCCAGTCCTTTCGTAAACAGGCCCAATGACCTACCTTTTCAGCTGCCAGAGCCTTCTTGTCTGGCAGCACCTTTGGGAGGAAGGTTGGCACTCTTCAAGGAAAATTGGAGTTTAATTACCCAAGACAGATGGGTATTAGATATCATACACCAAGGTTACAAGTTTTATTTCCATACCTTGCCTCCTTTCAAAGGCATGCCAGACGTTCCTCCTCAGCAAAGAATAGAGGCTCACAAACAAATTTCTCTGCTGCTTCAAATAGGCGCCATACAGCCGGTCCCTCTGCCAGAAGTGGGCCTAGGATTTTATTCTCGCCTGTTCCTAGTACCAAAGAAGGGGAACACGTGGAGACCAATTTTGGATTTATCCATCCTCAACACTTATCTGGACATTCCCAAGTTCAAATTGTTGACGTTACAACAGCTTTTACCTCTGCTGGGCAAAGATCACTGGATGGTGACTCTGGATCTCAAGGAGGCTTACCTTCATGTTCCTATCAGGCTAAGTTGCAGGAAGTATCTGCGTTTTCGGGCTGGGACTTCTCATTATCAGTTCTCTGCATTGCCCTTTGGCTTATCTACTGCGCCCAGAGTGTTCACGAAGGTTCTGGCTCCAGTGATAGCTTTCTTCAGGCTAAAAGGAATACAGATCTATCCTTATTTGGACGATTGCCTGATTCTGGCTCAAGGAAGGGACGAACTTATTCATCATTTGCAATTTGTGATAGCAGTGCTAAGATGCCTGGGGTATTCTGTGAACGAAATAAAGTCCAGTCTAGTACCCTCTCAGGGCATGTGCTTTCTGGGTGTGAGACTGAATACAGCATCCCAGATGGCCTTTTTGACCCCGGACAAACAAAAGAATCTTTCCCTTTACTTCCATCAATTGTCTCATCAGTCCAGGCTGACTGCAAGGACAGTCCTTCAAGCCTTGGGGTTCATGGCATCTTGTATTCTGGTGCTTCCCAATGCCAAACTGCATATGAGGAAGCTACAATGGTATCTCAAAAATGTATGGACACAGCACTGCCAAGATATGGACACTGTCATTCAGATAATACCTTGCATTCAAAAGGAATTTTTGTGGTGGGCTCAGGAATGTCACCTAAACAAGGGACTCTCTGTGACCCGGCCAGAGGCGAGTCAGATTCTAACGACAGATGCCTCAGACAAAGCTTGGGTAGCTCATCTAAATGGAAAGTGGATACAAGACACGTGGCCTGCCAGACTACAACATCTACATATCAACTTGAAGGAGATGTTAGCAGTCCAATTTGCATTAATAGCTTTCAAGGATTTACTTCTTCCAGGGCAGGTGTTGGTTCTAACAGACAACACAACTGTCATGTGGTACATCAACAAGCAAGGGGGAACACATTCTTATCCTCTATGCAGACAAGCAATGATTTTGTGGGAAACTGCTCTCAATTTACAGCTAAATCTTCAGGCAAGGTTTCTGCCGGGAGCACAGAACTCCTTAGCAGATGTGTTGAGCAGACGAATTATGGATCCCCACGAGTGGAAATTGGATCCACATGTATTTCAGAAATTGACAGTGTCATGGGGAACTCCAGACATAGATCTGTTCGCTTCTCCACTAAACTACCAGTTGCCAAAGTTTTGCACAAAAAGGTTTCATCCCACAGCTTGGAAAGTGGATGCTCTTTCTTTCAATTGGAGCAATCTTCATGTGTATGCCTTTCCACCTCTGCCTCTCCTCCCAAAGGTACTCCTAAAGGTCAGACAGGACAAGCCAAAGACGATTTTGATAGCTCCAGATTGGCCTCGACAGCACTGGTACCCATTACTGAGAAGTCTGGTACGGGAGCCTCCATGGCCTTTGCCTTCGATTCCACACCTGCTGTCTCAGAAGAACAGTCATTTACTCAATGTCAAACTTCACTCTCTTCACCTAACAGCCTGGCGTATTCTGTTTTAAACCCTGGAGGGTATCAGCTTCCACAGCAAGTTTTGAATGTTATTTTGGAGGCCAGAAGGCCTAGTACAAGGAAAGTGTACGCAGATAAATGGAAGAGATTTTTATTTTGGAGTGCAGCACAGGAATTTGATGTTTCTAAGCCTAATTTAAGTGTGGCTCTTCAGTATCTTGCTGAGTTACTGGACAAAGGTTTGTCCTTCTCTTCTATTAAGATTCATGCTGCAGCAATTTCTGCTCACTATGACTGTGACCCACCATTGTTTTCTCATCCTTTGTTTAAGCAATTCCTTAGAGGGGCAAAGAATATAAGACCCCCACGAAGAGCTCCTACTCCTGCTTGGGATCTCAATTTTGTGTTGGAGAAACTCACTCTACAACCTTTTGAGCCTGCAGCTACTGCCGAGTTGAAATATTTATCATGGAAGACTGCTTTTTTGTTGGCCATTACCTCTGCGAGAAGGGTTTCTGAATTACAGGCTCTTATGGCAGTTGAGCCCTTCTTAATTTTCCATAAGGACAGAGTATCTTTGCGTACTAATCCTTCCTTTATGCCTAAAGTGGTTTCTAGTGTGGCGTTAAACCAAACTATTCATTTGCCTACTTTTTATGCAAACCCCCAAAATAAAGGGGAGAAGATTTTGCACACTTTGGATATACACAGGCAGTTGCGATATTATTTGAGCAGAACTAAGGGGTTCAGGCAGTCTCAGCAGTTATTTGTTTCATTTGCTTTGGGTTCTCAGGGCAAGCCTGTTTCAAAACAAACTATTTCTAAGTGGATTGGGTTTTGTATTGCTTTCTGTTATTCCCATCATGGTAAGGAGATTCCAGCTGGGATTAGGCCTCATTCCACTAGGGCTACTGCCACTTCTACAGCTTTTTTAAGGGGGGTGGCAACTAAAGATATTTTAGAGGCAGCCACTTGGAGTTCAGTGCATACCTTCTCTAAGCATTACCACCTTCCTCTTTACTCTAAATCTAGGGCTGGTTTTGCCACTGCAATTCTACAGGGCATTTTGGCAGCACCTAATGCTTTATAGTTTTGCCATCCTCCCTTACCTCTGCTTTGGGATTCTATCCAAGTGTAAGGACTGCAGCAATGTGAGATGAAGAACATAGTACAGTTTTGTACCTACCATAAATGTAGATGTTCGAAGATCTACATTGCTGCAGTCCAATTTACCCTCCCTCCTTCCCCTCTGTAGTTAGAGGCGGTGGTGTGGTTTGGGTTGTAAATATTGTGGATATTATATATATTGTACATATGATTAGTGCAAGGGTGGTTGGCTGTTTTTGCTGTCTTTTGGTTTTGGCCTTTCTTTTTAGGGTCTTCTGACATCTGGGGCAAGAAAAGACTGAGGATATGACGTCGGTCATGCGCATTTGTACCCTGACGTCCTGATGTCAGTCTTAAGCGCCTTGACCGACGTCAGCCTAATACTTTGATATTCGGGCCGACCGAGGACAGCGGACTACCCAAGTGTAAGGACTGCAGCAATGTAGATCTTCGAACATCTACATTTATGGTAGGTACAAAACTGTACTTTTTTAATTTTTTATGTATTTTATTCATTACTTCATGGGGAAATCCTGGTGGTTGTGCTGCGGTAGCGTTGTCGCCTCACAGTAAGACGCTGTCCGGTTCGATTCTCAGCTAGAGCGTCTTCTGCGTGGAGACATGCGTGAATGGGCGTACCTTAGTTGAAGGGTGTGCGTCAGGGCTGGTAACTTGGCACGTAAAAATCAACTACCAATCATTAGCGGACCGGAGTTCCGCTGTGGCGATCCCTAAAAGCCGAAAGAAACAAACTTCATGGGGTAAACCTAGTGGGCCAAGCTTCTCTTTTTCAAAAGTAACCTATCTAGTAGCACTGTCTGTCAGTAGGCAAATGGAAAACATAAAACAGGGCTACAGAATGAAGCTTGCTGGCAACCCTAAACCATAGTCAGCTGCCCTAAACTGCTAATACTGACTCTATAGTGGTAGATGGGTGGGGGTGAGGAAGCTGCAGTGATATGATCTACTTTTTTATGTGATGTTAAGCCAAAATCCTGTTAGCCTAAGTTGGTGGTACTTACTGAAAGGAAGAGTGTAAGGACTTTAAGTAAATCATAGGTAGTAAAGAAAAATAATCCGAATGACAAAATTACAAAAATATTCAAGAGCTCCTTATGTACAAAACTTAGTACTGGTCGTATAAATCTTTTTAGTGTCCCACGGCATGCTGCTTTGTACAAATCATGCTCACACTGTCCTAGTCAAATTTTCCACTACATAAAAGTGAAGTTTGCCATTTGTGCCCTTATATTTGTCTAACATCATCTCTGTGGCAGGTATGATGTTTGCTTAAATTAAGTACAGTCATATGAATCACACTTAAGTTTTCAATTATTTACAAACTTGTTTTGTTTGAGTTTTAAAGGATAAAGGCGCATTATAAAGACTCTTGTTTCCCCACAGTGACACTTTCTTTTGTGTCTTTTCCTCTATCCCTTTACAAAGATTTTTAATAACTAATCTCCAGATTAAGTATTTATACCTACATGCAGTTTTCATTCATTCCATGATTATGTTCTGCACTTCAGTACTTGAAGCATCACATCTTTTGTTCTGCAAAGCAGTTGGTCAAAACTCTCTCTCTTGTTTCATATCATCATTGGTATTTAGATTCCAGTTTCTCCGTCTTATCCATTAACATATACTTAAAGCCATATGGTGTTTCCCCATGTGCTTTGTCCCAAAATATCCAGGGCTAGCTCAATCTCTTTACTTAATGGTAGTTATTTCAATGTAGAACCCTACTCATGACTCATTTTGTTGTATAAGGCTTCTACAAAACATGTGTAAAATAAAAAGAGGTGCACAGTAGCTAATCTACCATTTTCTATCTTCAGGAACAACACCCCTTTGTTCGTGATACTCAAGGGTGTAAAGGTTCCCCAAATGGCCTCCCAAAATAATACAGTAATCTAGTTTCAAAATCCTAGGCTAAAAGTATAAAGAGCTGACCCTACTATATGTATTTTTATCAAATGCACTTTTTGCAGATATGCAGTTTGATAAATATTCCCAGGTTTCTTAACGTGGCATTGCTTATAACATTTCATCCCGTACCCCTGTTTCAACTTGCACATATACATAACTCATCCGCAAAACAACTTATTCTTTTTCCAAAAATGTATCAGATTTTATATTTTTTCAAACCATTTACATACGTACTTGTTAGTTTGCAGATCAGTAGGCTGTAGTTTAGTTTATAAGTACATCACTGATCTGCTGTCATACAGGTATTTATTAAGATGTCAGCAGCATATGACAGTATGCCCAGGAATTCACGTCATTCTTTATTCCTGACAACTGTTAACATTAGATCTACTTTAGTGTCTTTCCTCACTAATTTCATACTTAGTATTTATTTATTTGATGTTTGTTGACCAGGAAAGTCTGACTGAACAAGACCCCTTTTTCAATGGAGGCCTGGGGGAGAAAAGCTTCACATCACACAAATTAGAAAATATAGTATATAAAATATAGTAAATAACATATTTAAAGAACATTTTATAGCTAAACATAATTAAATAACATGACTGAGTACATCAAAGAAAGTGGGAAACAGTTGGTAACAAGAATTTGGCTATTTAAAGTATACAGAGCTGTTAAAGATTAAAAGCCTGAATAATTTTAATAGGATCATAGGATCATTGGAAGTTACTAGGCTATTGGCCCTGAGGCCCTTATAAGCCTAGCCAAGAGTTTAGCCCATGTTTAGACAAGTCAGCACCTGTAGCCCCTGTACAGCAGGGACATGGGTGGAATATAAGATACTATTCACAGATACAATACTATGTACAGTAAATGAAAAGGAGGAAAGAGCGGGACTTGTCGTTACAGGGGGATAGAGAGTAGGTACACAAGTTGGTAGGAAGTAAGAGGAGGGAGAATGTGTGAGGGAAAACTAGGAGGAGTTGGCTTTGGAAGGCTTGTGAGGTCAGATAGTGATAGCAGGGGGAAGGTGAGTGGAGAAAATTTTGTTTTTACAGAGAGATGTCCAGATGTTAAATAAGTGTTCCCTGAAGGTTTTTTTTTTGAATACTGGTGTGTTTATTTCTCTGTTGGGTAGGGGAATCTGGTTCCAGGATAAGGCTGGAGAGTAGCTGTATAGGTTTTGGTCAGTAGATTTTTTAGCATATATATATATATATATAAGATTTTGATTGGCACTCCTAAGGTTTCTGGCTGGAGTATAGAGAGAGATGAGCAGAAGGAGGGTTTATTGAGAATGGAATATATAACAAGCGGCTGTAAAAAGAGAAGTTGGTTAGGGAACGCTATCCATTTTAAAATATTTAGGGATTAACAGTGATGGGAGTTTGAAGGTTGATTAGTAGCAAACCTGGAGATTTTGTTATAGGTGGTTTCTAGCTTAATGAGTAGAGAGGACTGGATATTGGTTAAGAATTGGGAGTGATAGAGGAGGCTCGAGAGAAGGTGGGCATGGGCAAGTGTGATTCAAGACTCCTTTGTAAGGAATTTTTTATTTCTATAGAGTAGCCCAAGTTTTTCGTGAGGTTTTTCTTTTAATACAGTTGTGGGCATGGAGATCAAATTTGATTTGGTCATCTGTGATGGTCCCAAGAAGATTGGTGTGAATTTCTTCATTGATGGTAGTATTGTTGAGTGAATTTAGAGGGGATGAGTGATTTTGGTAGGAATAGAAGTAGTTTAGTCTTTTTGTGATTAAGTATAAGTTAGTTGTTGGCCCGCCAGTTTTCAATAGAGTTAAATGAGTTTTAAGTGAGGGTTTGTAGGTCAGGGAGAGTATCAGAGATGGAGATAATGGTGCAGTCATCAGCATATTGGATGAGAGAAGAATGAGGGTAGGCTGTGTAGTAGTCATTGAGGTCATTATTAAAGATGTTAATTGTAATGGATCAAGGCTTGACTTTTGAGGAACTTCCGTAGTGATGGAGAGGAGGGGAGATTGTGCAGAGAGCCTTTTGACAGATTGCAGCCTGTTTGCGAGGTAGCTGGATAACCAGGAGTTGGTAGAGGTAGAAAGGTTTAGGTTGGAGAGTTTGGCAAGGAGCAAGTGGTGAGAGACCATATTGAAGGCTTTAGAGGGATCTAGAAATAGGAAACGAGTTTAGTTTGGTCTCTGAGTAAAGGAAATGAGGGCAGTTAAGGTACTGTGGTTCGGGAGGAAGCAATGTTGGGTGTGAGCGAGTATGTTTTCTTGGAGTAGATAGTCCAATAATCACTTGTGTAAACACTTTTCAAGAAGTTTTGAGAGTGGGGATAATATGGCTATAGGCCAGTAGTTTGATAGGTCTGTGGAATGACCACACTTGTGAATAGGTATGGTGAAAATTTTTTTTCCAGTGTGGCAACTGTTGATTCAGATAGTGGTTAATAAGGATAGAGATAGGGGGAACAATGGAGTGAGCAGCTAGTTTAAGGAAGAGTGAAGATAGATTATCAGCAGAAGGAGAGCATGGATTAATCTTAAGGAGGAGCCTTTTTATGTACCTAGTGGGAATAGGTTTTAGAGAGAAGGAATTGTTTTGGTTAGAGGTGGAGATAGGGAGGTGAAGTTTGGTGGAATTGGGTGTTTGTATTAATTTACTGATAGTGTCAGTGAAATAAGAGTTTAGCATGGTGGCTGTTTCTAGAGTAGTGTTGCTAGGACAGGGGTTAGGAGATATGAGGCATTACAGTGTGTAGGATTTGATTGATAGTGTTCCAGAATCTTTTGGGGTTGCTGAGTTATCTGGGGTTTTGTGTAAAAGTTTTTCTCATCATTATTGACATGTTTTTTTGTTAGGGTTTAGAAGTGTTTTATAGGTTTGGAGGTGGGTGGGGGATTTATTATTAGTCCAGAGTTTCCAGGAACTATCTCTTTTATGCGTGAGAGTACATGTGGACTGGGATACATAGTAGTACATATACTTATAGCACTTAAACTGCATATTTTTCACTTTTTTACTCATTGTAAACCTTTCCCCAATTTATCTATTTATAATATGCCTAAGCCATGCACATTTATTTATATCACAAATAAAACTTCACACCAGTCCTGTAAATTTCCTAATTTTGGTAAAGAATTTAGATATATTAGATATATTTAGATAGTACAATTTTCAAGAAATATTCCTCTGCTTCTTCAACTTAGATTTAATTGACAAACACCTTAACAGTCCATAAAATGTCTGATTTTATCTGCATCATAAATCTTTGCAAGGCCCATTTCCCCATCAGAAAACCATTCTTTAAAGACTAGTTCCAGTTCTAGTGGACATATACTTTATAAAACTTTTTAGTCCAGATATGCAATCAGAATCATGTTGATTTGCCAAACGAGCTTTAAATGAATGTCAAATCAATGGAAATAACTCACTGAAAGCCACTTTTAGCAAGCTCAAACTCTGTGAAGTTTCCTGCATCTCCGGCACTTTCACACCCTCATACTTAGATACATCTTCTCCATAGGTGCACAGCTGTGTGGTAAAAGACAAACTGTGTTGTCACTGAAGATGCCATTTTGCACCTGTATTTCTGGGCTGCAGCAGCAACACGGCAGTTGTAGGTGAATATGCTCATACCCCTGTACAGTATAAACTCCACACTTTTGCAACGATGCAATAAAGTGCATGCTCCACTGGCACTGAAAATGACTTTCAGCAAACTTACTTTGAGGAATAACGCTCAGTGAAAAGACTAATCACACATCTGACAGACTACCACACCATCCTGAAAATTAATTTCAGTTCTTCTAATATATATTTGACAAGTGTGTGCTTCTTGATTATTTAATATAATTCCATTCCAGTAGGTGCATCCGTTCCGTTGCATACTACCATAGCTAAACTTGTTTGTCAAAGTATTACTTGCAACCTTTATTTTTTCTTGCGAGTTACTGACTTTTCAACCTTCATATTAACTTTTGCTTAAATACCTTGATTTCCAACCTCTGCCCATAACATTTGTGTATTATTTATGGCTCTTAATTTTTTAGCAAGTAAAACAAGACATTTCCTCCTTTTTCCCTTTGCAGCAAGAATTTACCTTTTTATGCAGTCTCCTTTCTGTAATTTTTTACCTTGTTTTAGTGTGATGTCCTGATTACTTTGTCTCTCTCCCACTGCAGTATAAATTGACTGTTGGAATTTTAAATATTTTTCACTTCCTTTCCCTTCTCATTCTTACACCTCCATTTATATTTCCCGAAAACGTTATCTTCAGAACTGAAATAATTTTTCCATTCTGTGTTGAGTTTTGCCTTTGTATGTAATACTATAGTCTTACTTGCATTGAAAAAGTTAATAACTAGGTAATCTTTTTTTCCCCAGTTTATTCAAATGTTTTAAAAAAAATAATCCACCCTAGACTACCTCTTAACTCAAATCCTTACCGCCAAACAGAACATTCTTATTTGTAAAGAAGCTCCATTCTGTAGCAAAATTAAGGTACGATGTTCAATTCTGTATTTGTACAATAGCATTTTGTGACTTGCATAGAATTTTTAGACATCTTAGATGTGCTCATAGAAGCAGTCAGTGTCAATGTCTTGCAGTACAGGAATGGTTGAAGCTGCATGCTAAACAAGTAAATCTCCATGGAGCAAGCTGCCTTGCCTGTAAGTGCTTAATATATGATATAATATACTCAGCAGTTTTCTTCACTCTCTTCAACATCCCTGGTATGAATCCACAAATTGCTGCCATCATCCAGAAGCAGTGTCTCTTCCTACTTATGTGCATATGTGTGTATGTAATGCATGGAGGTGTGTGTGCTCGCTCATCAGTTGGCATCTTTATAATGTGTGTGTGTGTGTGTGTGTGTGTGTGTGTGTGTGTGTGTGTGTGAATATATATATATATATATATATATATATATATATATATATATTTATGGATGGGCCTACTTACATTTACATTACCGAAAAGCCGTAAAAACAAAGACAAAATGCTCGAGACCACAATAAAGAAAAGTAGAATACTGAATCACTTCTATTTTTCCCTGGCAAGGAAACACTTTCCCAGTGTGGAATAGTGCTCTTTCCCCACTGTAGTGTGATCCCCAAGTTGGTATATTTAATTTGAGGGGGTGTGGGTGCCATATCCCCCCCCCCACCTGGGTGGGTTTAGAGTGCGCAAATTGTTGTCTTGTAGTTTTGGCCAAGTGTTTCCTTGCCTGGGAAAACAGAAGCAATTTGACATTCTATGTTTCGTTACTGTAGTCTCAAGCATTTTGTATTTCATTTTGTGGCTTTTTGGTATCGTAAAGTAGACCCATATGTAGATATATAGACAGATATAGGAACTAGAGTGCTTGAAACGTAAATTCATAGAAATGTGTAACCCCCATACAAATGTTACAGTGGAAAGGCACTTGTTCATAGGTAGGTACTAGGCTATCTGCCCGACGGCATTTATAAGCCTAGCCAGAGTGCGTCAGCTTTCGCCGCCCCATTGATTAACTGAGCTTCTGTCAAGAAGAGCCAATGAAGTGATTCCAGGGGTGTATTGTTTTATACAATGGATCAAAAGCATTGTGAAACTTTTGCAGCATATATAACTGACCTGACAAATAAGGCTAAAACATGAAGTTTTGGTGATTTAAGGGATGAGCTGATAAAGGACAGACTTGTGTGGGGTATAAAAGATGATGCTTTGAGAAAGATTTTGCTTCGTGACAGTGATTAATTTAAGGTTGAATAAGGTCACTGAGATTTGTCAGATGTATGAGCTGACAAAAGCACACAAATATGCTTACAAGTGAGAATAGCTCTAGAAGCCACAGTGACAAAGTTTATGTTTGATAGTATGCAACACGTTATTAAAAGAAACAGGCCCACGTGCATGACAGCAACTATAGCCCCTACAGCACTCACTCGTAAACCGCAGAGCTTTCTAGCAAATTCCAACGTTCGCACAGTCTAAGTGACGCATAAGAGTGAGTCAGCAAACTCCAAGCATGGGTCCCAACCTAGTTTCATTGCCGACTGTCGTAATTGTGGTGCAAGTCATGAATCTAAAAGGGAAAAATGTTTAGCTTTTGATAAGCAATGTCACAAATGCAGTAAATGGAATAATGCCAAAAGGTTTTGTAAATCAAAAGGTCCATGTTCTTTTATTAAAAGGGAACATTTTAAGAAATGAGTTGATCAATTAGAGAGCTGCAACCCTACTCGTAATGTTGGTGTGTCAGTGCTTCATGAAATAGACAGTGCAGTAGATTTAAGGGCAAAGAATTAAGTATTTTGTACTGTTCAGATAAATAGCAAACTCGTAGAGCTCAAAGTTGATGCATGTTCCAAGTACAATGTTGTCAGAAGAAACATTTGCTAGTGTGTGTCATGGTGAAAGACTTGAGCTGGCAAGGTGTGTGATGCTTGTTGCTTATGGAGGTGAAGAAATTCAAACTGAAGGCTCAGTAGTGCTTTCATGTTACTCTGCTGGAAGACGTTACAACTTATTTTATTTGGTCAAGAGGCATATCCAGTCATTATTGGGGCTCAAAGACAGTTTGAAAATGGGACTGCTTTCATTTAATAAGGAAATCCACCAAGTTAGCTTGAAAGACTACTATAATTTTGCTCAGTACGTTTTTTCTACCTATGCGATGTTTTTAAAGACAAATTAGGCAAGCTTTGTTGTGTACTCCATGAAATTAGACCCATAGGTCAATCCAGTTATCAGGCCAACACGTAGATTTCCAATAGCCATGCAAGAGAGTCAAGGCAGAGTTCGATAAAATAATGCAGCAAGTTATGACTTGTCCAGTTGCAACTCCAACTAAATGGTTATCTTCCATGGTGGTAGCTCATAAGAAAAGCTCACATGACATCAGGGTAGGTATTGACCCACGCGATTTCAACAAAGCACTCAAAAGACCTCATCATCCAATGCACGCAGTCAAAGAAGTCGCAGCCTTGATGCCAAATGCCACTGTTTTTTTCTTTCTTACATGCAAAGTGTTCATTTTGGCAAATTAAGCTTGATAAGAAATCATCATTGCTAACTACTTTCAGTACTCCTTTTGGCAGGTACAGATTTTTGAGAATGCCATTTGGGATAAATTCTGCAAGTGAAGTCTTTCAGTGTGCAATAGAGCAAAATTTTTATGGATATACTTGTGCTTTTATAGTAGATGACATACTAGTAGGAGGTCATGGTGAAGCTAAGCATGACAGAAACCTCAGAAAAGTTCTGGAAAGGGCACATCAAGTGAATCTTAAGCTCAATCCACAGAAATGTAAATTCAGGCTAGGAGTTACTTATGTCAGTCATTTATTTACTAGTACAGGCCTGCGACCAGACGCTTCTAAACAAACAGCCATTCTCGAGATGCCAACTCCAGACAATGTTTAAGCCCTGCAACATTTTCTTGGCATGGTCATCCATCTAGGCAATTTCATTGCAGACTTGAGACAACTTTCAGCACCACTTGGAGAGCTGACACGTAAAGATGTATCCTGGTGTTGGTTAGAGCAACAACAAACAGCATTTCATGTTCTGAAACAGAGAATTTGCTAGTCCATCCACTCTCAGAAGTTATGGTGTTCACAAACCAGTTACACTTTCCTGTGTTGCTTAGAAATTTGGTCTTGGTTCAATCATTCTACTAGAGCATCTACCATTACCTACGCATCCAGAACTCTTATCCAAACTGAAATACAGTATACCCAGATAAAGAGCTTTTGGCAGTTGAGTTAGCATGTTCGAAGTTCTATGATTATGTTTATAGTAGACCTATCCAGATCAAAACAGACCACCAACCTCTAGTTACTATCCTGAGAAAACCTATGCATTCAGCTCCAGCCTGACTGCAACACATAATGCTGTGATTGCAAAAGTATAATTTCAGTCTTGTCTATAAGAAAGGCAAACAACATTATCTTGCTGATACCTTATCCAGATCGCCTAGAAACACCACTGAATAGCACGAGAATGAGAACTTCGATTTTGAAGTCATGGAAGTGAGAAATATTTCTTTCACATGTCTTGAGCTGAGAGATCACACAGTCACAGATCCAGTTTTACGAAGGCTCAACCACTTTATCAGTCAAGGATGGCCATCAAAGCAGTCTAGTTTACCTCAAGAAGTGCAATCTTATTGTCCATACAGAGATGAGATTTTGTCTCACAAAGGTATCATTATGAAAGGTCTGAAAGTAATTGTTCCAAAGTCCCTTGCAATAAAGAGTACATTACTATTTTGCATTGTGGTCACCCAGGTACTCACTCTACCAAAAGAAGGGGGATAGGACTAGTATTTTGGCCTTCTATGTCATAAGATATTGAGAGAGCACTTTCTTCTTGTTCCGTGCACAATAGTACTAAGCTACATCAATAGAAGAAATCACTTCAGCTAAACCAGATTACTGAACTACCTTGGTCAGCAGTAGCCACCGACATCTTCGAGTGGAATTGTCAGCATTATTTGGTGTTGGTAGACTCTTACTTCTCCCATACTTTTGATTGTTGAATGATAGAAGATGCCTTTGCAGTCTCTTCCAACTACTGAGGGAGTGTACGACGCTGTGGATGAGTACCCCTTGGAGTCTGACATGCCTCCTTGCTCCTCCACATCCGCAAAAGAGAAAGGACAAGGATTGTCAGTTGAATCTGATGTTTGCTTTGCAGGTCGTGGCTTCCGAGTTCTGATTTTATGCTAGGTCTTCAGATAGTGAGGGAGGAATCCCAAAAAATTTTGTGGAGTTTTCAGTTGACTATCTGCAGGCTTTGGCCACCTGCATCCTGGTCCCAGTACCTCTAACACCAGACCCAGGACCAAGCCTAAGTCCAAACCAAAAAAAATATCTTTGATATGCCTCAGCCTAGGCCTTTAGGGTCACCCCCCCCCCCCCAAGGCCTACCAGTAGGACCTGCTAGCCTGGCTGAAGATTTGCTTCAAATTGTAGCTTCCAGACAGCATAGTCCTATTAGCCATCCTGCCCTGTCAGAATCTGTTTCTGCAAAAGAAAGAGTAACTCACCTCCCAGGAATCTTCAGATTTTTATGATTTAAATGTGGATGAGTTGGCTTGTAGACCAGTTATCTCTGGGTTTATATGCTGTTTCTGACTCTGACAACATCCTTGCCTCAGCCTCACCAACTAAGAACTTCACTTTTGGGCAAACACTCCATAAATGGAGCATTTCCACTGGGAATCTCAGGATTACCTTCAGTCTAAGAAGGTGGTAGGATAGTTTTTGAAGCTCCCTAGGCATAAACCTTTGGCAAATCCCCTAGTTTTAGTAGTAGTGGATGATGATATCTTGGTCTCATCCATGCAGCCCAGCTCCCAACCACCTGCTTCTATAGGGTCCTGGATATCCATAAACACTTTTTTAGGAATCTTGATGCTAATCCTGAAGTGGTGGCTCAAGGTGCAAAGGGAGCTAAAGGTAGCCGTTCTAGGAGTCCGTTGCCAAATAAGGAAGGGGAGGACTTTTGATCAATTTGGCAAAAACGTCCACCTTGGCTATGAGAGCTCTCACTTGCCAGTTCCATGTAGTTACATACCAGGGGAACTCTACTAGTCCGTATGAAAGAAAAAATGGAGATGATGAAAAACAGGGCTGTTTCCAAAGAATTGATGGATGTATCCAACTCTCTCTCAAGTTGCAAAACATCAATTCATTGTGGTTATGAAGCTTTAGAAGTAGCAGGGGGGCTGCCTCAGGGTCTGTTATTCACCAACATACCTCCTTTCCAGACCATGTTAAGTTTAAGATTTTAGATATTCTGGTAGACAAGGACTTCCTGTTTGGACCCAAGGCTGGAGCTATCTTTAAAAAACTGGAGAAGAAGGCAGAACCTATGCAGACTGTTCAGGAGGATGTTCTTCATGTTTCACTGTTGCAGTCATCACACTTGGGTTATCCTGCCTGCAGATAGCCCTCAGTCGGCCCGAATACCAGAGACTTAGTATTTCTGCGTCGGATGCTGTCGCTCCAGGATTGACGTCAGGGGTATAAAAACAGGCAGCCAATGCCATTACATCAGTCTTTCTTGCCTAGGAGCCCGAAGCAGAAGCAGTTCGCAAGTGCCGGTCAGCCGCTACCTGAAGTTTCATTTATGAATTGAATAATCCTGAAGTCTTCTAAAGCTAAGTACCCTGTTGGGGATACTTTTTTCCTGCTCTAACCAATGTCAGAAAAAGTTAATTGTCTTGCCTGTGGAAAGCAAGTACCTCACAGAGATTTTCATTCTTACTGTGTCACCTGTTTAGGCCCAGACTACAACATCCCTCGCTGTTGGTTTTGTGTCTTGTTTAACACCTGAACCATTCATCGTCAGGCTCTCTGTCACTAAATTCTTTTGCGCTCAATCTCCTTATTCTGAAATGGCTTCGGTAAGCCATCCAACTACCGATATTCTGAAAAAACGTAAGGGTAAAGACAGAGAGACCGCATTTGTTCAAAACTGCTGACGATGCTTCCGTTAAGGTAGTCGCTAGTCCGCCGGTACTTGCGCAGGCCTCTACTGAGATCCATTCGGAGTCCGGTATGCCGCGAGATTCTTCTTCGACTCTGGAACCTGCAGATGTCTCTACCTTGGATGGGTCCAGAGCTGCTCTGCAGGCACCAGCTTCTGAGGCAGTTCTTCGCTCTACCGATGTTCGAATTAAACCGGCGACTTTTTTAACCAAAACTACAGAGTTTCTCAGTCCCAGAGTATGCCGTACGCCTAGTAAACCGACGACCAAAGTGTATGCTCATGCTGCCATGCCCCAAAAACAAATGCCTAGAATGGCTGAAGACCTTGTTACACTGATTAGGGGAAGTCAGCCTTCCCTGCAAAGAGACAAATAATCCAGTCCCCTTCAGCTTCTACAGACCAGGAGTCCGATGACTCTGAGATTTCTGATTATGAAGACATGCCCTTATCTGCCTATGAGGATTGAGATGCAGAGGAATCCATTCCCTCTGCCTCCCCTCCAGAGGATTTTTCTTTTGGTGAAACATTGCATACTTTGAGAGCATTTCCACTGGGACTGCCAAGACTATCCTCAGTCCAAAAAGAGACTCCGAGAATTTCTAGAGTTGCCTCAGCACAGGCCTTAAGCTATACCCCCTGTCCTGGATGTTGTGGATGATGTTTTTATGGAATCCAGTCTTACTCCTGACACTTTACCTCCTGCCGCTAGGAAACCAGATAGATACTACAGAGTACCTGACACTCACAAATTTCTTTTCAAGAATCCTACTGCTGACCCAGAGATCATTTCCCAGGGGCCTAAAGGTATCAAGGCTACTACAGCTAAGAATCCCATCCCTTCGGATAGGGATTCCAGAGCTTTGGACAGATGGGGTAAGAAGGTATATACCCCTGCAACTCCGGCTATTTGGGCATTGAATTGCCATTTTCACATGCTGAAGTACAATCAACATATTATGGAACTCATTAAACAAAAAATGCCAACTTGTTCAGACTGTGCAGAAAATAAAGAATGGCAGAAGCTTATGCAGTCTGCAAGCCAAGTCAGTAAACATACTTTGCAGTGTGGTTTTGACACCCTAGAAGCATCTTGCCGGGCAGCAGTCACTGGCTCTGTACTGGGAAGACATGCTTGGCTGAAGGAGCAGACCTTTCCAGACCATGTCAAATCAAAGTTACTAGACACTCCTTTGAATAAGGACTGTTTGTTTGACACCAAAGCAGAAGAGGTTCTTAAAAAGATGGAAGAAAAAGCTAAATCTATGCAGACTGTTAAAGAATTATTAAAAGTGCAACCCCCTAGAGTCAGTAGGCATTGCCCTTCAAAACATTGGTCCTTTCCAGCCCCCTCCAGGCCTTCTCAAACCAGACCCAGGGGAAGCAGACCACCCAGACTACAGTCTCAGAGTATGCAGAGATTTATGCAATGGAGTGCCCCCACCCCTAAAACAGGGAGTGGTAAGCCACCTCCTTGCAGAAAAATTCTCCACCAGCAACCCTAAGCAAGCAGGTGCTGGACGTCATTCTTGAAGCCAGAAGACCCAGTACAAGAAAGTCCTATGCTAAGTGGAAAAGGTTCTGCTCATGGTTCAATCCAAAGCAGAGGACAGAACTCTGCCCTCCCTGCTTCTAATCCTGGATTACTTGGCAGATCTGCTCCACAAAGGCCTGTCCTTCTCCATTAAGATATATGCCTCAAACATTTCTGCTCATTACAACACTGAGCCACCCCTTTTCTCGCACCCTCTGATCAAACAGTTCCTGAGAGGGGCAAGAAACTTAAGGCCACCAAGGAGAGCATCCACACCTGCTTGGGACCTTAACTTTGTACTGGAAAAGCTCACACTTCCCCCTTTTGAACCTGCTGCGTCAGCAGAGTTAAAATTCCTATCTTGGAAAACAGCCTTGCTTCAAGCCATCACTTCAGCTAGAAGAGTGTCTGAGCTACAAGCACTGATGGCTGTAGAACCCTTCATTATTTTCCATGCTGATAGAGTTTCCCTTAGGATCAACCCTTCCTTTATGCCTAAGGTAGTGTCCAGTGTGGCTGTCAACCAATCCATCCATTTGCCGACCTTCTTCCGTAATCCTCAAAATAAAGGGGAAAGGATCCTGCACTCCTTGGACATGCACAGACAGCTCAGATTCTACCTTGATAGGACTAAGCCATTCAGAAAATCTGACCAGTTATTAGTCTGCTTTGCACCAGGGGCAGAGGACAAGGCCATTTCAAAACCATTTCCAAATGAATAGCATACTGCATCCATTTCTGCTACAAGCACCATGGGAAACCAAACCCTCAGGTGGTCAGATCACATTCCACTAGGGCAACACCTACCTTTACAGCATTTCTCAAGGGAGTCCCTATTAGGGAGATCCTGGAAGCTGGTACATGGAGTTCTGTACACACCTTCACCAAGCATTACCACCTGCCTATCTTTTCCAAATCCAGGGCAGGTTTTGCTACAGCAGTCCTGCAAAGCCTACTAGCCAGCCCTAACTCTTCTTGACTGCTGCCACCCTTCCTCAGCTTTAGAAATCCACTCAAGTGTGATGACTGCAAAAGTGAAACACAAAAAATATAGTACATTTGTGTACACTTTCCATAAATGTAGATGTTTGAATGTATTCACTGTTGCAGTCCTGGTTTCCCCTCACTCCAGCCCACTGGATTTCTCTCTCTCGCTCCTCTCTCTGCCTATTACTCACTCCTTTTGGGGTATTGGTATTTACTTTTTACTGGTGGTATTTTCCCCCACCATAACTTAGCTCCCTATTTGGGGGGGCTCCTGACATTTGGGGCAAGGAAAACTGATATAATGGTGTCGGCTGCCTGTTTTTATACCCCTGATGACCTGACCTCAATCCTGGAGCGACAGCATCCGATGCAGAAATACTAAGTCATAGGTTGGTACTAGGCTATCGGCCCTAGGAGCCTATACAAGCCTAGCCATAACAATTCCCTGGCTATTTTTTCCCTGGACCCCTGTCTATAGGGATGACTGATATGATCCCTAGGGAGAATTTCCTATCTCCCATCCAATCATCAAGGTTCCTTTAGAAGAGGGCCAAAGAGGTGCTCTGCTTTACATATATGGGCAGTCTGTTCCACAGTCTGGGGAGTCTGTGGGTCAGGAACCTATCCCTCCAGCATGTTTTGTTCATTGTGATGACAAGGTTTAGATCCCTGGAGCGTGCGTCTCTGAGGGATTGGGATTTCTTTAAGTGTAGCATGTCCAACAGCTTTGGATTTGACATGGCCTTGTATGTTAAGCATAGATCGCCTCTGAGTAGACAATATGCGACAGTGTAGGTGGAGTTTTTTTTAGACGGTCAGCATAGGGCATCTTCTTTAGGCCTGTAATTATTTTAGTGAGGTATTTCTGTTTCCTTTCCAGTTGAGGTACATACCAAATGGGCCGTTGTATTCTATAATGGGTCTAATGAGGGATGAGTGCAGTGGGACAATGACCTCCTTTTTTCTGGATGAAAAGCCGTTAGTGATGAGGTATGCCACACAGAAGGATTTCCTGACACTTGTGGCGATGTGGTTATCGAAGGGGAGACCATTGTTCACCTGTGTCTCTAAGTTTCTTATCACACTTTCAGTGTTTAGTGTACTGCCACCTATGTGGTAATTCACAGGTACATGTTTTTTCCCCAAAGGGGATAACCGTACATTCTTGGCATTGAGCTTGAGCCCACGGCTCTGGCACCAAGCATCTGTTTCTGTAAGGCCCTTTTGTAGAATATCCACCTCATTTGGGGATTCAATAATGGCTCCCAGTTTGAAGTCATCTGCGAACTTTGTTAGCCAGAGTTCCTTAGTGTTGGCCTGTACTTCAGAGAACTTGATGCCAAACAAGAGCGGCTCCAGGACTGAACCCTGAGGTACTCCACTTGTCTGGAGCTGGATTTAGAGTCTGATACTTTTACAGTGTGGGTTCTGTCAGTAAGCCAGCTGGCAACCCAATGAGTAACATAGGGATTAACGCCCATCTTAAGTTTATCTATGATTCCAGAGTGGGGGATGGTGTCAGGCCTTGGCGAGGTCCAGATAGTCTGTGTGGACCACCTTACCCACGGCTCTGGAGACTGACTCAAAGTCAGTCAAGTTCAGGAGACAAGATTGGCCCTTCATGAAGCCAAACTGCGTGGGGTCCAGTGTTTGAAGGTTGCCAATGTCTTTGTTTATAAGTTCCATGGCCTTGCAGATCAGGCTCGTCAGGCTAATGAGGCGGTAGTTCCAGGATCCAAGGTGGAGCCTCTCTTGTGGGGTAGGATAACTGTAGCTGTGCGCCACTCAGTGGACACGAAGCCTGAGATGAGGCTATGATTAAACATGACACTTGGGTGAGGTGCCAGTTCATTTTGTAGTTCATGTAGTACACAGCCTGGGATGTCGTCTGGTCTCATGGATGCTGTATTCTTAGCTTTGGAGAGTGCGTTTTTTACCTGTGTGGCCATTATTACCGAAATTTGGCAGTCTTTCAGTATTGAGATGGGTCCTTTAGGGGGTGAGAGGCGGGTGAAGTTTGCACTGAATCGATCTGCCAGGATATTGGCAATATCCTTGGGATCAGTATATTTAATGCCATTCTGTTGTAGCTCAGAGCAGATCTGAGCATTGACATTTAGATTCTTGACATAGCTATAGAATGCCTTGTGGTTGTCTTTGGAATCTCTGGAAATTTTATTTTCGTAACTAGCTTTGGAGGATTTTACTGAGGCCAGTAAGGGATTTTTTTGCATCCTGGGATTTTTTCTCTTTTCTGCAACATTGTCTTCCTTTTGTTGTAAAGTTTGTTTATGGCAAGGGACCACCAGATTGGCTTCCTTTTTTTTGGAGGCGAGCGTCTTGGTTCTATAGGGGATGGCACAATTCATGCATGAGTGGATGTGCTCGTACAGTGCCTTAGTGTAGGATTCAGCAGTCGAACTTTCCGTTCCTGTCTGCATGGGTTGGGAGGGTGGCCTAATGGTTAAGGTGTTTGCCTTGCAAACATAAGGTGCAGGGTTTGAGTCTCACAAGGGACAATTGGCTAGGCTTAAAATGGCTCGCAAGGGCAGTTAGCTTAGTACAAATCTATGAACCTATGAAGTTTATCACTTCTGACTTGAGTAGCATGAAGTTGGCTTTGGAGAAATTTTTTTATGGAGGTTTCCTTACTGGGGGGGTGGGATGTGGATGTCAAGGGTGATTAGCTTATGATCAGACCTTTCCAACGAGGGGGTGACTATAGGTGTGGAGCATCGATTTCCCATGTTGGTAATGACCAGGTCTAGGATATTGGAGCCCCTGGTGGGACTAAGGATTAGTTGATCCAGGGCATTCGAATTTAAGAATTCTAAGAACTGTTTGGCAAAGGTGTTGGTACATGAGTAGTTTTCCCATTTAATGGCAGGGTAGTTGAAATCACCCAGTATTAGGGTGTTTGGTTGTATCGTAATATTTTCCAGTATGTTTAGAAAGGTGTAGTGAGAATCTTGGGATCTGGTGGGGGATCTGTAGCAAGTTACAGTTTTGATTGCAGTCTTACCTAGTGTTAGTTGCACCTGGAGAATTTCAGACGCATTGTGTTGGGCAACTAGCCTGGTGGTGTGAATATCCTTGGTGAATATGGACACTTCTCCACCTTTAGTGTTTTGTTCCTGGTTTGGTGGTCGAAAAGTGTGGTAAGAGTTGTAGCCTGGTATTGCAGGGGTGCTCTCCGGAGCCTTGAACCAGGTTTCAGTTACTGCACAGATATCAATGCTCTCCATTTTTAGGAGTGCCTCTAGAGAGTGCATTTTGAGGTGTAGACTTCTAGCATTATCTTCAGATTTTGCATGCTTGTACCTGTTGCAGTGGTGGTTTTGTCCTTTGAACTTTGCCTTAAAAAGGCACTATAGGGTTGGCAAGAGCCTTGGCCAGTAACCTGAATCCCAGGTGTGACAGGTGCAGACTATCTCTGGCAAAGCATCATGGTCTCTCGATCATGTCATCCCAGGCAGACAGATACTGGATCCCCTTTGAATGACACCAGAAGCTTAGCCAATTGCTAAAGTCAATCATTTTGTCCTTATAATGTGGTATCATTCTGGTCGAAGGCAGGATGCTACTCAGGGCTAGGGTCATACCTGCCTGGGCCACATGATCCGAGAGCTCTTCTGTGTCTCTCTCCATGTAGTCCAGGGAGGTACATCTCAAGTCATTCACTCCAACATGGACAATGACAGAGTCATATTTGTACTTGTTGTGGAGTGACTTGAGTGCATTCATTATGTGGCGGATCCTGGCACCCAACAGGCAGCTCACTGTAATTTTCTCCTTGTTCGTCCTGATGAGTGGGGCTTCAGTGTGCCTGACTATAGAGTCACCTATGACTAAAGGGTTGGGTACTTTGTCTTGCCTTAGGGGCTGTTGTTGGGTGGCACACTGGTGTTGTGAGCTGTGTGACACTTTGGTTGTGATTGGTTGTGATTGGTATTTGTTTGCATTTCAGCTTCAGAGGTCCTTGTTGCTTGGGCAGGTTACTGTTAAGGGCTTCGACATATGTGGGTTTAGTGTTGCTGTGTGTGGGTTTAGAAGGGCTATGTGTTGCTTAGGGTGTAGTGTGGGTGTTCACCTTCTCCTCTTGACTGTCTAGCACAATCTTGGGTGGAGAGAACTTTGCTTCCAGTTTGGCTATGTAAGTGCATCTCTCGCAGGTTGTAGTGTTGGGTGGTAGGAGTAGAGGGTTGTCTTTGTACATGAGGCAATTACTGCATTGCTCCAGTATGCCCAGATTCACTGGATGGACAGGAGAAATCACCGGAAGCTGACCTTTGGACATGCCTGGTTTGGTGCTTTTTTTTTTTTTTTGTAAAGTACAAGAGCGGTTTTCCCTTACCTTAGCAAGATACTTTGCAATTATACACTGTTTAGTGCCTATGATTAGTTTCTCCTTATTAACAAGGAGAGTTGAGTGCTTGTATCAATTTAAGACTTTCTAGTGCTTTCCAGCAGGTTTTAAAGCAAGTGCTAGTCAGAGGGATGCTTAAAGGTAAGAGGAAAAAAAAAATGGTTTATTCTAAACACTGCAGTGTGCACTAGAGGAGTGTATTCGGGCCGACTGAGGGCTACCTGCAGGCAAGATAACCCAAGTGTGATGACTGCAACAGTGAATACACTCGAACATCTACATTTATGGTAGGTGTACACAGCTGTACTTTCTGCAGGTTCAACCAACCAAGTTTAGTAGAAACTATCCCACTAAATCCTGGTCCTTTTTCCATCTCAACAGAAACTATGAGGGAAAAGGGTCAGAAGGATAGAACAGTCACCATAAAAGAAGACCAACAAAACCTACTTTTAACCCCCACCTCTGTTTCCCAGCAAGGAGCAATCATGACTCTGCTGGTCGTCTCCTTGTTTCCACAAGTCACATCCCAACCGCTGCAACTCCCCCCCCTCCTTTCAAAGCTAGGAGGAAGGCTCTCTCTCTTTTACAATGAATGGACCAAGATAACCTAAGACAAATGGGTGCTAAGCATTGTCAAAGCAGGTTATGGAGTTTAGTTCACCTCTTTAACAAAGCCTGTAAGTATTCCTTCTGTTCCAGTAAATCGGGTAAAAGAAGCTTTGATCCAGTTGGGTCTAGTTTTTACAACAGGGCTTTATAGAAAAGGTAACCTCCCAGAAAAGGGGAATATTGTATTGTCGGTTCATAGGTAGGTACTAGGCTATCTGCCTGAGGGCATTTGTAAGCCTAGCCAGAGTGTGTCGGCTTTTACTGCCCCATTGATTAATTAACTGAGCCTCTGTCAAGCAGAGCCAGTGAAGTGATCCCGGGGGTGTATTTTCTGTTACCTATCCACTCATCAAGGTTTCTCTTGAAGAGTGTTAGTGAGGGGGCTTTGCCTAATGTAGTTAGGAATTTTGCCCCAAAGCATGGGGAGTCTCTGTGACAGGAATCTATCCCTCCAGCATGTTCTATTTATTGTTGTGGTGAGGTTTAGCTCACTAGAGCGCATGGCTCGCAGTGACTTGGATTTCTGTAGGTGGAGCATGTCCATCAATTCTGAGTTGGACATGGCTTTGTAAGTCAGGCAGAGATCACCTCTGAGTAAGCAATATGCCACTGAGTACAGCTGGAGTTTTTTCAGTGAGGCTGCATAGGACTTATGTTTGAGGCCAGTAATCCTCTTGGTGAGGTACTTTTGGATCTTTCCAGCTGTTAGAAGTGTCTTGTGAGGTACATCCCAAATGGGGCATTGTACTCTATGATGGCTCTGATGAGTGACGAGTAGAGGGGCACTATAACCCCTTTATTTCTAGATGCGAACCCGTTAGTAATTAGATGGGCCACATAGAAGAATTTCCTAACTACTTTGGCAATGTGATTGTCAAAGGAGAGTCTACTATCTACCTGGGTTCCCAGATCTCCTATTACCTCTTCTGTATTAAGGGGCTGCCACCTATGTGGAAATTTGTGGGTGTTTTGTTTTTCCTAAATGGGATGACTATGGATTTTTTGGCATTTAGCTTGAGGCCATGACTTTGACACCAGGTGTCCATCTCAGTAAGGCCCTTTTGGAGGATGTCCGTGTCAGCCAGAGAGTCAATTATGGCTTCCAGTTGCAGTCATCAGCGAACTTGGTTAGCCATACTCCTCCTGTGTTTGCCCGTACTTCTGAGAAGTATATGCCGAACAGTAGGGGTCCCAGGACTGAGCCTTGAGGGACACCACTTGTAACTGGTTTAGAGTCGGATCTGGAGCCCGCTATTCTTACCATGTGAGTTCTGTCTGTAAGCCAGCTGGCAACCCATCTTGTGATGTAGGGGTTTATGTTCAGGTTGGTGAGGTTTTCTATAATTTCCGAGTGGGGAATGGTGTCAAAAGCCTTGGCGAGGTCAAGGTAGGCTGTGTGAACCACCTTCCCCTCATCTATGACCTTGGTGACTGTCTTGAAGAAGTCACCCAGGTTTAGTAGGCATGATCTGCCCTTAACAAAGTCGAACTGGGTCAGGTCAAGTGTTTGGAGGTTCCCAATGTCTATGTTAATGACTTCCATGATGATGCGCCCCATAGCCTTGCAGACCAGGCTAGTCAGGCTTATGGGCCGATAGTTACCATGGTCAGCTGTAGCCCCTCCTTTGTGGAGTAGATTAACCATTGCTGTGCTCCATTCTATGGGCATGTAGCCTGTGGAGAGGCTGAGGTTGAACAGTGCGTTTAGGTGGGGGGGGGGTTAGTTGGTTCTGTAGTTTGTGCAAGACGCAGCCTGGGACACCATCTGGCCCCATTGACGCTGTGCTTTTGGCTTTTGAAAGGGCTGTTTTCACCTGTGCTTCTGTGATTTCCGGGACACTACACTTTTTCGGTATTGTTGTGGGCCCTTTTGAGGGTGGGGGGCTGAAGTTTGCAGTGAATGTTTCTGCCAGGATGTTGGCAATATTAGGAGGTTCAGTATATTTTGTGCTATTTTGCACTAGCTCAGAGCATATCTGCAAGTTGCCACTTAGATTCTTGACATAACTAAAGAAGGATTTGTGGTCATCTTTCAAATCCTTGGCTATTTTTCTTTCAAAGTTAGCCTTGGATGATTTTATGAGGGACCTTAGTTTCTTACTGATACTGATCAGGGATGTCTTTCCTTCTTGGGATTTGCTTTTTTTCTGAACTAGTTTCCTCCTTCTATTGTATAGCCTGTTTATGGCAGGGGTCCACCAGACTGGTTTCCTTCTCTTAGAGGAGTGCATCTTGGTTTTGCTAGGGATGGCATGATCCATGCATCTTTGTAGGTGCTCATAGTGTGCATTTATAAAGGTTCCTGCATCTTGGACACTGTATCCTTTAGCGTGGGGGCTGTGAAACTTACCACCTCTGTCTTAAATAAAGTGAGGGGTTGGCCTAATGGTTAAGGTGTTTGCCTTATAAACACAAAGTGAAGTTTGCTATAGAAAAGTTTTTCACTGTCGTTTCCTTGGTTTGGGGGTGGTGGTGTGGTGTGGACATTGAGTGATTAGTTTATGGTCTGATCTAACCAGTGACTGGTTGACCTCCGTTGCGGAACACCTGTCGCCCATGTTGGTGATGACCAGGTCCAATATGTTTTCACCTCTGGTAGGGGAGTTTACCAGCTGATCCTGGGCATTTGAGCTGATAAATTCCAGGAAGCGCTGGACCTGGGAGTTTCTACTTGAGTAGTTTTCCCAGTTAACGATAGGATAATTGAAATCGCACAATATCAGGGTGTTCGGTAGGACCTTCATGTTTTCCAGTGTCTCCAGAAAGGCGGACTGTTGGTCCTGGGTCATGGAAGGGTTATCTGTAGCAGGCCACAATTTGCATTGCAGATTTGCCCGATGTTAGTTGCACATGGATTATCTCAGAGGTATCATGTTGCCCCACTAACCTGGAGGTGTAGGTATCCTTGATGAATATGGATACATCCCCTCCTTTTGTGTTTCATTCCATGTTCTGCTGCCGAAATGTGTGGTATAAGTTATAGCCTGGTAGTGCTGGGGTGCTCTGTGGAGCCTTGACCAGGTTTCAGTTACTGCACAGATGTCGACGTTCTCCATACTGAGGAGTGCTTTGAGTGCGTGTATTTTGAGATTTAAACTCCTGGCTTGAGTAGCATAACCCTCATTTTTTTATTTGTGCTGTTTATGGAGGTGGGTTTGACTTTTGAGCCTTGCTTAAAAAATGCACTATGGGGGCAGCAAGAACTTTGGCCAATATTCGAAAGCCTAGAGGTGACGGGTGCAAGTCTCTTGCGAAGCAACGAGGCTTGTTGTGCATGTCATCCCAGGCTGACAGACACTGAATCCCCTTTGAATGACACCAGAAGCTTAGCCAATTGTTGAAATTGATCATTTTTGTCTTTATTCTGCGGTATCATTCTTGGTGAGAGCAGGATGCTGCTCAGGGTCAGGGTCATACCAGCCTGGGCTGCATGATCAGAGACCTCTTCCATGTCTTTCTTCATGTAGTCCAGGGAGGTACGTCTCAGGTCTTTCACATCAACATGAACAATGACAGAGTCATATTTGTACTTGTTCTGGAGTGACCTGAGTGCTTGTGTTATGTGGCGGATTCTGGCTCCTGACAGGCAGCTAACAGTAACTTTCTCCTTGTCCAGCATAGTGAGTGGGACGTCAGTGTGCCTGACTATAGTCACCTATTACTAGTGTGTTGGGTATGTTATTTCGCCATAAGGGCTGTGTTTGTGCAGCACACTGATTTTGTGTTTTGCGTGTTGGCTGGTTTGTGACAGGAGGTGCAGGTTTTTTGGGTGTCTGCTTTGGAGGTCTCTGATGCTTTTGCAGATTTTTATTTAGATCCTCCGAGTATGATTTAGTGTATTTATGTGTATTTTTTGCCAGTGCTGGTTTAGTATGTCTGTGTGAGGCTGGAGGTGTGGTGCAAGTGTTAACCTTCTCCTCATGACTGCCTGTTCCAGTCTTGGGTGGAAAGAGCTTAGCATCCAATCTAGGTTTATAATTGCATCTCTCACATATATTAATATTTTGTGGTAGGAGGAGAGAGTTGTCTGTGTACATGAGGCAGTTGTAACATTGCCTCAGGATACCCAGGTTCCCCAGCTGGACTGGAGAGTATACCTGAAATTGCCCTTTGGTCATGCCTGAATAGTAGGGTGAGCTGCTTAGTCGCTTGGTTGGTGAGGGGTGAATAATGAGCCTTGCCCTGCTGGGCAATCAAGTGTTGGGGTATATTAGTGCTTGCTATTAGGTCTGAGCAAGTGCTGGAGTGTAGGATGCTTTTCAAGTGCTTAGGTTGAGAGTTAGACTACTTTCAAGGGCAAAACTGAAGAGAAGACTTGGTGGAGCCGGGAATAATTTAGCCCTAGCTAACTGGTGCTGCCCAAATGTGCAAAACCGTACGAACACAGTTTTTACAGCATTTTACATTCAAGACTCTTCTGTGTTCCAAGAAAGGAGAGGACTTTGAGACCCATATCAGACATGTCAAAGTTACAGATTTCTTTTAGTATCCAGGTTCACAATGCTTACATTACTAAAGTTCCTGCTTATGCCTTCTTCTCAGGCCTACATGGTCACCTTGGATCTAAATGATGCTTGCCTTCATATAGAGTCCCACAGGAAATATCAACGGATCAAAACTGATAGAAATAATTATCCATTTTCTCCTTTGCCCTTTGGCTTTCTACTGCACCGAGGGTATTCACCAAGTACCTGGCTCCAGTATTAGCATACTGCAGGACCAAGGGCATTCATATCGTACCTCTCAACCTCTTACTGCAAGAAATCTGGACAAATTTTTAAGTAATTGTGGGACAAAGGTCCAAAAGTAGTGACATATTATAAATATTGCTCTTAGAAAGTTACCAAAATAACATAATTTGAGTTAACATACATTTGCTGAAGGATATGAAGCCTGAAACTCAAATGTATGTCATTATTTAGTGACTTTGATCCAAAGTGATTTACCAGAAAGCCCCAAATGTTATGGGGAACAGACCAAAAATATGAGGCAAAACTCCGGACAGTTGAGATGTATGATTAAAATCTACTCTTACCTAGATGATTGCTGATCCAAGGAGATTCTGTGGAGGAGCTTATTTTTGACCTAGGTATACATTCATTTGATCAGCTGGTGGATGGCAGATCAGAAAATGTTCGAAAGTAGTGCGGCAAATTCTCAGAATTGTGAACTCTATTTAAGCTAAACACATAATATCCCCCCCCCTTTGACTCATGGTAGTGCTTGTTTAGGTGGTAGAGTGGTCGGCAATGTCACATTCATTGTTTTGTACGACATTCTCACTGTTTGCCACTGAGAAATTTGACATTTGAGCTCGGTGTCATACCAGTTCTAAATAAGTTAGGTCGCTCATATGAATGTATTCCTTTGACCTATGCCTAACTATGATGATTTTCTCCTCCCTAATTTATACCTTAAACAAAGAAATTTAACCTCTGACCATCCTGAAAGCTTGTCTTTCTAGGGGCCTTGCTGGACACAGACCTTTCAAAGGACTTTCCTCCCAGAGGAAAAGGTCACTTTCCTGACAAAATACTTCCAATCTTTTCTTCGCCTTACAGTAATCCTAGCATAGGAGGTACTCAGACTTCTGGGGTACATGGCCTCATGTATCCTAATGATTCCCCTAGCCTGTCTTCATGTGAGAAAGATTTGAGTAGTATTTCAAAAATGTTTGGAACCAGCACAATCAAAATTAAATAAAAAAATTCCACTTCATCCCTCTTTAAAAGGGAAATCCAGTGGCAAATCCCTGCTTACAACAAAAACGTAGTGATACCATTTAAGAACCAACAACCAAACTAGACCTTGACCACAGATGTCTCATCTACAGCCTCCAAGCTAATGGAAAATAAGAATAAAACATTCAAAAAACCCCCACATAAATCTAAAAGAATTTATGGCTATTTTCAAGACCACCCTAGCCTTCAAAGACGTATGGAAATCAGTGACATTACAGATGTAGACAGACGACACCACAGTATTGTAGTACATGAACAAGCAGGGGGGCACTCACTGCTATCCTGTGAGACACCTACAATGTCTTTGTGGGACCCAGTTTAAGCCATGCACCTACACCTTCTAGCCATCTACCTACTGGGGGGAAGATGGCTCTTTAGCAGATTACCTCAGCAGGTCAGAAGTGAACCTGTATGACTGGACTTTGAACAAGAAAGTGTTCAATCTCATTTGCTTATCTCAAGGTGTCCCACAAATAGTCCTTTTTCTTTATATCAAAACAGTCAACTGAAAACATTGTTCAATGGGCAAACATCACAAAGCCTGAAGGATGAATGACTTCTTTCCATGGACAGGTCTGTTTCTTTATGCATTCCGTCCTCATCTCCCTCATCCTCAAGACACTGCTGAAAATCAAGGAGGAAGGGTCAGGAGTGATACTGCTAGTACCCCTTTGCTGAGGCAAAGTTGGTTCCCTCTCCTGCACAGCCTGAGCATGTAAAAAACATGGTTGCTTTCTGAGCAGATAGACCTGCTGACTTGAAACAGGGGCTCCATCATACACACCAATCTCAGCACCTTGTGGTTGATAGCTTAGTTGATTCACAAACTACTATCTAAGGCCTGTCTTTGTACAAGGTTGTGCTAGATATTTTACACTAAGCCAGAAAACCTAGCACTGCAAAGTCAAGTATTTCAAAATGGAAAATGCTGGTATCAGCAACAGAGTATTTCCTTAAGTTCAGCTGAGATCAACCATGTTCTTACCTGTCTTACACACTTATTCAAATCTGGTTTGTCTTACCATCTATTAAAATACATTCTTTAGCCATCTCTACCTACTGTCCTATGCAGCCTCCTCTTATCTCTCAACACCTTATAAAGCAGTTCCTTTAGGGTATTATCCACCTGAGGCCACCCAGAGCAGCTCCTTCTCCTACTTGGGATCTCATGTATGTACTAAAAAAGTTCACTCTTCCTCCTTTTGAGCCAGGAGGTAAAGCTGACATTAAATTCCTCTGTCTCCTCTGCTAGACTGGTTTCAGAACTGCAAGACCTTTTGCACTGAGTATGTTTCACTAGGATTACCTTTAGGATTAATCCCTGTTTCATGCCAAAAGTGGTTTTAGAATTTTCTTTGAATCGGTCCATTCAACTTCTGCCTTCTTCCTTCACACTCAGAATCAGGGGAAGCTTATCCTACATTCACACGGTGTACAGAAACAGCTTAGATATTATCTTGACAAGACTAGTTGTCAGGAAGTAGCCTTCGCTAGCAACAAACTTGGAAATCATGTCAACAAACAAAAGTTTCAGTATGGATTTCCAGTTACCAACATCATGGAAAACAAATTTCATAGGATATCAGATCTCATTCCACCAGGGCTACTGCCACTACTAGTACATTCCTTAAAGGGTTCCCTCTAGAGATATTTTTGAGACTGCCACTTGGTTCCCTGTCCACACCCTTAACAAACATTACAGTCTTCATGTTTACTGCAACAGTTTAGCAAGATGAACACAGTGCAACTGTCTACTTATAAATGCAGATGTTAGAGTGTCTTCATTGTTGTAGTACATCTTCCATCTCTCCTTCCTGTCTGTCATTCTTTTAAGCTTGGGGTGGGCACCTTTCCTTATCCCTTCCCTTGCACCCTCTCTTTTCTCATTCATTAGGTCTTTAGGTCCCTTCTTAAGGACATTTGGAACTTTTGCGTACCTTGTACTACAGGCCTGGATTTTCACCTTAAGTATCTCCTCCTTTTGTAGGGGCAAGAATGACCTGTAAGATGGCACTGACCAATGACCCTTATTTGCAGATGCCCTGACATCAGGTGTAGGGCATCCACCAGTCCAGGTGGAGGGAAATAAATCTCTAGTACTCAAGCCAGCCAAGGGCCACCTGTGCAAGAGTAGCCAATATAGTTATTACTGCAACAGTGAAGAGACTATAACATCTACATTTATGGTAGGTAGACACCACTGTACTTTTTAAAGCTTTCTGCTAATGGTTTTCCTTATTCTAAAATTGTGTGCAGGTATCTCAAGTCCCTGGTAGAAACTATCCTGATCTATCAGCACTTCAAGAAACAAGGCCCAGAACAGCATGTGACCAAGCAAGAGTTGGTGGATTTTTGGATGGACTTTCTTGTTGAAGCCACAAAAAAAGATGTTGCAATCATTCGTTTTCCGGTAAGTGTTTTTTTTTTTCTGATTATTTTATGAAGCAGTGACAGTCAGTCAGGACTCTGGTGATTGTTATTAATTTTCTTTGTGAATAATAAGCCTTTTAATTAAAATATGTTTCTAGTTGTACTTAGTTGTTAAACTCTTAAAATAAGATTGTTTTAGATCACTGAAGCATTGCTGGAGATGGCTTAGATGTTGGAAATTAGAAACTAGCTTCCTGTGTTTCAGCATGTAACAGAGCGCCTGTAATAATGCTATGTTAGCTGAGTTATAGCATGTGTCTGTCAGGTGCTGCATTGTGGATATGAGATGCATGAGTAACAAACATTACCAAACCTTTGTCGGGTAAGTCATTTAAGCTAGATGGAGGCCCACAGCTTTGGCAGCCCAAACATCTGTATAACTGAAAGACAATTGTCAGTACCTGTCAGCAAAGTGGCACTTAGTAAGTGTTTTGCATTAACTCTGGATTAATACAAGTGAATCATGTGCATGTTTCTGTTTAAAATACTATGTTGAAATGCATTTGATCTGGCAGAAATACAAAAGAACAGTTTACATATGATTGTAGGCATTTTGATACCTACCCATTAGAGTGTTGCAGAGGAGTAACTCTGTGTAACTGGAACATATGGGAAGGCCATTATTGAAAGGATAAATTAAAACAAATACCAGTCCCATGACAAAAAAATTGCAAAAGAAAAGACTCCCCTTTATTTTCTTACTATAGGTATGAGCTACAGCCTCCATGAGGTTGGGGAGAGCATTGCTTCTCTTTGAAAACATTTACGTTCAACAAGATATTCATGTAACGACCGAACCATATTTTTCATGGATTGCTGTTTGAAATTGAGTTGTCCACTTAAGGAAAATTGTGATTTTTCCCCCAAATTGCAATGACTCCCCTGGACCAGAACTGTGTGGAGGTGAAACCTACAAAAGAAACACATTTTAACAATTTTTTTTGTTTCATGTAGGGCTGCTTGATCTGACCTGTTGCAGCAAAATGTCACTTGGTGAACATGTCTAATGTTTGGTTTAAAAATAAAACATATTGAATATTTTTATTTCAGTCTGGATGGCCACAGTGAATACAGTGAAACTGCCCCTTTTAGATGTGAGCCAATATACCATTTTGAAAAGAGGGAAATATGGCATCTTGAAAAAAATACAAGTTGGTATGGATCATGGAAAAAATATCATATTCACAAAAGTAATGTTAATTAAACCAAATATTTACATGGTTAAGAATAACTGTGACGGCCCACCATTGAACCAGTAATCAAGGAGCCTCATTCCCCACCACTGGCAACAGTGTGGGACGTTCACTGAGAGGACAACAGGTCACACAGTATTTCCAGATGCTGCTCTGTGCTTCAAGTGCAATTTCTCTTAAGAGCACACAGAGACCACAGTCAGTCCGTGGCTGGTTTCTCACTTTTTCTCCAGATCCCCAATAAAACCCCCAACTGGCACAGCTGTAGAGTTCAGATCTCAGCTGAATGACCAAGTTAAGACCTCCAGCACCCTCTCTGTCAAACCAGTGCTTTGTGTGCCTGCCCAAGTAGCCGACACACACACACACACACTTTGAGGTTTGATTCACACACACACACACACACACACACACACACACACACACACACACACACACCTGGGAAAGCCTGGACACAGGTTTACTAGCTATGTCCCCTTCTGCCCAGACTGTTGTTGCCGGGTGAGCGGATGTCACAGTGGAGACATTGGCGATGTTCTTGTGCCTGTTGTCTGTTTTCTTGGAAAATGGCGTGGAGCAGTGGAAGTTGGGCCTGCAATGGTGATCTGTGTTGAGTGGAATGCGGGAAACAGAATTTCACTGTTTGGTTTTGGCTCCTTGAATGCAGCGGAGGGTTACGGTGATGAAAAAGGAGAAGGAGACTGTCTGGACAGTGGAATGTGAGGGTTGGTGCTGGCAGAAAAGAAGGACTTGATGGCTGCTGGTGATGGTGTGGCCATTCAGGCCAGCAGGTAGAGGTGGTTGACTGTGGTTGTTGGAAGGAAGGACTGACCATTGGACTGGATGATGCTAGGATGGTCGAGACTGCAGTAGCGGCGGTTGTCTGTTTTTGTTGATGAGAGCATGGTCGGATGGAAGGATTGCTTATTTAATGTTGCTGGAGATGTATGGAGATGGTGGCAGATGTATCAAATGTGAAATAGTTTATGATCTTCAGTTGGCTGTCTTCACTATTGTGTCAATGTTGTTTGTTGTTTACTGTTATATGTTCTGCTTATGTAATGTTATTTGTGCATGAGCTTGGAGGAACGTAATTTGGTTCAGCTGTATTGGTATGGTTGAATGACAATTGTACTTCACCGTAAAGACAATACAGAAAGTTTCCTAGTACAGACAGTGTGTCCGGCCTAGCCTATAAAGTAATTTAATTTCAGATATTTTCCTAAAGTTTACTGGACTGAGGTTAACCTTCAGGTTTCCTCTGTTAAAATTTACATTTAAACAGTTTCAATATGTGCATGTACATTTCTATCCTCTCTAGCAGAGCACACCATGGATGCATTCCAAACACACAAACCCTTTATAAAATATCTTTTCAACACACATCTGTACAAACCAGTTGTATATACGTCTGACATACAGTTCTAATACAGTTGTAAAACAAGCATCTTATATAAATCATGTTGATATTCACAAATGGCATATAATTATTTACAAAATTCCAGCTGGCTGTGCTGGCAGTGTCTCCTTTCATCACACTTCTCTCCCCGACAACTCAAACTGATTCAAGTGACCCTTGAAATGTTATTTGAGAGGAATGAGCCTGTCTGGGAATACATTACCCTATTCCCTGTTTTGAAATTCCAGCTGCCTTGGCATTGCTGACCCCAGTACAGTGCTGCATTGTCCAATCATATGGCTCCATCATAGTAATTTGGGATTTTGCTGGCTGGCTTCCTTTAGCCATAGATCCTCCTCAGACTACTCCTGCCGCCTACTGCAAATATTCAGCACCAGGCCCTCCCTATCATGGTAATGTTTCATCATGTTAACATGGTACAGTATATGCCTCTGCCTCCTGCCTAGCAGTTCTACCATGTAGTTAACATCACTGATCTTCCTTACCACTTTGAAGGGTCCCTCCCTAGCTGTTTGAAGCTTGTCCTGTCTGACAGGAATGAGAAACATAACCTGCTGCCCCACAGCATACTCTCCAGCTTGAGCATTCCTTTCATACCAGACCTTTTTCTGCTGTTGGGCTTCTGCCAGGTTCTCCTGGGCCAAGCCCGTGAGTTTCCCTGAGCCTTGTCCTGTGGTGTAGAACATATGCCATAACAGACTCCTTGTGGGATTCACACTCACCCTCTCAGTCATCGTGAATCGAGTCTAGAGGTCCACTCACCCTATGCCCATACAGCAACTCAAAGGGTGAAAAACCTGTGGATTCCTGGGGCACCTGTCTGTAAGCAAACAACACATGGGGCAAATATTTGTCCCACTTCCTCTTAAACTGGTCTGCAAATGCTTGTAGCATGGTCTTTAGTGTAGAGTTTAACCTCTCCACCAGATCATTAGTCTGGGGATGGTAGGGGGTGGTCTTTAGGTGTTTCACCCCACATCACTTCCACAGACAAGCCAGCAGGTCTGACATGAAATTGGCATCTGTCAGTCAGTGTTTATTTATTTATTTATTTATTTTTAGGAAACCTACCCTATTGAAAATCAATAAAACATTTGCCACCTTTTCTGCCTTGATGGAGGACAGAGCCACCACCTCAGGGTATGTGGTAGAATACTCTGCTACCACTAGAATATACTTCTTCCCTCTGAAATGGCTCCTAAACCGCAGGCAAAAGCATCAAAGGAGCTTTGACCTTGTCTTCTGTCTTGCCTACATTTGGCACTGCTCACATGTCCTGCAGTACCCTGTTACAGCCATGGAAATCCCAGGCCAATAAAAGTTCTGCATAATACTTCTCTTCATATGCTTTATGCCCATATGACCTACAAAGGGAATGCCCTGGGCTATGGCTAGAAATGCCAGATGGTAGGCTCTGGGCACTACCAACAGCTGTATTACCTCACCCTCTAGCTCTCCTTCAGGGGTCCACTCTCTTTACAGTAATTTTTTGTCCCACTATACAGATTCCCCTTTTCCTTGAGAGTCAGGTGCCTCCATGGATACCTCCCTCAAGCCTTGTAATGTAGGGTCTAAGAGCTGAGCCAGTCTCAACTCTCTTTTTGTAACACTTCCCAACTCTCCTTCCACAGGAATTCTGGTATGTTCTGACAGTGCCTCACTGTCAGCCTGGGTACTACTACTCATCTCTGCCCTTGCCATCACTCTGTTCAAGGGAACATCAGTACCCACCAGCAGCTGTGGCTCGCCTTCAGTCTCACTGCTACATTGTAACTCCCTCTCTGAAGTTACCACTTCACCAGTCCTGGCTTCAAGTGTGTGGTCTGTCTCGGTCCCCCCAGGCTACCAGACCCACATACCTGTCTTCAAGCCTTACTGTGTGTAACTGCATGCTTACAAGGTACTGCATTATCAAAACCATTCCCTATCAGGTCTTCTGTAGGGTTATCCTCAAACACACCTACTTGCTTGCTTCCTTTTCCACCCTCCCAGTCAAGGTGAACCCTAGCCAAAGGTATTTGTCATGGGGTCCCTCCTAAAGTTCTGACTGGTGTGGACTGCCCAAGCAAGTAGTGCTTCTCTTTAACCATTGCAGCCTTCACAATGGTTAGGTCATATGCTGTCTCTCTCTTAGCAGTGGCCTGTTTCCTGTCTACTAAGATAGAATATAACCTCTTGTGGTAGTTTGGTACCCTTGTTGTCTCCAGGGAACTTACTGCTGGCATTCTGTCATTCCCACTTGCTGGCTCCCCTACCTTTTGTTCCCCATCTTACCTCCATGAACATCTGTATGCTACATGGTCTTACTAGTTACATTTAAAACATTTAACCCTTGATCCTGGCCATGTACCTGAAGTAGTGGCTTTCCCCTGTTACTGGCGGACTCTGTTAGGGTGGTTTAGTCTGCCCACCATGGGTTCCCTTATACCCATGTCCAGCACTGGGTATCCTTTTCCTGTACATAGATGCCCTGCTTGCTTTAGGTATAGGTCGTCCTTTTCCCCCAACTCATCTGCGGTATTTTATTCCCTATCTGCCAACCAAGTTTTCACGTCCTCAGGCAAAGTGCTAAGGGTTTGTTCCCTCACCAAAAGGTCTGTCAGCCCTTCAGAAGTGGTGACCTGACACCCACTCACCCACCTATGAAAATAATTGCTAAACTCAGCAATATATACGCACACTTTCATCTGCCTTGTGCCTATGCT
This sequence comes from Protopterus annectens, assembly GCF_019279795.1. Taxonomy (NCBI): domain Eukaryota; kingdom Metazoa; phylum Chordata; order Ceratodontiformes; family Protopteridae; genus Protopterus; species Protopterus annectens. Next base: position 521,279,373 of record NC_056726.1, on the reverse strand, counting down.
GACGAAAATTTTTTTCTCTAAGCTTCAGGTGTTAACTTAAAACACTCTAATAAACAATTTTTAACTGTATTATAATTTAAGCAATCATTATCAGGCAAGTTAGAAACCGCAGTTATAGCTTTACTATGGAGTAAGAGTTCAGGAACCATACCCAGAGCCCTAGGGCATTATTATACTGTTTACATAACCCTTTCAAACATATGAATAAAACTTATCAAAATGATCACCATTTGTAAATTGTGGAAGAAATTCAGTGACCTTCATTGCTCCTGTAGTTCGGTTATTCCCTTCCCCATTACGACCATGACCCTGCACTGGACCAGTAATCAATTAGCCTTAATCCTCACCATTGGCAACAGTGGGGGATGTAGACTGGGAGGATAAGTACACACACACACACACACACACACACACACACACACACTATTTCCAGATGCAGCTTTCTGCATCAAGTGCATTTTCCCTTAAAAGCACACAGAGAACACGGTCACTCCGGGGCTGATTTCTCCCTCTTTCTATAGATCCCCAGTAAGACACCCCACTGACACAGCTATAAAGTTGAGTCCTTAGCCAGGGTTTCAAGCGAAGTCTTCCAACACTCTCACTGTTGGAGATGTGATGGGGAAGAAAGATGTAACCGGGAACATATGAACTGATGTTGTCGGTCTTCACTTAGTCTTTGACAGTGGTTTGGTTCCGAACCTTAAAACTGAGACGGCGATTTACTTCAGCTTGCACTCTCCAAACTCTTGAACCAGGCTCTACCCATAATGCCACCACAATGACAAAACGGAAAAAAATGCTCAAATATTATAAACCAGCAAATAACCAATAAAGCAGTCTAGAGAGGCAATTTCACTGCTTCCCGATTTGAAGTTAAGATCAACTAAACTATAAGTCTAGCGAGTTATATTACATCATAGAATACAATGAAGTTATGAAATGTATGTTATAGAGTTATTATATTTGTATTTATTGCATTTCTTGACATATGAATGAATGGTTCATATGAAATATTTAGTTCATATGTTTTTATGTTTAGTAGTAGATTGATAGTTATTTTTTTTTTTTTTTGTGAAATTAAATTTTGACAATAGATGGCGATATTTATTTGTTGAATTCTATCAGGGTATGAAAGTAATTTTAATGTATTTTGAAGGAATATATTATAAAGTTTTTTAAGGTAATATTAGTATTCTATAGGATATTTTATATTAATTTTGAAATAAATATGTTTAGTTTTTTTTAACTGTAAATGCTCTGAATTATTTTAAAAATGGAGTCAATTTAATTATTTGTTTTATTGAATGTGTTAATTGATTAGAATAAGTATAAAAAGTTGGGTATTATTCGGGTATGCATCTCCATCTGAGGAAGTCTTCGCAGACGAAAACGCATTGTAGTAGTGAATTGCGTTAATGTTCTAGTGAATTTTTGGACTGAAAAGTTATTTGTGTTTGTGCATATTGGAACTGTGGACTGAATATGTTCTGGTGATTTATGGACTGCAAAGTTACGTATGTTCGTGTATTTTGGAACTGTGGGCTGAAAAGTCAATTTTGGAATAAAGTTCGTGCTGAAGTACGTCTCAGTACTTTTGCCTCTCTAGACTGCTTTATTGGTAATCTACTCATAATGCTCCTCACAGACATTACACGAGATCTCGTTTGCCGCATTGCAGACCGGATGCGTTCGTTCACTGTCTCGAGCCTTGGCTTAGTTTGTGAGTAATTTCAAATTTTTTTTTCAAACTTTATTTCTGAAGTTTCTTTTTTTTTTCTTTTTTTTTTTAAAACTTGTATTTCTACCCGCTCTTCCCTGTTCTTTATTCTAGCTGGTTTCGATCCAACTCCCCTCTACCATTGGTAGACTGTCAAGTACTATTGTTGGTAACCCCTTTCACTTTTGCTAATTACCTTTAAAGCTAGCTAGTCTATCATACCAATGCTAGTATTTTTCGTTCTACTTTCTATTTAAAAAAAAAATCTTGCTTTATCTATATTTCTTTCATGTGTGACTGTTTGAACCTGTTATGGGGAACAACAGGAGAAACTTTCTCCTTCTAAACCCTCTAAGGGCACCTCCAGACTCAAAAGGTGTAAGAAAAGTGATTGCAAAATGTTCAATTCAGACGGGTATACCCTGTATGTGTATTGCCTTGGTAAAATACATTTGCAAGAGAAATGTGTGATTTTTCATGGGTTTTCTACCCGTACTTTAACGGAAATAATAAACAAATTAATATTAAATTAAAACTACATTTGAAGAGGCCATTTCTGAGTCCAGAGAGAAAGCTGGTACTTCATCTTTCTCTTCTTCTCCCACCTCAAAGAAAAGGCCTTCCTTGGTCCCAAAGTCCTCAGAACTGTCAAGGAAAATACTTAGACCTTCCTCGGTACCGAGGAGTTCATCTGCACAGGAGAATTTGTCTACACCAGTTACTGCTACTACCACTACATTGGCTTCAGAGCTGACAGCTTCCTCTTCGGTACCTAATGATATATGGGTACCGAAGCAATTGGGGCTGCCTCCTCTTCCAACAGCATCATACTCCCCATCTGTGTGCCCGTTTTTAAAGACACTCCTTTTGTGGAAGTGAGACCTCCAAAATCTATTTCCACTGCATCTGTTCGTTCTACTAAGAGGCGGTCAGAGACCGACATTATGACACTGGTGGATCAGCTACTGGTGGTGAGGGGATTGCCCTATGTCCGAGGCATACTAGCGCCAGAACTGTTCATCCTATGGCACCTCCATATCCTCTTCCTCCAACTCTTGTTGAGCCTTTGGAGTCCCTGATCCCAACTTTCCCAGCCCCAACTGTCTCTGTTCAGGTAGCATCTTCATCCAGGTTTTACTCAAGATTCTTTAGTGCCTCAGAAAACAGGGGACTGGAGACTCATCTTGGATCTCAGCCAATTCAACAAGGCAGTTCAACAAACTAAATTCCAGATGGCCGTGGTTCAATCGATACTTCCATTCCTGGAAAAAAACGAGTGGATGTGCTCTAACTGCCTCCAAGATGCTTATTACCACATAAAAATGGAAGAGAGCTCCAGGAGGTTTTTGCACTTCCGGCTGGGAGCCTGTCATTTTCAATTCAGAGTACTGCCCTTTGGACTCACCACAGCCGTCGGGGTGTTTACCAAATGCATGGCAGTGGTAGCAGCTCATCTAAGACTGCAAGGGTTCCGAGTATTTTCATAACTCGATGACTAGCTCCTCACCACTGCCACCAGGCATCGATTAGAACAGGCAAGAGATTACACCATACGTCTCTGTGCATAACCATAAACTCTGAAAAGTCCACACTTCATCCCACTCAAAAACTGGACTTCACTGGAGCCCACTTAGACACTGCCTTGGGAATTGCATCTTTCCCTCCAGAAAGGCTACAATACATAAGATCTCAGGTTGGTCATTTGCTACACAATGATAAGGTCCCAGCAAAATTAATTCTTCAAACCTTAGGCTCCATGGTAGCAGCAATCACTCTAGTCCCCTTGGCAAGATGTCACATGCGCGGATATGGCAATGGCTACTAGCTTCCCAATGGTCTCTCATTTACCTACCAATGTCTCAACTAATTCTGATCACCAAACATTGCAAGCATGACCTGTTGTGGTGGCTACACTCCAGCCAGATTTTCGTGGGTCATCCTTTCATTCTCCCCCAGCCCCAAGCCACAGTGACCACAGATGTCTCCCAGACTGAGTGGGGGGATTTTATCTGGGAAGGACATTCCAAGGCATGTGGTCACAATTGGAGGCTACCTTGCACATCAGTGTACTAGAGATGAGGGCATTGCTGTTAGCATTGCAAGCAATCCAGGATATCTTCCCTCAAGGAACAGTAGTGATTCAGACAGACACCATGTCAGTAGTCTGGTACATAAAAAAACAAGGGGGAACCAAATCTTAACCATTGTGTCGAGAAGCACTCAGAGTTTGGCAATGGGCAATTTCTTCCATCTGCTTTCTTATAGCAATGCGCATTCCGGGGAGTTCCAATATGATAGTGGACAAATTGAGCAGAACTATCCTCTTGCCTCATTTATTTTATTTATTTATTTGTAGTTGCTTTACCAGGATAGTCCATTGGGCCAAGAAGAACCCATTTTCAATGGAGTCCTGAGGAGAAAAGCACCAAAAAATACAAAGTTACACACGTTTACATTTACATTTGAATTGAAGAGTTATAATAAAAATTATAGCTCACAGCAGGTAGCCATACTTATAATGACAATTATAGGTCAGAGTGGGTAGTAATACTAAATACAATCAATTCAATATAAGATACATTTGGATATGAAGTTAAAAGAAAAAATATCATGCTGCAATAGTTACCAAAAAAAGTAATGCCAACTAGGCCAGAGTGTGAATTGGAGGAAATGGAATTATGTAGGGTGGACTCATGAGTGGTCTCTCAATCCAGCAGTGGCGAACAACATTTTTCACCATTGGGGCCAGCCTTGCTGTGATCTCTTTGCTTTTCCTCTAAACAAGTGCAGAAGTTACTTTGCTGTAATCCCCCCTCAGGGGAGTCACCCAGAGATGCCCTTCTCCATGCTTGGCCTCCCGGTCTGCTTTGTCTTTCCCCCAATTCCTTTCATTTCACAGTTCCTGAAGAAAGTCAAAAGGACAGAGAATTCTATAATACTCATTGCCCCTTTCTGGCCTCGACAAGTTTGGTTTCCCTTCCTGTCACCCCATTTGATTAGGAAACCATGAATTCTGGAACCCAGTTCCTTATAGGTTCATAGGTTAGTACTAGTCTAACTGCCCTCGTGGGCCATTTTCAGCCTAGCCAATTACCCCATGAGAGAATCAAACCCTGCACCTTATGTTTGTAAGGTAAACACCTTAACCATTATGCCAACCTCCCACCCACATCTGCTGTCGCATCCAAAGTTCATGGTGCATCTGAATCTCCAAAACTTCAAGCTCAATGTGTGGTTTCTCCAGTTCCCATGATTGCCAGGCATCCTCCTCTTTCCTCACCTGTCTGACAAATTATTATCGCTCACCATAAATTGTCTACAAGGAAATTATACCAAAGCAAATGGGAAAAATTTGCTAGATGCATTCTAGACAATTGAATACGTCCATATTCAAGTCCTATCCACAAAGTATTACACTTTTTAGCCTTACTTTACCAGTCGAGTTCCTCTACGTCAGTGATTTAAGTGCATCTAGCTGCAATCTCAAACTTCCATACAGGACTGTAAGGTGCTCCTCTGATGCCACACAAACTGTGTAAAGCATACCAAAAAGGACTTCTAATGCTATTGACCTCCATTCAAAGAACCTCTCCCTCCTTGAGATTTAACTATGGTCCTTCAGGCCTTGACTTAGAACCCCTTTGAACCATCGTCAACTTGTGACAATATCTGTCCTGGAAAACCCTATTTTTGGTGGCTATGACTTCTGAGTTTCAGAACTTCAGGCCCTGTTGTGCCAATCTTTACACTTAATTTTTCATAAAGATAGGGTTGCACTTTGAACCAATCCTTCCTTTTTGCCCAAGGTTCTATCCAAATCTAATATTAATCAGACTTTACAGCTACCAGTCTTTTTCCCAAATTTTTTGAACAAGGGAGAATATGCTGTCCATCTTCTTGATGTACACAGGCAACTACATTTTCATCTTCTCTGGACTAAAGTATTTAGAAAATCAAACAAACTTTGTGTGGCATTTTCTTCTCACCATCTAGGTAACCCAGTTTCTAAGGTTACCTGGGCCAAGTGGCTTAGAGCCTGCATCACCTTAACTTATCACTCTAAATGACTCTAGCTCACAAAAGCAGTTCAGGCTCATTCTACAAGAGTAGTAGCTACTTCTGCAGTCTTTAATGCCAGAGCTTCTTTAGATGACATTTGTGCAGCAGCCACTTGGTCTTTTCATCATACCTTCATCACTCATTACAAATTAGATCAGGTCTCAGGGGGAATGAGTATCTTTTGGCTCTGTGGTGCTTAGGAATATTCTTCCATGAGACCTCCTGAGGTTATAGTAGCTGGGGAACTCTGTCCCACTGTCAAGGATTGAGTGAAGATTGACAACATTGGATAACAAAGTTGTGTCTTACCATAACATTCCATCTGTGTTGTTGATCTTCACCAATCCTGGACATCCCCACCCTCCATCCCCCATCCTGAGACTCTTAGTAGACTGAATTTATACTTTAGCTAGCTTTCCTTTAAGGACTCCTATTTGGCCTCAATTAATGTAATTATCACGTATTTTGTCCTCTCACTTCTGACTGCCACTCATTGACAAACTCAATCTGAGGTAATCTCTGTGAGGAGCATTATGTGTAGAGCCTGGATCGAGAGTTTGGAGAGCATGAGCTGAAGTAAATGGCCGTCTCGGTTTCGAGGTTCAGAACCAAACTCACTTTCAAGGATTGGTGACGATCGAAAAAAAGGATGGAAGGTTATGGTAAGACGCAACTTCTTTTTTTGAGAGTATAATGAGCTGGCAAATTTTAAAGTTTTCCTACAGAGTACTCTGTCAGAAATATTGAGTGAGCAAATGGCTGTATCTAAATAAATTATTTTTTGAGGTGAGACACAGGATCTGAATTGCCCAGACATTGTACGGCTTTATTAAGTTTAATTCTGTCAGCTGCCAAAAAAACAATTACTAGAAAATGGAAATCAAAGTCTAAACCGAATGTTTTAAATATTATAAAAGAACTTAGAGTGATCTTCAGAAAAGGAAAGGAGAAAATTGCATAAAAATAAATTGAAATTGTGTGAATAATGCATGCCGAATAATGTCTTGGAGGAGGAGTAAAATTTAAGGGAAGCCAGGAATTGAGCAATTTATGCAATGCTGGAGTGATAGTTGTACAAAACAAAAAATGTATAATGTTTATAACTAGGAACATGATAATATGGCTTCTTTTCCTTTATATAAATGTATGTTTATGTCTTAAGTGATAATTTAATAAAGATGATTAAAAAAATAATCTAAGGTCTGTGACCCAGAGACTAACCTCTATGTATAGGCAAAAATAATTTTTGCAAACTTGCTTCTTGTTACAATCACATAGCTAGATTTGCCACAAATTCCACCTTTAGAACGCACCACTGCACTAACACAAAAGCAACTAGGGTTTAGAGGTTTTCCCAAACTCCATTTCAAACAACTCAAAAGCTTCCACCCAGATACTGTATCAGAGAGAAAACACCTCTGAAAAAACAACATTCATCTATATTAACCTGCACCTGCAAATTTCTCACTCTCCAAGATAAAGATCTTGCCCTCAAACTACCAAGCCATTAATTTGGGATTCTCTTCTCTCTTCTTGTAGGTAAAATGTGGAACTCCACTACCTAACCTACACCCCAGAACCACCTCAGAACCCTCACTCAAAAAAAAGCAACCCAAAACTTCATCTCTCTCTCAAGTCCTAATTCCCACCACCCTTACTGTTTACCACATATACCTCTTCTATCATTACTCCACTAACCTTTTTTTCGCTTTTTAACCCGCTAATGTCCTTGTATTTTTTTTATATGTTTTTTTTTTGTTTTTTTTGTTTTTTTTTTTTTTGTTGTAATGTTCCCTTATTTCTATGTGTACTTAGAACTCAACTATCTTTGTTTTTTATTTTAATGTTCATATGTCTGTTATGGTGTTTATGCTACGCCATATCCCCGAAAGCTCCTCTCTCCCAAAACATGTATCATAAATAAATAAACAGTTATTGAGTCTGAGTTTGATTTCCCCATTAAAAAAAAAAAAAACATAAGCAAATGTGCTATAGCTATGTGAGAGTGATGTAAGTAAAAGAAAATTTTTGGCAATAAAAACATATACCATTTTGCACAGAATCCAGGCAGTTAATATTTAAATTATCTATTTTTTGTCTATTAAGACGTTTTGTAGTGATTTGCAGTTCATGTCCAGTACTTCCCTTAATGAGATAGTGATAGTAATTCCTAAATAACTGAACTCAGTAAATTCCTTCATACCTGTTAGTGTGTAACAAGTGGAATGCACTCCAACCAGTCATAAGTGGGAAAAATTCAGTTTTTGAAAAAGTAATAGATAAATCTGAGAGCTTAGCAAAAGATGTCAGAATTGCAAGCACTTTGGGATTAGCTTCTACAGGGATCCCCATCCAAATTATATCTTCTTCTTCTTCTTTTGGCTTTTTCCCGGTTAGGGGTTGCCACAGCGGATCACCTGTCCGCTCATGATTGGCAGTGGAGTTTTACAGTGTTGAGTCGCCAGCCCGGCGCCCAACCTTCCACAGAAGGCACACATACACATGCACTCACACCTAGGGCCAATTTAGAGTGTCCAATCCACCTGCAGCATGTCTTTGGGATGTGGGAGGAAACCCACGCGACCACAGGGAGGACATGCAGACTCCGCACAGAAGGCACCCCAGCCAAAGATCAAACCGGAGAGCTTCTTGCTGTGAGGCGACAATGCTAACCACTGCTCCACCATGGCCGCCCCCCATCCAAATTATATCATGGTCTGCAACCAAGAAAATAAGCTGTGAATATAAAACTGAGTTGGTATAGAATCATTTTTAAGTTCCAATTCAATAATAGTAGTGAAAGATTTTATCACCAGGGTGAACAAAATTGCATACAGTTGCAACTTTATGTAGTACCATGAGCTAAGGGAACTTTGTCAGAATGGAGCCCATTTCTACTAATCACTGCATTAGGAAACTGATATACATGTTGAATCCTGTTTATAAACTTCTCCAGAATTTCATATTTAGACAGTGTTTCCCCACATAAAACTTTATTCTACCTAACCAAATGCACTTTTAAAATCTAATAACAGAGTCACTCTATGTTTTGGAAATACTCGTGTTTAACTGCAACTATAATAGATCTGGGCCTACTATTTAACCCTTAATAAATCCTTGTTGGCTTACACTAATCAAATGTAACAATTCTTTCTAATCTAGGAGCTTTGATTTTTTTATTCATATTTTTAAACCAGATTCAAGAGGGAGATGGGTTTATACAACTTAGGTCTGTCACATCTTTACCTTTTTTATGGAGGAGAATGACTAGAGCATTGTAAGCAGAGTCATGTAGATACATGTCTGTGTCTGCCTCCCAGTGTAGTTCCAAGAAGACTGGGACTGAATAATTCTTACACTGTTTAAATCAATCAGGTGTAAGCATGTCCCAAGCCCAATCTCCTTCCTGGAGTAAGGGAAACAATTGCTGCCCCAATTTCAGAAAATGAAATAGGCTTCCGTAAATATTCTTTTCCTCCATCCATTACCCTGGACAGGTAGCAACTTAGTACCAAGACCATCAGTTTGCTTTCACTGTAGTTGACCAAGGGAACTATATGGATTAGTTAATCTAGCCTGCATTAATTGCACTATTCCCAAAGGGTCATATACCAAGTTCTTTTACCCCTTTAAACGCAACAATATGGGAGTCCCTGTTGTGCTCCATTATTCTCCAAACCATCATAGCCGCCTTTAGGCATAGGCCAACTAGGCGGCTGCCTAGGGCGCCACTCTAGTAGGGGCGCTTTTCCAGTATTTATTTGGTGCAGGTAAACCAGGATGGGGCACCGGGTGATGTGGTGGGGTGTGCCGTGGAGCCCTTTTGCCTAGGACACCAGTTGATCTAAGGCCGCTCCTGCAAACCATACCTCTCAACAGTCCAGATTTTAGTCTCGTATTATCAGTCTGTTCCTCTTAAAATTTTTGGTTTTCTGCTAAATCATTAAGGACTAAGTATCAGGAAATCATGGCACACGTGAGCTTCAGACTTTATACCCTTCAAGATAACTCATTCTAATGCAAAACCTGTAATTCTCACAACTTTCTAAGTTTATAAAAGCAATATTTTAAATTGTTTCTATTTTAGGCCTTTGTCTTGCCATTATTTATGGCATTGTCCAGATTTCTTGCTCTAAGAGGTTGTGAACTATGCTCCAATCACATAACCTTATAGATATAATCTCTCTGGCTTAACTAAATGACCAAATTCTTTCCCATCTTTCTTTCATCCATGCAGATTGTATAGACTTGTACTCTTGCTTCAGTACTTTTAAGTTATTCCTATGTAAAACACTCTTATACTCTGCATAGCTTAGTTTGCGTTCCTCCTACATAGTATAAGATTTCAACTAAAATCTTCCTTCTGTTAGAAGTGCACCTCTTCAAATCAACTAATTACCATTTCACCTTATTTTTAAAGAATTGCTTGTAGTTTTCCAGTTCATACTATAGCCCCCATGAATTACAGTATTTTCTGAGCCAGCTCTAAAAATTATGATGCTTATCTTGATCCTTGAAAATTAAGGGTTCTACTTTCAAAAAATGCAGACATGAGCGAGCAAAACCTAACATTTCTATCAAAACAAGTCTATGATCAGAAAGATGTTCTGTTAAGTATAAAACCTGTGCAAATTGTCCTAACATGTCTCTCTTAATCAACCAGAAGTCCATCCCAGTGGCCATAGATTTGTGGTGTCCAAAGAAAGTAAAATATCACCTTCTAGGATTCCTAGCTCTACAAATATCTATGAGGTCTAATTCCTAGATAGTGTTTTAAGCCAACTGCAAGGTTCATGGATAAGTACTAAACTGACTGCCTTGTGGGCCATTTTTTTAAGCCTAGCCAATTGCCCCATGTGGGTTTCAAACTCTGCACCTTGTGTTTGTAAGATAAACACCTTAATCATTATGCCCTTGTGTCTGTAAGGTAAACACCTTAACCATTATGCCAACCTCTCTCAAAATGATTGCTTAATTTCCCTTCCCTTTATTCAAACCCCACACCTACTACACATAAGGCCGTGACTCTAACCACTTGGCTACGTGGGCAGGCATATTTTTTCAAGTGTCAAACTTGTTTAGCAAAGGATCTAATACAAAGATAACCCCCCCCCCCAACAATAATCTTACCCTCCCCTTAACCCATGCTTACAATTCCTTGAAAAAAATCACATATGTGATTCTCTTGGTCAGAACTGTGTCCATAAATTTTATCAAAACAATTACATCATGTTTTAACTTTAAGAGCAGCCCATCTACCACGTTTGTCATTTTTCTCAGCAGTGAGCAACCAGATATTTTTGGATCAGAACCACAATACCCATTATTTTTAAAAAAAAAAAAAAAAAAAAAACAGCAGCATTTAGTCTACCAAATTTACCTATCACTGCTTTCCATTTTCAAGGTGTACTCGGACATCTCTAATGCCAAGTAATTAACCTGCTGTGATTTTGCATTGAGCTATCCATTTTACCTGACATACTAGCCTGTCCTATACATTAGCAAGAGAAGATCTGTGGCAGTGTAACATCTGCACCCTTCCAGTAAACAGCCACAATAAACTAAAAATATAGTGACAATAGAAAGGAAGAAAAAAGAAAATAAGATTTATTTATTTATTTTATTTTACATTTGTTTACTGGGAAAGTCTGACTGGATATATGTCCATTTCAGTGGAGGCCCCGGGAGAAAAACTCCAGAAAGCAGAGTACAAATACATTAGGAACAATAGAAACATTTAGAGATAAGTATAATATGCAGTTTTCAGTAGGGTTACAAACTTAGATAAAACATAGTAGACAATATCAAAATCATGCGGCTTCAGTTTCATACAGTAATACACACAGTTATGGGCCAAGTCCCATCAAGAATTGGGTCTATATTACAAGATCAAAAGCCCATTTCAATAAACACCACAACACCGACACACAAAGCCTGAACTGCAAATACGCCAAACCCCCTAAACCACGAAATTTCAAATCTCGAATCGTCCTAGTCGGCCAACACCACTGTGCGCTACATACTACATACCCAAACATAATAAGTAAAACACGTACATACACTAACCAAACCCTACTTCTTACCCTACACTAAACCTTATATACATTACTATCTATGCACTTACCTTAACCCGCACCCTAACCCTAAGGTCCGTAACTATCGCACACTTACCTTACGGAGCTATACCATAGACGGGCCAACCATGACACTTTGACATTTCATGTTTCTTGGTTTTGAATGTTCGCCGTTACCGTAGTTCGCGCTGTACGTGTCAGTGTTGTGATGTTTGCTGAAACGGGTTTTCGATGTCGTAATATAGACCCCAAGAATTCATACACTTATTAGAGTATATGATTGAAATGCTTAGGGCGAGTTTGCAGGAACAGCGGGTGGTGATTAGGCGGAGTTTAAGCAGGAACATTGCCAATGCTGTTGGAAGTGTAGTTTGAAGCTTTTTTTGAACTGGGTTAAGGAGGATTGGTGAGTAAGTTCGGCAGGTAGCATATTCCAAGTTTTGCCTACTGAGTTGGTGAATAGAATCCCCAGCCACATTTATGCTCTTAGTTGTTTGTACCAGCAGTTTGTCAGCAGAGCATAGTGACCTCAGATTGCTGTATGGTTTGATGATCTTATTTAGTGCTGGTGTTTTTTCGGGTTGATATAGTAGTTTGTGGGTTATTACAAGTTGGTTGTATCGGAGAAGACTGGGCCACTCCAGCCATCCTAGTTGAGTTAGGTTGATACAATGGTGGGTCCTAGAGATAGCGCCTAGATAGAGTAGACAATCCTTAAAGAAAGTTTGCTTATGGCAGCAAGGAAATGAGTATGACAAATATATATGCACACAAACAACAGACACACACTATACCACCCAATAGTAGTGTAGATAAAACAAACTGCCTCTGCATAGAGAAAATGTGCTAAAGTGGAATATCTCAACAGATTAAACAGTTGAATTAATGAAGGCAAGAAACATTAAAGTTTGGAATAACCTCCCTGCAGATACAACAAATATTACTAACCTTCCACACTTTAAAAAATACTCAGAGTATCTATCCAGTACCTCGCTATGTTTTTGTACTAACCCAGGATAAACAATACTTCTCAATCAGAATCTACCTAATCCCATTTCATTGCTACAGCACCATATTGGAAATTCTCCTCCTAATGCTATCTCTTCTGTCATTTTTTACTAACAAACCTCTCTCTTCTTTAAGAGTATTAGCACTTTTATTGGTAACCACATACATGCTAATTGTAAAATAGCCCAAATACTAAACATCTCAATATGACTGCTATCTTCTTTCTCACTGACTACTAGCTGTATTGTAAATACTTCGACTGGCTGAAATGTATGTTATTGAATATCTCATGATGTCTATTACTTGTGTGTAAATTGTCTGTTTACTGAACTTACTTAGATGTGTTAAAACAAAATCTTTGTCTTCTGTCAGATTCGGCTTAATATGTGATCTGGTCATGCTCATGTGATCTGTTACCATTATATTAACTGTGTATGTCAGTGTTATCTTTACTTATGTGGAGCTTTTCTCCCAGGGCCTCCGCTGAAAAAGACCTGTATTCAGTCAGACCTTCCCGGTTAATAGAAGTAAAATAAATAAATTAATTAATAATTTAACAGAATTGCAATGCCTGAACAAGCTCCTGCTAGGCAGCAGTACACAACCCCATTTTTCCAGTCCAGTTTGTCGCACTTGTAAACATGCTGTATAATAAGTCCCAAGGTAGACTGGTAAGCTTTAAAATATGTACAGAAAAGAAACCCCAATACAGATGTGCCAAAACACTTTGCACTAAAAAATACAGTCATTGGAATCCCTTCTTAAATCATAACTTTGGACATTACTGCTTGATCAATTTAATTTAACCATCCACTTGTGAATGGAAAATGGAAAGCAGCATAAAAAATTATCATACTTTGCAGCCAGTCAGGTTGTAGGAGTGTAGTGCACTGACATGATTCTAAAAGACATCTCCTTAGTTGTGAATTTTTGCTCTGTCCTTGAAACTTCAAAAGGTGAAGGGTAAAGGCATGAAAACTCTTAATCCTATTCTTCGTCTTTCATGAGACAAAAAGTCATTGTGTGATAGACCAGGATCTAAGGTCCATACAGGTTTTTGCTTCTGTAGAACACTTTATAATATCGTGGGGTATCTAGGTTCATAGATGGTTACTAGGCAAATGGCCCTAGGGCCTTTACAAGCCTAGCAGTGTAAAAACCCATGTACACTGAACAGCAAAATAAAAAATAAAAATAAAAAAACACAGAAAAAGCAAAAAAACACCAACTGCAGAAGCATACAATCCAAAATTGTTCAATACTCCAGCGCCTCGACTAGCACGCCTTTCACAGAGTTAACATCACAGTAGCACAATCTACACTTAAATAACAAATATCACATCAGTAATCAATTAAAACAGTTAAACACAAACTAATAATTAACACTTAATGCAGAAAAGCCTTCCATTTCAGTTCTTTAATTAAACCTTGAGGCACCAAAATGCCAAACTTTAAAATACAGACTGCTTCTTTATATAATAGTTTATTTTTAAGTACAAAATCATTCTTAATCAGAACTTGTTCTAAAATACATGCTTTTAAAGTGATACAAGACCCCAAATGTACTACATGAAAATGTGATAATACAGGGCTATCCAAATTTTAATTCTTAATGTCTCTAACATGCTCTTGTATTCTGATTTTAAACATTCTTTTGGTTTCTCCTATATAGAAGAAACCACAAACGCATGAGAAAATAAACCACTCCCTTAGACATATAGGAGAAAATAGCTCTAGGCTGAAACAAAATTACATTTATTTTATCAAAAGTCCTGACCATATGAATACAGGTAGAGCATTTACCACAGGGAAATGTACCAGAATTTTGTAAAGGAATAGTTAAAATTTCAGTAGGCATAGAGAACAAATTGTGGACAACCATGTCTTTTATATTTCTGGCTCTCTTATAAGAAACAGTAAAGGAGTCAGATAAATTCTTAATCCCAGACTTCCCCTTATGTAAGAATGGCCAGTAATATCTTAAGATTTTTACTAACTCAGCACTATAAATATTATAAGTAGTGACAAAATATATCTTTTATCACTAGTATTCCCTGTGTGACTCCTAGATCTATTCACAGACTTCATATCATCTGCAACATTAACCACACTAGTGTTATCCCTTCTCAAGCACACCAGTTTATTCAAAGAATTAATAATTAATTCATTACTATATCCCCTTTGTTTAAAGGCTATGCAAGAATGCAAAATCTCTTCTTTGAGAGACTGAATGTTATTACACAGCCTATTTATTCTGAGTAACTCATAAGGCAAAGCCTTTAAAATATGAGGGTGGCAGCTGTTACTATCTAAAAAAAAATGAGTACCATCATCAAATGTTTTGTGAATCTTTGTAATAATCATATTATCAACAATATTTAATTCAAATTAAAAATATGTATATAAATACCTTTTTGTATACCATCAAATTGTAAGCCAAAACGGTTTTCCTAAAGAGAAGCTACAAAAGAATTCACTAGCCATGCACCACCCTTACATAAAAAAATTAAATCAATATATCTATTATAAAGAGCAACATACTTATTAAAAAAACTCTAACTTATAAAGAAACTCTAGCTCAAATAAACCCATTACCAAATTAGCATTCAAGATGCACCTATTGCTGTACCTTGCACCTGTTGATAGATGCAGTTGTTCTATTCAAAAAAGTTGTGGGTTAAACTAAAATATAACAATTCTATAACAAAAGTAATAAGTGGGCTAGTGCCTAGGAAAAAACCTAAGAGCTTCAAGTCCCACTTGATTTGTAATACTCGTATAAAGGCTCTTGACATCAAGAACCAGCCAGAAAAAACCTTCTTAGAAAATGAAAAGAATCTCTTATATAAGAGTCTAAGCCAACAACATTCCTAAGCAAATAAGTATGAAGAAATAGACCCATATTGTGTAAAAAAAAATAATTCTCAGCTGCCACAATTGGCCTTCTAGGAGGGGGAAAAACTTTCTTGTGGATTTTTGGCAGGCAGTAAAATTTTGCAAAACAACTGCCTTCCACTTTAAATTTAACTTCCACATTGTGCTTGGAAAAGTAGCCATGTCTGTAACCCTTGTGTAACAAGTCTTTAAAGCTATGTATAGCTGCATAATATTCATGTTCACTAGCCACACGATATACATTACTGTCAGAAAGATGATCCATGTTGTTGTATCTTTCGGCTTTTCCCGGTTAGGGGTCATCACAGTGGAACTCCATTCCGCTAATAATTGGCAGTAGATTTTTATGTGCCGAGTTGCCAGCCCTGATGCACAACCTTCAACGAAGGTATGCCCATTCACGCATGTCTCCAGACAGAAGACACTCTAGCTGAGAATCGAACGGGACAACGTCTTACTGTCAGGTGACAGTGCTACCGCAGCACCACCACCGATCCATACATGTTAAAATATTGCATATAGTGCAACACAACTATTTTTGACCTTTGTCTGAGGGCTTGATAGCAATATCCCTCCTAGTACTAAGACATTGCAGTGCATTCCATTCGGCCTTAGTCAAATTTATAACATACTTTTAACTTTTTCTTTTTTAAAAATATTCAAATTAACCTCAATAGCATAATTTACCATAGATGAAAATTCTTGAATGGTATTATTAACAAAAGGGGGAATGAAATTGCTACTGTGAGGTACCTTAGAAGTATCTAAAAGACAGTAAGCATTAATGTCATCATATGAATCCAGTGATGAATTACATGAGAAAAAAATCACATTCCCCATCCTCTCCATCTGTGTCAGTGGAGGGAGGATCCTCAGACACAGTCGATTTTCAAAATAATCCAACAAATGTAATTTCCTAGACAGCTTAAACAATTCAATTTTACAGACATATAATCATGGGAATAAATTTTAACCCATGCTGTAATACAGATAATTCTGTACAAGACAAAGGGTTACCTGTAAGGTTTACAATCAGGTTGTCACCACTGGTAACACTGGTTGATTTTGCTACATTAGAAACATTAATATAGTCAATATCTTTTCTTACTGTTAAAGTGCTGTCCCTCCTTGTTCTTCTGTAAATATCCCCATTTTTGATTATTATTGTTGGTTCCTGATCTGTTGTAACTCAGAAAGTTTTCCTGCATATAATAGGGCTAATGGGGCTGTGGAAAGGGAGGAAAAGCCCTAGTTTCATTGTCAGATTCCCCAGCACTACTGTTGACTTCAGAAGAGCTAGTTTGTGTTTAATTGTTTTAGTTAATTGATTAATAATGTGATATTTGTTATGTAAGTGTAGCTTGTGCTACTGTGATGTTAACTCTATGAAAGGCTTGCTAGCCAAGGCGCTGGAGTATTAAACAATTTTGGATTTTATGCTTCTGCAGTTGCTATTTTTTTGCTTTCTCTGTGTTTTTTTTTTAAACCCCATGTACCCTAATTGACCATAGTTAGATGGTCATTGTTAGTAGAGAATTCTGTGATGAACACCCACTACCTCTGTCCATGTGAATTTACATTCACCCATCTAGTTATCAAGGTTCCCTTTAAATAGGGTCATTGAGGCGCTCTGCTTCACGTGAAGTGGGAGCTTATTCCAGAGGAGTGGCAATCTGAGAGAGCTGTGTCTGTTCAATATGTTCTGTTGATGTCACAGGCTAGGTTGAGACCCCTGGAGTGAGTGACTCTTGTCCCATTTGATTTGCGAATATGCAGCATTTCCATTATGGCAGAGTCAGAGACTGCTCTGTAGGCTAGGTACAGGTCACCTCTCAGCAGCCTGTAAGATACATACATGCTGGAGTGAATGACTTGAGACGTACCTCCCTGGACATGAAAAGAGACATGAAAGAGAGCTTGGATCATGTGGCCCAGTCAGGTATGACCCTAGCCCTGAGTAGCATCCTTCCTTCACCCAGAATGATACCACAGTATAAGGAAAAAATGATCGACTTCAACAATTGGATAAGCTTCTGATGTCATTCAAAGGAGATCCAGTATCTGTCTTCCTGGGAAGACATGATCGACAAACCACGATGCTTTGCCAGAGATGGCCTGCACCTGTCACCCCTGGGATTCAGGTTACTGGCTAAAGCTCTTGCCACCCCTATAGTGCCTTTTTTAGGCAAGGTTCAAAGGACAAAACCACCACGGTAACAGATAGAAGCATGCAAAATCTGTAGGTAATGCTACTCAATGCTAGAAGTCTAAACCTCAAAATGCAGTCTCTCGTGGCACTCCTAAAAATGGAGAACATCGATATCTGTGCAGTAACAAACTTGGTTCAAGGCTCCAGAGAGCACCCCTGCAATATCAGGCTACAACTCTTACCACACATTTCAGCCACAAAACCAAGACCGAAACACTAAAGGTGGAGGAGTGTCCATATTCACCAAAGATATTCACAGCTCCAGGCTAGTTGCCCAACACAATGCATCTGAAATTCTCCAGGTGCAACTAACACTAGGTAAGACTGCAATCCAAATTGTAGCTTGCTACAGATCCCCCACCATGCCCCAAGATTCTCACTACACCTTTCTAAACATACTGGAAAATATTAAGATGCAACCAAACACCCTAATACTGGGTGATTTCAACTACCCTGCCATTAACTGGGAAAACTACTCGGGTACCAACTCCTTTTCCCAATGGTTCTTGGAATTCATAAATTCCAATGCCCTGGATCAACTTAATCCATTGTCCCACCATGGGCTCCAGTATCCTAGACCTGGCCATTACCAACATGGGAGATAGATGCTCCACACCAGTGGTCACCCCTTCATTGGTCAGGTCTGACCATAAGCAAATAACCCTTGACATCCACATCCCACCTCCACCCCCCAGTAAGAAAAAACCTCCTTAAAAACTTCTCCAAAGCCAACTTCATGCTACTGAAGTCAGAAGTGACAAACTTCATGACACCCATGCAGACGGGATCTGAAAGTTCGACTGCAGAATCCTACACTAAGGCACTGTATGAGCACATCCACTTGTGCATGAATCGTGCCATCCCAAATATAACCAAGATGCTCTTCTCCAAAAAAAGGAAGCCAATCTGGTGGCCCCCCGCTATAAACAAACTATACAACAGAAGGAAGAAACTGTTGCAGAAAAGAGGAAAATCCCAGGATGCAAAAAACTCCCTCACCAGCCTCGGTAAGAAGCTGAGATCCTTCATAAAATCCTCAAAAGCTAGTTACGAAAATAAAATTACCAAAGATTCCAAAGACAACCACAAGGCATTCTGTAGTTATGTCAAGAATCTAAATGGCAATGCTCAGATCTGCTCTGAGCTTCAACAGAATGGCATTAAATATACTGATCGATTTAGTGCCAACTTCACCCTCCTCTCACTCCCTAAAGGGCCCATCTCAGTACCAAAAGATTGCCAAATTCCAGTAATCACAGCCACACAGGTAGAAACTGCACTCTCCAAAGCTAAGAATACAGCATCCATGGGACCAGATGACATCCCAGGCTGTGTACTACATGAATTACAAAATTATCTGGCACCTCACCTAAGTGTCATGTTTAATTATAGCCTCACCTCAGGCTTCGTGCCCACTTAGTGGCGCACAGCTACAGTTATCCCACTCCACAAGGGGAGATCCACCTTGGATCCTGGGAACTACCATCCCATCAGTCTGACGAGCCTGATCTGCAAGGGCATGGAACGCATTATCATGAAACTTGTAAACAAAGACATTGGCAACCTTCAAACACTGGACCCAACCCAGTTTGGGTTTGTGAAGGGCCGATCTTGTCTCCTGAACTTGACTTCTTCCATGAAACTTGTAAACAAAGACATAACTTGACTTCTTCCATGAAACTTGTAAACAAAGACATTGGCAACCTTCAAACACTGGACCCAACCCAGTTTGGGTTTGTGAAGGGCCGATCTTGTCTCCTGAACTTGACTTCTTCGAATCAGTCTCGATGGATTGCCAACTGGCTTACTGACAGAACCCAGACTGTAAAAGTAGCAGACTCCAAATACAGCTCCAGACAAGTGGAAGTACCTCAGGGTTCAGTCCTGGGACCACTCTTGTTTGGCATCTACTTCTCTAAAGTACAGGCCAACACTAAGGGACTCTGGCTAACAAAGTTCGCAGATGACTGCAAACTGGGAGCCATTATTGAATCCCCATATGATGTGGATATTCTACAAAAGGGCCTTTTACAGAAACAGATGCCTGGTGCCAGAGCCATGGGCTCAAGCTTAATGCCAAGAAATGTATACTTATCCCCTTTGGAAAAAAACATGTACCCATGAATTACCACATAGGTGGCAGTACACTAAACATCAAAAGTGTGATGAGAGACTTAGGGACACAGGTGGACAGTGGTCTCACTTTCGATGACCACATCACCACAACAGTCAGGAAATCTATGTGGCACACCTCATCACTAAGGGCTTTTCATCCCGAAAAAAGGTTATTGTCCCACTGTACTCATCCCTAATTAGACCCATTTAGAGTATAATGTCCCGTTTGGTATGTACCTCACAAGACGTCTGCAACAGCTGGAAAGGCCACAGAAATACCCCACTGAAAGAATCACAGGCCTAAAGCAGATGCCATATGCTGACCATCTAAAAAAACTCCATTTATACTCTGTGGCATATCGTCTACTCAGAGGCGATCTCTGCTTAACATACAAGGCCATGTTAAACCCTGAGCTGTTGGACATGCTCCACTTAAAGAAATCCCAATCCCTCAAAGCCACATGCTCCAGGGATCTAAACCTTGTCATCACAATGAACAAAACATGCTGGAGGGATATTAATATAACAACCCAGAAGCTTGGCAAATATATATAACAACCAAAGAAATGACCTGTGAAAAACAGCTCCACTTTTCAAGCAAGTGCTTTTATTTTTTTGTAAGAACAAGATTTCTCAGAACAAGATTTCTCTAGCGCCTCGCCATCTGCCTTTACAGAGTAAAACTTTCATTCCTAAAATGCAATCCTCTTATACTCAGCTTAAACACATTTCAATTAATCAATTAAAACTCACTCTAATATACTTTTAAAGTCACAGTTAAAAAATCATAAAAAACACTGCCAATTACATTCCTTATTTAATCCTTTTGGTGACAATGTACTATATTTCATTATAAGAATAGATTCCTTTCGCCTTAATATACGTTTCAATAACTCCGCATTTTCATATTGTAATTTTACTTGTTCCAGTATGGTTACTTTCATGGTATTTAATTCACCATTATGTTCTTTATTAAAATGTTCTGCTACAGGACTCATAATTTTCTCTTTCTTAACATCTCTCACATGTTCTTTTATTCTATCAGCCAATGATCTTTTTGTTTCCCCTATATAATATTTGTTGCACGGGCAAACTATCTCATAAATAACACCTTTACTCACACAAGAATATCTACCCTGTGTTTCAAACTTTTTTTCACCTATACTTTCTACTTTTGTTGTAATATACTGACATATGGTACATTTTCCACATGGAAAAGTCCCCTTTGTTTCTACATTTTTTAACATCTTATCTTTTGGCTTTCTATATTTTGCTTGTACTAAAAAATCCTTAAGGTTTCTTCCCCTTTGATAAGAAATTTTCAGCTCTATTTGCGATAATGACTGCACATTTCTTTTTATTTGTTTCCAATATTCTTCTATCACCCCTGTCATTCTATGTGAAAAAGATGTATATTTAGTAACAAAGAATAAATTCTCTTTTTCTAATGTCTCATTTACCCTTAATTTCCTTCCTCTTTGTATATCTTTTGTCACTACCTTTACATTTTGATTAACACCAAATATTTTTTGCAAGCTCTCATTTATTTTTTCTTTGTTATAGCCCCTAGATTCAAACATCAAGGCTACTTCTAGTGCTTCATTATATGCTTCAATAACATCACTATTTAGTCTTTTTATTCTTAACATTTCCCCTGACTGAATGGAGTCCAATGTGTGATTAGGATGACAACTTGTTGCATGTACCATCAGATTTTTTTGATTACATTTTCTTTAAATATTAGTATGAATTTTCTTGTTGTTTTCCCCTTTCATTATTATATCTAAATAATTTATCTGTAAACCCTTTTGAATATCATCAAATTTAATACCATATTTATTAGCATTTAGATACTCTATAAAATTACTTGATTTACTTTCTCCCCCCTTACAAATAAAAATCAAATCATCTATAAATCGAAAATACCTTTTTACATATTTTCTAAAAAATTCACTTCTATAAATGTAAGTATTTTCTATTAGTCCCATGAATAAATTAGCGTATGCTGGGGCGAATGCCGCCCCCATTGCTGTACCTGCTTCTTGCTTATACAAATTCCCATCAAATTCACATATATTATTCTTAAGGCAAAAATATGTCACATCTTTAATATACTGAGTTCTGGGATTATCCCCCAAAAAACATTGTATAGCTTCAAGTCCAAAAACATGTGATATATTAGTGTATAAACTCACTACATCTGCTGTCATAAAATACATATCTTCTGTCCATATCTCATTCTTGATTTTATTCAATAAATCGAAAGAATCTTTTATATAAGAAGGTAATTTAATTACCTCTTTTACCAAAATTTCATGCAACAAACAACCTAAATTATATGTAAAACAACCAGTGTCAGATACAATGCTATTTCTATTCTATTAATACTATGCTGGAGGGATAGGTTCCTGACCCAGAGACTCCCCATACTCTGGAATAGACTGCCCATACATGTCAAGCAGAGTGCCTCCTTGGCCCTCTTCAAAAGGAACCTTGATGATTGGATAGGAGATAGGAAATTCACCCTGGGGATCATGTCAGTCGCCCTGCTAGACAGGGGTCCAGAGAAGTAAATATTGTGGGAAGAAATATCCAGGGAATTGTTATGGCTAGGCTTGTATAGGCCCTAGGGCCGATAGCCTAGTACCAGCCTATGAACATAGTATAGTGACAGGGTTTTCAGTCTTTTCATGTAAGTCACATTTTGGAGGCCCTGGATTCTTTTGGCTAGAGTCCTCTGTGGTCTCTCCTGTTGCTGCAGGTGTCTGGTGAGATGCATACAGAAGGCAGCATTATACTCAATTAGTGATCTGATAAGGGTCGAGTACAGCAGAGATATAACCTCCTTAGTCTTGGATGTGATGCCTTTATTTATGAGATGCACAATGTAGAGGGCTTTCCTTGCCACATGGTGATCAAAGTTTAGATTGCTGTCAGCCTGTGTTCCCAAGTTCTGCACCACTGGGTTTGAGCTTAGAGGGGTGTTATTTGTGTCATAATTAGCAGGGATTGATGTGAAATATCTGGCCTGAAGCATTTAAACCAGAACTAAGACACTTTTAGAATAACAGACACATTAAGCCTTCAACCAGCAATTCCCAACTTACCACAGAAGTGTAAACCACCTTTGCCAAAGGGGATAATGAGGTATATTTTTGCATTTAGTTTTAGTCCATGACCTTAGGACTAATCATTTGTCTGCGTCAGCCCCTTCTGTAATATGTTTACATCATTGCCTCAGGATGCCCATGTCAATCAGGCTGGCTGGAGACATTTTGGAAATCTGACTGCCCATAGTAGCAGGTAATTTTTAAGTAAGAATTTCTGAGAGGGCAAATTATATCAGCTATTGCTCTGGCAGTACTCCTGATAAAGAGGAGATTGCCAACACACAAAGACACAAACACACACACAGACACACACACAATAAAAACTTGCCTAAACAGCAGAGACTACCAAAACACACTCACAAACACTCCACACACAACACCAAACACATTACACACAGCAGACAACATACCAGTGTCTCTCAAACACAGCCCATAAGGCAAAACAGTAAACCATCAGAGCCCACACGACATAACAATAAACCAAATGTATGAGTCATTGGTGACTCAATTGTGAGACACACAGATGTCCACCTCACCAGGCTTGACAAGGAGAAGGTCACGGTCAGTTGT
This sequence comes from Protopterus annectens, assembly GCF_019279795.1. Classification (NCBI taxonomy): domain Eukaryota; kingdom Metazoa; phylum Chordata; order Ceratodontiformes; family Protopteridae; genus Protopterus; species Protopterus annectens. Next base: position 521,255,613 of record NC_056726.1, on the reverse strand, counting down.
CTTTCTGGTACCAGAATCCACCAAATCACACATGCACCTAAGTCTCTGCACAAGTACAGCTTTGTCATTGTCCATGTCGGTGTGAATGACTTGTGACATATCTCCCTGGACTATATGAAGAGTGACATGACTGAGCTCTGAGTATGTGTCCCAGGCAGGTATAACCCTAGCCCAAAGCAGCATCCGAACTTCACCAAGAATGATACCACAATACCAACAAAATATAATTGACTTCAACAATTGACTTAGTTTCTGGTGTCATTCCAAGGGGATCCAGTATCTGTCTACCTGGGATGACATGGTCGACAGGCCTCGATGCTTTGCCAGAGATGACTTCCACCTGTCACCACTGGGTTTCCAGATCCTGGCCAAGGCTCTTGCTTCCCCATTGTGCCTTTTTTAGGAAATGTCCCAAAGACATATCTTCCAGCATAAAAGATCTGTTAAAAAGCAATTTGAAGGTCATGCTGCTTAACACTAGGAGCCTTAGCCTGAAAATGCACTCACTGGAGGCTCTCCTTGCACTGGAAGACATCGATGTCTGTGCAGTCAAAGAAACTTAGTTCAGGGCTGTGGAGAGCACCCTTGCCTTACCAGGCAGACTAAGTTGGGTGCTGTCATTGACTCCCCAAATGATGTGAACATACTGCAAGAGGGTCTCACAGCAGCTAATGACTGGTGCCAAAGTCATGGCCTCAAGCTAAATGCAAAAAAAAGTGTCATCATACCATTCAGCAAAAACACGGCCCCTACTGATTACCATATCAATGGCAACCCCTAAGCATGCAACCTGTGGTGAGAGACCTGGTCACACCATTCAACCATCATGTAGTGGCAGTGGTCAGAAAAGCCTTTTACTTGGGTCATCTCATATGTAAAGGGGTTGTATCCAGAAAAAAGGAGGTTATTACCTTTCTATACTCCTCTCTCATTAGACCAGTAATTGAGTATAACACCCTGTTTGGTATGTACCTCTCCAAACAACTGCAACAACTGTAAAGGCCACTGAAGTACCTCACAAAGAGAATCCATGGCCTCCAACACCTGTCCTATGTGGGTAGGCTCAAATCACTATCACTGTATTTGGTATCATACAGATTGCTCAGTGCTGATCTGTGTCCCGCCTACTAGGCAGTCTCGGACCCTGCCTTACTAGAGATGCTCCATAACTGTAAGTCTAATTCATCGCTCACTACCTGCTCGAAAGACCTGAATCTAACAAGCAACAGCAACAAAACCTGCTGGAGAGACAGGTTTGTCTCCGAGAGGCTGCCCTGTCTCTGGAATAGACTTCTGTACATGTCAAACAAAACACCTCACTGACCCTCTTTAAGTGCAACCTTGATGAGTGGATGGAAAACTACAAATTTGTCCCAGGGATTCCACCTGTGTCCCCTCATTGATAGAGGTAACAGGTGCTGACTGAAGTTTCTTTTTGGGGATAAAATCTTGGCTAGGATTGTAAGGCCCCCAGGCCCATTAGCCTAATAACCTCCTATGATTCTGTAGAAGATCAGGGATGGAAAATGGGGAGATGCTGCTCATTGCTCATCTGAGTTGCCTGCACTGCGGAAGTGTGCAGCTGCATTGCTCACAGAGCAGTGAGGATCCTGGATGAGTTTCACTGACTGGTGTCTAGGGAAAAATAGTTTCTAGGTGTTTGCATTTATACAAGGCACTGCTAACCCCCATTACACAGTGCACAGCTGCAAACAAATGCTAGGCTTATATACTGTCGAAATTAAACCATTTTAAACTAGTTTGCCAATAGGAAATCACACAATGATTCTTCCTCTAGCAATCCCTAACTCAGACAAGGCTATATCCACACACTTCTGCCACAAGGGTGCAGGGGAGCCCTTCTTAATTTAAGATGGCTGGATTTGAGTTTAAATGTATGAAAAGCAGGCTAGATTCAGCAAGTGTGGATCTAGTGTATGCTAACTAAAGAATATTTTAGTGCCAAACAAGTGCAGTTAATAAGCAGGCACAAACAATAAAAACATTCAAAAAGGTACAAATTAATACAGTAAAACAGTAAAATACAGATGAAAAAAGTGCAGACCAAACTCAAAATAAGCTTAATTTCTTGTTCTTATCTTTGGATGGCTTGGATTTGAACAGAAACATACTGGACATCTGGCAAAGGATGCCAAACACAGAGCAATTGTAGTTAATTGAACTTAAACCAGAACAGAGACACTTAGAGTAATATGCACTTAGCCTTCAGCCAGTAACTCCCAGCTCTGAAGGGTGGAGACTACCCTCTCCTCCCACAAAATGTAGACCACAAACCATCTTAATGTGAAATATCTGGCCTGAAGCATTTAAACCAGAACTAAGACACTTTTAGAATAACAGACACATTAAGCCTTCAACCAGCAATTCCCAACTTACCACAGAAGTGTAAACCACAAACCTTTCTTATTCAAGATAAGTAGTGTGAAGACCGTGTTTAAATCAAAACTAAAGAGGCTTAGAATAACAGTTACAGTTGAATCAGGTTACTAACAAGCGGTAATAAATGCAGCAGAATAAATGCAACTGAACACTTTTAAGAATAAGTAGCCAAAAGCGAAATAAAGTAGTAAGATGCACAGATACAGTAAAAGCAGCTGAATAAAGTGCAGTTTAAGTAAGTGAGGTGGGAAGAAACAGAAGATAAATCAAGTTTGAGAGAGTAAGGAGGTGGGTCTTCCCAACTGATCTCTCTGTACTCTGTTGAGTGAGCTGATGAGATGGGACTGGGAAGAGTGTCCAAAATAAGAACAATAGACTGGGCAGGCAAACTCAAAAGACACCAAGTTAGAGTACAACAGTTGGGCCAGTGAGTGAGAAAGTCAAATGCAGGCAGAGATCAGCAGTAGTCAGGCAGAAGCAAGTCGAATAAGCACTCCATCTAAATAAAGATACCTCCAAAAATGCTCTAGTTAAAGAGGAATGCTGTTTCTCAGCTTCACCCACTAATTAACTAGTAGTAGCTCCCTGAGCCTGCTTGCTTAATGGTGACTTAGTCATTGATGACATCTTGGATCTCTCCCATTTCTTAGGGTCTGTCATCCCAAATTTATTGTAGGTAGCTGACCTGCTCGAAACAGAGTTAAAAGCAGCAGTCCTTGTTAAATTCTCTGTAGTAGCACCAGCTTCCGAAGGCAGATGAAGCACACATTTATATCCTTTATCACTGACATGGAGAGAAGGCAAATGCAGTTGCGCACAGACCAGACCAGATCTCTACAATGCCTGATCACAGGAACAAAGGTTTTTCCTTATAAGATAGAGAATTTTGCTGTAATCTGCAGTTACCCTTACCTTATTGTCCAATAACCTCTGTGTTCTCTACATTTCCTCATAGTCTTAAACCTGTTATTGAAATTCAAGCATTTTGTAAGAAACTGTCTGACTAGGTAGTTTTTTTTATTCTAAGAATGATCCTTTGGGCATGTCCTGTAATCAAAAGCCTGGTGTTACCAATTATCCTCTCCAACTCTATGGTTATGAGCTCTACTGGTTCCTCAGCTACAGTGCCTTCAGAAAAAAAAACTATTAACGTCAAGTAATTTTTTTCTGGTGCGATTCTCAGCATCATCAATTTTACATTCCAAATGGGTCAAGAAGGTTTGTATATTTTGAATCTCTTTCGAGTGAGTCCCAACTAAATTTCTAAGTGAATTTAGCTCAGCACAATTATGGCAAACTTTGTCTTCAATTGCCCACAATTTTTGCTCCTGTCTTTCAGCAGTTGATTTAATATGTTGAATCTCCTGCATTACCACTTTCAGAACTGAAGTCAGCATATCCATTCTCTATTTAAAATCCATCATGACCTCTGCTTTAATTCCAGGAACCTCCACTATCTTGAGCCTTGAACAGGAAAGTTGTGGCAAGGAATTGCTTATTGCAAGATTTTGTAACTCCGTACAGCACCACCATGACCAGAATAACACAAAACCAAAACAAAGTGGCAGTCTTAAAAAACATTCTTTATATAGAAAAGAAATTAAATTATCAGGTACAGACCTTTTAAGTAAAAGTGAATGACTGGGTAAGAGTGGAGCTAACACAATTGGCAGTGCATTGTTGCACTATCTCGAGTGCAAAGTTAATTTCTGATGGTGGTGGTGGTTATTTAAAAGCAGGGGGGGTTGCGGTTTATATAAGTATTATTGTTCTGACTGAGAAAACCTGTTTCTGCAGTTCAAAAATAGCTCATTTTAGTAATGATAGGAGCTAAAAGTGTTTTATCCTGTAGTAGTGGAGTCTCTGGCAGTATATCATGCGACTCTGATCTCTTCATTTACCACTGAAAAAGAGGTACTTTTGCCTTAGAGATGATCCAGTAAATAAATTAATACATTTTTTTGGGGGGGTAGTCTTGGGGGGATGAAACTTTCTGTAAAAATGTTTATTGTAAATGTCTTTGTTGATCATGCTAGCATCAGTGATATAGGTGCAGTATATTAAATCCCTTCCCCCTGGAAAGCAGATTTGTTCATATAAAAGTTTAAGTCTTTAGAACTAATATCAGAATATCCTTAGATTTAAGCACTTTAGATGTTTATCATATTGATCATTGCTGTGGTAGTCTTAGCTATATGGGTTATATCATGCCATGGATATAAAAGCTGGCCAGCTTCCAAAGCTTCAAGGCACCTTCCACACACCCAAACTGTCAGGCAGCACAATCTAAGCTGACTAAAAGACAAATTTGGGCAACAGGGCCTTCAAATGTTATCTGCCAACAGAGAGAGGGAGGCTGTGGCCTGAACAAACAAGGCTAGGAACAAATTTACTTAGACAACTGTACCATGTTCATCATATTGATCACTGCTGCAGTGTCTTTAGCTATATGGGTAGATTACCCTAGCCTACTACATTTGGGAGGTGGAAGAAGTGTCCAGAATCCCCAGGAGAATAGTCATAGCAAATCCTGACGTGGACTTAGAGAAGGAGTCAAGCTTATAGTGCTTTGTAAAAGTATGTACAGAGAATCAAGTAACAGCTTCTAGATTATTTCTGGAACCCAACTCTTTTTCAAAAAGCCATAGATGAAACCTAGGCTCTGATAAACTGAGGCTTGACCCTGCCTGGAATTGTTTTGTTATGGTGAATATAACAAAAGACGCATTGGTTCCACTCTTCCCCCCTGGAACCGACGAGAGAGTGTCGGATCCGAGACTTTTCAGAAGGCACCGAAGAGGTCAGGGTGGGTGGAACCAAAGTCACTGGAACAGGACTCTGCTCCACGGGTTCCACAACCATCAGATCTTCCACCTCCGGTTCCGAAGGCCTGGGTAGCCTCTGAGGAGTCGTCGTCACAGGCAATGCGGCAGGAACAGGGCTCAAACCCAGTTGGGACAAAGCCGAGAGCAGTTTAGCCAATGCCGGGTTCTCCAAGAGCCTCTGCACCACACGGTCCACATCAATATCTGACATCCTTGAAGGATCAGGTCGAAGGGGCCGAAGAAGCTACAGACTTAAGTATTGGAGATTTTAAAGTCTCCGATATCGGCTCCAAAACCAAAGGCTGGCTCCGAATCATCAGTTCGGCAAACAGTTCCGAAGACCTAGGAACCGGTGACTGCACCTTGAGAGGTGCTCGGAGCTGAAGACTTAGGCTCCGAGGACACCCGAGACTACTTCGACCCTTTCGAAGACTTGTAGGACTGGTCTGACTTGTCCAAAGCTTCTTGAAACTTAGGTGTTGAGACCTCGATCAATTAGTTTCTCTAACAAAACTCTGCCACTAAAAGAGAGGCAGATGGAACAATCCACCTGTAAATGGAGAGGTCCCAAACAGTACACACAAGAAATGTGGTTATCTGGTATTGACATTTTTTGGCCACAGTCGCATCTTTTAAATCCGGACTTTTGCTTTTGGTCAGCCATCATGTCTAAGAGAAAGCACAATTATCAGATCCCTGATAATTTTAAGTACAATAGTACTATCCAATCACAAGAATAGAAACACAGAGAAAAAAACAATTATCAGAGCCCTGATAATATAAGTACAACAGTACAATCCAATAATAATCAAACAACAATTAACAATCTTATCAAAAAAAAAAAAGGGATAGAAGGAAATTTAGATCCCTGCACAACTATAGCGAAGGATGAAACCAACTAAGAGAGAGCAAGGCCCAAGAGCAACTCGCTCCAATAAAACACACTATAAAAAGGACAAAGCCCTAAATAAAACAATAGTATGACAAGGGATACTGGTAGAAAAACATATACATCTAAATAAAAAGTAAACTTAGTTGTAGAAATGCTTCTTAATAACCCTTCACTGGCTCGAGCACACTGAAGACTTGTGATCCATTGCAGCGGTAAACTAGATCTGGGGTTAGTCAGAGAGCATCATGGGATAGGTGCTGTGCCTCGAGCTACTGAAAGATCTTGAGCTTGAAAAGCGGCTGACTCTGAGCCGATGGATCTGCTCCGTACCCACGTGTAAGAACAAACGGCGAGATTGAACAACTCACATGGAACGTTATGGTAAGAACATAACTTCTTTGTAATAGCCTAAGGCAACCATTTGGAAATGGTCTGGATTGACACAGGTTGTCCCTTTTTCTTACCTTCAAAAGAACTGGTCAGTAAAAACTAAATGAAAACTCCAGCCAAGCTAGAACTTTCACTGAGTGACCTCTCAAACCTCCTGTATCAGAGGCACATGGGGTTTGGCTTTACTGGCCTGAAATTTTCCATTGAAATGACTTAAAAGTAATAAGTCATGGGCATTCAGAATTGCCGTGTAGCTGAAACACCTGATGTTCATAAGGGTAATTTGCATATATCCCATGTCCCATGTGTACAGGAAGTTTAAGAGTTCACTCAGTGGGAGTTCTAGCTTGGCTACAGTTTTCATTTAGTTTTTACTGATTGTTTTTTCTGTATGACCTTCTCAATTTGTTTTACCTTCAAAAGAAATGAACTATTGATCCAAAGATCTGAAAGATTTAGTTCTGTCAAGATAGTACCCGAGACGTCTATGAACATCCAGGATATGGAGTATCCTTTCTCCTTCATTTTTAGGTTCAAGAAAGAAAATGGGGAGATGGATAGTTTGGCTTAAAGTAAATTTGGGATACCACTTTAGCATGAAATAAGGATTAGCTCTCAAAGATGCCGTTTCTGTGGAAAATGAGATAGAGTTGACTCACCATAAGAACTTGCAAAACAGATGTTCTTGCAGAGGTCAGATCGGTCAGTAAAACTGTTTTCCATGTTAAGAACCTCAAGTCAGCCAAGTTAGCTGGTTCAAAGGGAGCAAATGTTAGCATCTCCAAAATAAATTTAAGATCCCAAGGAAGGATCACTGGGTTACTTGGAAGCTTTGTGTGCAAAATTCCTTTCAAAAACATTTTGACATGAGAATGCATTGAAAGAGGAGGATCCATGGGCAGACACAATGAAATGCCCTATAAATGAACCTCGATAGAGGAACAAAAAAGGCCAAAGGGTAGTAACTCACACAGATATTGTAATCCTCTTGCCTTCTTTTGTCTCACAAATCTTCTTTACTAAATCATCTGCTTTCCTGCAGATTTGACCTAACAACCATTTTCTGTTTCCCTTGACATTTTTTTGAAATTAAGACTACTGCATTTATAACCACATTTCTTCATCTGTCCCACAGTTTGCAATTCTACTGCCTTTCACACGCATTTCCATAGAATCATAAACTGTTACTAAGCTAATGACCCTAGGGGGCCTTTCTAAGCCTAGCCAAGTTTTCTCAAAAGTATAATGATGTCTTGTATCCAAATAGGACATTGAGGGCTAAGCATTTATAGGCTACATCTGTCCTTATAGGACATGGGTGCCAGGCCCAGTGTAAATTTCCTGTTACCTATCTGCTCGGCTAGTTTCTGCTTAAACTGGGTTGCAGACAAACTCTGCTTCACATGGATGAGAGAAGCCTGTTCCAAAGGAGGGGCAGTCTCTGGGACACATCTGCCTCTCCAGCATATTCTGTTTAAGTCACAGACAAAATTCATGTCCCTAGGCATTGTATTTATTTTACGGTTCGACATACGAATATGTAGGAGATTCATAAGTGTGGGGGGTTTGACGCCTTGTAAGCCAGGCATAGATCACCCCCTCAGCAATCTATAGGAGACTGAATAGAGGGAAAGGACTTTAAGGTGCTGTGCATAAGGCAAGTTTGTTACACCTTGTGCTTTTTGTTTTGCATTCCAGTCTTCTTTGCTAAAATCCTTGACAGAGCCTGCTTTGTAGTGCCATGTTGTCTGCTTGCTGCAACTTTGTTGATCTCTCCCCTGTGACCTATTTGGTAAAGTAGTCCATCACCAGTATGAACAGAGTTGGCTTAGAGGTTAACTCTAATTCACAAAGCTCCAACTGGGAACCCCTCTGTGAGTTCAAACACTGTTCATACTTGAGTCAGTTGGCAGTGCCTGCACTAGTTCTTTCAGTGATTCCTGGAATTTGAACCATAGCAGCACTGTCCAAATTGTGGAATACTTTTTTTTAGCACTGTAAGCCAATGCATCTTGATAACTATTTTCTCTACCAAAGACCAAACACTTGCCATTTACTGGGGTCCTAAAACTACTCAGCATATTTTATAATGGTTCTACTGTGGACTGAGTTACAACTTGGTGAAGAACTACAACTGGTTCCTTATCCAATTTGCACTCGGTGAGCAGTAGAGAATCCCTTTGTAATTACTTACTCTAATATTATGTAGAATAAATATATCACATCTAGCCTCTCTTGTTAACTCTCACAGAGCATGCATTGTAACCATGTTAACAAATCCAAAGTCCCTAGTTTCATTCTTCATATTTTTTTCTCTGTTTAAGTCTCCTTTCTAACATCTATCCTTTCTTCCTTTTTTTATCCACTTAAGACTAGAGTAGATGAAGATATTGCTATCATCTCAACTTTCTGAAAATAACCCAGAAAATGTATTTTGGGTGTCCTAATATCTGCCTTCTGGTCATGTTATGCATCCCTTGTTCTTTAAAAAAAACACCCTCTTCCTCCTTTGCCATCTCCAAAATTTCCTGGAACCATTTATACTTGTAATTAAAGTTTGCGAAGAATGATTTCTGATCACCCCAGTCTTCTTCCTCAGACATTAACTGACCTTATTTTCTTCCCAGCCTCATACTCATCACACATTACTACTTGTACATCCTCAGGGTATAAACCCACACTTATTATTCCATTTTCCTTTCTAACTAGCTAGAGACACTACAGACCAAGGTTACACCTATTGTCTACATCCCAAAATTTAGCCTTCGTCTTCCATCCCCCAGTGCAGACATAAAATGATTAAAAAGTACTGCACTTCACAACCATTTGTGACTTTATTTAAACCACTTTAACATATTAAATGGTTTTATTCACTCAGTTCACAAAAGTATAGTCTCAGCCATTTCAACAGCACAGAATAATAAAGCTGGACTCTTCCCCCACCCCCACCCCCCATGACCTAGGTTTGAGTGGTGGCTGGAAGAGTTGTGTCAGGGAGGGGGATGAGTAGTTTAAATCTTTCTCCTGTGCCTTAGGAAAAGGGGGAATTTAAGTCTTCCCACCTGCTGATGGTTAAGTGTTACCTCCCAAGGTACTTTCTGTTGGAAAAAAACTATCTGCATAGTATGCAAGTGAACTTGGAAGTATATACCTTTATGGCCCAGCTGCATTCCTTGTGTGCTCTCCTCAGGAAAAGAAATACAGCAAACAATTAAGTAACCAGTATGATTGTCCCAACATTATTAATGGTTCATCCCCACGGCCAGTTGCATCAGCCAGCTGGGATGGTAGATAAGTGAGCTAATTTGCAGTGGGTTTAGCAGGCCCAGAAAAAAATGTGACTGAAACAAGATATTTGTTTCCCATGAGATGAAGGCATAAATTGTTAGTTCTTATAAAAATGCAGGTAAACAGAATCTTAAGAATGTACCAACTGTTTTAAGTTATGTTAGTGTTCCATAAAATACGGCTGCACATTTATTCCTGTGAGTGGAATACTCTATCTTCTCTGTCTCAGCCAGTGTCTTGCCTGAACTTTCCCTTATTCAGGCACTCCTTTGCACTGGAATTTTTCTGTCCATTACCATCAAACATCTACTTTCACAAATCTACTAAATCCTTCTCACATTTGCCTGTTCTGATCCTTAATTGTAGATCGGGAACACAGCAACCATCCTAACTATGCTTCTAGCCAGAGTCTCAAAAACTGCTGCAACACCCCAGCTAAGCTGTGCCACTGCCATTGTTGCAGGTGACAGCAAAAAATTAGTTACTGCAGTTTCCTCCACAACAGTAGTAGCCTGGTAGCATAATGCCCACCATTGGCTATGTTGCCATTTCAGAATATGGAAGAATCAGCAAAATATGACTGCTTCACTTAAATGGGACATCTGCTTGTCTCTATTTAGAAGCACTAGCCTCCACAATGCAGTGCCCACTTCGTGTCTTCCACTTCAAAGCCAAACAAAACCCCATACAACTGGAAGAGCGGAAGAGCAGAAGAATAGTTATGGTTCTGTAGACGTAACTGCATATTTGGGTAATCCTTGACAAAAAGTCAGAGGGTGCAGTTGGACTCCTTGCAAGTAGCAATGAAACAAATATAAAAATAAATATTTCAGAGCACATGGTTGCAAGGATAAACACTCTCTAGGCAAAATGCTAATTTCTATAAAGTACTTCGTTAATTCTGCAGTGTAAACAATAGAGGTTGGAAATGTAGTGGCAAACCACTTAACCCTGTTACTTTTGTTCTCTTATTCACCCTTACCTTTCAGGCTTTATTCATGTCATCAGTGGCAACTGGTAGCTCTCTAGTGATAGAATATACTGACCATCACAACTCATGGTTGCCTAACTAGTACAATATGCATTTTCAGCTTGTTGAAAAAGGGCCATTTTGATTAATAAGGAAACTGATAAAATTTCAAGAATCTACGAGGGAAAGACATCTTCCAGGTTTTCTGTCATAATGGTGTAATCCTTCAGTCAAAAATGATTTAAGAACAGTGAATGACATTAACTGAGAAAATGATGCCAATTATTTCTGTTTGATAGGTGATGGAATGTTAGTCATTAGCAATGTTTGCATCTTTATAATGCACATTTTGTATTTTTCCTTCTAAGCATTGTTGAATTATTTTATCACAGGCATTGATTCCTGGCTGCAAGAATTTCTTTTTTTGCCCTTTGAGGGCAGTTGCTTTTATTTGCCTCAATGTGATGATAGTTTTTTGTCCTGTTTTGCAGGTTTTAATCCTAGAGCCAACTAAAATTTATCTACCTTCCTATCTTTCCATAAATAATGAGGCTGAAGAGAAAACTGTGTGTATTTGGCATGTTTCCCCTGAAGATATGGTAAGAAATAATGCATTGCATTATTAACTAGTTTGTATTTTAAAAAAGTAAACTCTAGCCTGGGAATGGAATTGAATGTCATTGGGAGACTGGGAGACTCCAATCCAATAAAAATAGCATTCAAGCCATCTCTGGTGGCATACAAGAATAAAGGAAAAAGCCCTGACTATGGCCGAGACAACCCAAGTTTGATTAATGGCTCAGAAACCTGATGATGCTAGCAGTGAAGGATGAGCATGGGTGGGGCTAACTCTGCACTGTTATGATCATTCAGAGGAGGGGCAATGATACAGATGCGCAGACAGGTGTTAGGTTCACCAAACCAATGGTTTGTCTTGGCTTTCAGGGTAGGTGTGCAGAAGCATGCAGTCACTTGACAAAGGCATTTCAGGCCTCCGTATTGCTGCTGATGCATGTTTGCCTACTTTGTTTTGGGCTTAGGCCCATTACAGACACCGTTATTGCCATCCTGCCCGTGAGGGCACAAAGCAGTCTCATGGATGCCCAAATGATGGCCACCTCCAGATAGTTCTTGCTTTAACACTTGTTTGACACTTGTTGAAACCCCTTTGATTGAAAAATGAATGAGCCATGTCCAACTGAGACAAGCTTAATAGTAGCCAAGTACATGGAAAAAAATATATATACAAAGCGAAATAACATTCTAAATGTGTATGAAAGTATACAGATAGTAGTAGCAACCTGCAGGCCATTAGTGGACTTCCAAGATGCGTACGTTGTCTTGATGCTATAGGTATAGGAAGGCCTCATTTCCCCTAGGTGGTCCTGTATTAGTCAGCACTACTCATTTCACTGGCATTAATATGTTTAGGAAATAAGCTAAATAAATTTTTTTTTGTAATTAATTTTAATAGTAATTGTACTGTCTGCAATGACTCCATTGCTATAGTAACTTTTCAAACTACTATTGAATTACTTTTTTTCTGTGATGTATAAATTTTACAAAATGTTTATTCATTAGACTATGCACTCGTAAATGCTGTTTTTTTTCCGTACTGTGTATATAAATCTTTGTCCAGTATGCATCATTTGGAGCTTTTCTCCCTGGGCCTCCAAAGAAAAGAGCACTCTGTGACACACTTTCCTGGTCAACAAATGCAATAATAAATAAATATTCTATAGTTTTGACATAAGTTTGCCCTCCTGCACGACTTTAAATGGTGATCTTTCCAGTTAGTACTCTCACTAGATTGTTTATTAGCTCTACAGAGAGTGCATAAATGCAGTTTCACCTCAAGAGTTTTGCTGATAATATTCATCACACTACTTGGGTTGCTGTAGATGTAGACATCTGTATTTGTTGCAGTATTGTTAAAAAAGCATAGTGAGTAGTACTGTAAAGATCAGAGCTTCAGCATTTTTATCACTAAGGAGCAGTTCTTGCATGTGTTAAGTGCTGTCTTTTTTTAATCTGAAAACTCTCTCAACCAATATGTGTATGGGTTTTTTGAGCATGTACATTATTATTAACATCACAGTTTACTGTTCTCTGACTGAATCTCTTCTAATTGGTTGCATACCCAGTGTGTCCGTACAGGGAATATGGCATGGTAAATAGTGACAGGAGGGTGGGGGTTGCATAACTAAAATCACATGTAAACACAGGGTTGATGATGCCCTGCAGAGAACAGCTGCTTGTGTAGATGTTCTTCATCTCACATTGCTGCAGTCCTTACACTTGGGTAGTCCGCTGTCCTCGGTCGGCCCGAATATCAAAGTATAAGGCTGACGTCGGTCAAGGCGCATTAGACTGACATCAGGACGTCAGGGTACAAATGCGCATGACCGACGTCATATCCTCAGTCTTTTTTGCCGCATGGTCCGATGCAGAAGCAGCGTTGCAAGTGCCGTTCGGCGCTCTGAGATTTTTCAATTGAGTTTCAGACCGAGTCAAAGTTGGCTAAGTACCCGTTGGGAATATTTTAGTTTTTCTTGCCTCAGTGGTTTACCGGATGTCAGAAAAAGTGAATAACTGTATTTCTTGTGGGAAACAGATACCGCATAGAGATTATCATACTTTGTGTATTCCTTGCTTAGGGCCTGAGCACGACGTTGTTGGGTGTCGCTTTTGTGCTAGATTCAATAAGCGCACTATTAAGAGAAGGTTAGACTGTGCCAGGTTAGTCTTGAGCGGTGCAATTACAATATGCCGTCGGATGCTCCGGCGCCCGCTTCTTCGAAGAAGCGCAAGGATAAAGCAGCTAAGTCCAGGCAAGATGGGTCGTCCGTGCGGACGCCCGTTGTTTTGAGGTGTCGGTGGGGGGCGTGGTTCCACCGGAGGTTTCTCTGGAGTCCCAGGGGGAGACCTTGTTATTGCAGGATGTGGCCTCTCAGGAGGCAGGTCAGGCTGAAGGGGCTTCTCAGGTTACTGTACTCCCTCCCTTCCTAGGGTGGTTAGGCCTTCTCCTTCTGTTTCCAAGGCTTCCCCCAGAGGCAGGCCAGGTTTAGCTTCAGTTGGGGTCACTCCTAGTTCTTCAGGATCTGTGCCCAAGAAGCATATGCTTAAAATGGCAGAAGATTTGATTACTTTGATTAGAGGTTCTTTGCCCCTCCTGATAAGAGGCCTAGGGTGGAACCTGAGTTGGGGAGTTTTGAGCAGGCTTCAGATGTTTCAGAGTCTTCGGCTGAAGACTTGCAGGAGTATTCTCCTTATTCTGATTCTGATGTGGATGATTCCACTCCTTCTGCTTCTCCTCCTGAGGATTTTTCTTTTTCAGAGACTCTTCATTCCATGAGGGAGCATTTTAAGTGGGAAGGTCAGGACTTCTCTGATTCCAGGAAAAGGCTTAGGGAATTTTTGTTTTTACCCCAGCATAGGCCTTTGGCTATACCTCCTGTTCTGGATGTTGTGGAGGATGTGTTTGAAGAGGCTTCTCTTAATCCTGATTCTTTGCCTCCTGCTCCTGTTAAACCGGATAGAGGTACTACAGGGTGCCTGAAGCTCATAAGTATCTTTTCAAGAGTCCTAGGGCGGACCCAGAAACTGTCAGTCAGGGGCCTAAGGGGGTTAAGGCTTCTGTTGTTAAAAATCCGGTTCCTCCAGATAAAGAGGCCAGGGCTTTGGATATGTGGGGAAAGAAAGTCTATACTTCTTCCACCCTAGCTATGAGGGCTCTGAATTGCCAGTTTCACATGTTGAAATACCAAAACTATCTACTTTCTCAGTTGAAGTCTAAGGTAGATGCTCTGGCGGAAGGTATTGAGTGTAAAGAGTTACAAGATTTGGTACATGTCTCTGAACAAGTGGGTAAGCATTCTTTGCAATGTGGTTTTGATGCTGTACAGGCCTCGTCCAGGGTGGCTGCCACTGGGTCAGTTCTTCGCAGGCACGCCTGGCTGAGGGATCAGAATTTATCTGAACATGTTAAGACGAGGATTTTAGATGCTCCTTTACAATCTGATGTGTTGTTTGGTTCACCTGTTGAGGCAGTCTTAAAGAAAATGGAAGACAAGGCTAAGTCTATGCAGACTGTTAAAGATTTTTTGCAGGTTCAGCCTCCAAGTATAGCAGAAATTGGCCTACCAAGGGGTGGACGTATCCTTCTTATGATTCCCAGTCTAGGGGTAGGTCTAGACGTGGTAGGGGCAGAGCTCAGGGCTCTTTCAGGCCTAGAACAGGAGTTCACCTGCACAGTCTTCTGGTGAGGGTAGGGGTCAGTCCTTTCGTAAACAGACCCAATGACCTACCTTTTCAGCTGCCAGAGCCTTCTCGCCTGGCAGCACCTTTGGGAGGAAGGTTGGCACTTTTCAAGGAAAATTGGAGTTTAATTACCCAAGACAGATGGGTATTGGATATCATACACCGAGGTTACAGGTTTTATTTCCATACCTTGCCTCCTTTCAAAGGCATGCCAGACGTTCCTCCTCAGCAAAGAATAGAGGCTCACAAACAAATTTCTCTGCTGCTCCAAATAGGGGCCATACAACGGTCCCTCTGTCAGAAGTGGGCCTAGGATTTTATTCTCGCCTGTTCCTAGTACCAAAGAAGGGGAACACGTGGAGGCCAATTTTGGATTTATCTATCCTCAACACTTATCTGGACATTCCCAAGTTCAAAATGTTGACGTTACAACAGCTTTTACCTCTGCTGGGCAAAGATCACTGGATGGTGACTCTGGATCTCAAGGAGGCTTACCTTCATGTTCCTATCAGGCTAAGTTGCAGGAAGTATCTACGTTTTCAGGCTGGGACTTCTCATTATCAGTTCTCTGCATTGCCCTTTGGCTTATCTACTGCGCCCAGAGTGTTCACGAAGGTTCTGGCTCCAGTGATAGCTTTCTTCAGGCTAAGAGGAATACAGATCTATCCTTATTTGGACGATTGCCTGATTCTGGCTCAAGGAAAGGACGAACTTCTTCATCATCTACATTATGTGATAGCAGTGCTAAGATGCCTGGGGTATTCTGTGAACGAAATAAAGTCCAGTCTAGTACCCTCTCAGGACATGTGCTTTCTGGGTGAGAGACTGAATACAGCATCCCAGATGGCCTTTTTGACCCCAGACAAACAACAGAATCTTTCTCTTTACTTCCATCAATTGTCTCATCAGTCCAGGCTGACTGCAAGGACAGTCCTTCAAGCCTTGGGGTTCATGGCATCTTGTATTCTGGTGCTTCCCAATGCCAAACTGCATATGAGGAAGCTACAATGGTATCTCAAAAATATATGGACACAGCACTGCCAGGATATGGACACTGTCATTCAGATAATACCTTGCATTCAAAAGGGGTTTTTGTGGTGGGCTCCGGAATGTCACCTAAACAAGGGACTCTCTGTGACCCGGCCAGAGGCGAGTCAGATTCTAACGACAGATGCCTCAGACAAAGCTTGGGGAGCTCATCTAAATGGAAAGTGGATACAAGACAAGTGGCCTGCCAGACTTCTACATCTACATATCAATCTGAAGGAGATGTTAGCAGTCCAATTTGCATTAATAGCTTTCAAGGATTTACTTCTTCCAGGGCAGGTGTTGATTCTAACAGACAACATAACTGTCATGTGGTACATCAACAAGCAAGGGGGAACACATTCTTATCCTCTGTGCAGACAAGCAATGATTTTGTGGGAGACTGCTCTCCGTTTACAGCTAAATCTTCAGGCAAGGTTTCTGCCGGGAGCACAGAACTCCTTAGCAGATGTGTTGAGCAGACAAATAATGGATCCCCACGAGTGGAAATTGGATCCTCAAGTTTTCAGAAATTGACAGTGTCATGGGGAACTCCAGACATAGATCTGTTAAACTTCTCCACTAAACTACCAGCTGCCAAAGTTTTGCACAAAAAGTTTTCATCCCACAGCCTGGAAAGTGGATGCTCTTTCATTCAATTGGAGCAATCTTCATGTGTATGCCTTTCCACCTCTGCCTCTCCTCCCAAAGGTACTTCTGAAGGTCAGACAGGACAAACCAAAGATGATTTTAATAGCTCCAGATTGGCCTCGACAGCATTGGTACCCACTACTGAGAAGTCTGGTACCAGAGCCGCCATGGCCTTTACCTTCGATTCCACACCTGCTGTCTCAGGAGAACAGTCATTTTCTCAATGTCAAACTTCACTCTCTTCACCTGACAGCCTGGCATAATCTGTTTTAAACCCTGGAGGGTTTCAGCTTCCACAGCAAGTTTTGAATGTTATTTTGGAGGCCAGAAGGCCTAGTACAAGGAAAGTGTACGCAAATAAATGGAAGAGATTTTTATTTTGGAGTGCAGCAAAGGCATTTGATGTTTCTAAGCCTAATTTAAGTTTGGCTCTTCAATATCTTACTGAGTTACTGGACAAAGGTTTGTCCTTCTCTTCTATTAAGATTCATGCTGCAGCAATTTCTGCACACTATGATTGTGACCCACCATTGTTTTCTCATCCTTTGTTTAAGCAATTCCTTAGAGGGGCAAAGAATATAAGACCCCCACGAAGAGCTCCTACTCCTGCTTGGGATCTCAATTTTGTGTTGGAGAAACTCACTCTACAACCTTTTGAGCCTGCAGCTACTGCTGAGTTGAAATATTTATCATGGAAGACTGCTTTTTTGTTAGCCATTACCTCTGCGAGAAGGGTTTCTGAATTACAGGCCCTTATGGCAGTTGAGCCTTTCTTAATTTTCCATAAGGATAGGGTATCTTAGCGTACTAATCCTTCCTTTATGCCTAGTGTGGTTTCTAGTGTGGCTTTAAACCTAACTATTCATTTGCCTACCTTTTATGCAAACCCCAAAATAAAGGGGAAAAGATTTTGCACACTTTGGATATACACAGGCAGTTGCGATATTATTTGAGCAGAACTAAAGGGTTCAGGCAGTCTCAGCAGTTATTTGTTTCTTTTGCTTTGAGTTCTCAGGGCAAGCCTGTGTCAAAACAAACTATTTCTAGGTGGATTGGGTGTTGCATTGCTTTCTGTTATTCCCATCATGGCAAGGAGGTTCCAGCTGGGATTAGGCCTCATTCCACTAGGGCTACTGCCACTTCAACAGCTTTTTAAGGGGTGGCAACTAAAGATATCTTGGAGGCAGCTACCTGGAGTTCAGTGCATACTTTCTCTAAGCATTATCACCTTCCACTTTACTCTAAATCTAGGGCTGGTTTTGCCACTGCTATTTTACAGGGCATTTTGGCAGCCCCTGCTTCTTTATAGTTGTGCCATCCTCCCTTACCTCTGCTTTGGGATTCTACCCAAGTGTAAGGACTGCAGCAATGTGAGATGAAGAACATAGTACAGTTTTGTACCTACCATAAATGTAGATGTTCAAGATCCACATTGCTGCAGTCCAATTTACCTCCCTCCTTCCCTCTGTAGTTAGAGGTTGTGTGGGTTGGATTGTAAATATTGTGTATATTGTATATATTGTACATATTATTAGTGCTAGGGTGGTTGGTTGGTTGTTTGTTGTCTTTGGGTTTTGACCTTTCTTGTTAGGGTCTTCTGACATCTGGGGCAAGAAAAGACTGAGGATATGACGTCGGTCATGCGCATTTGTACCCTGGCGTCCTGGTGTCAGTCTAATGCGCCTTGACCGACGTCAGCCTTATACTTTGATATTCGGGCCGACCGAGGACAGCGGACTACCCAAGTGTAAGGACTGCAGCAATGTGGATCTTCGAACATCTACATTTATGGTAGGTGCAAAACTGTACTTTTCCTTGCAGAGACCCAGAATAGACTCTGCACCATTGATTTTGCAGCATGCAAAAAAATGGTAGCTATTATGGTGAGCTGAGTGCATTAAATCGTGAATGATTATTTTTGTACTATTGATGGCATGTACTTGGAAATGAAGCTGAGTTTCTGTGTTTGGTGTATGGAAATCTCCAAAGAGGCAACCACCATGTTGGAATGCTAAGAAAGCTGAGAGCACTTTTTGGTCTTGTAAAATACTCTTGAAAAGCAATTGTTTCACTTGTTCCTGTGGTTTCTGCATCCTCTCCCACCACCACTACTATATCTAGATTGTTACAGTGTTGCTTAAACAGAAGAATGGCGCCATTGGTTGAGATTTGCTGATGTTAACATTTTTATGCCGTACATATTTAATAGAGTCTTTGTCACCTAAAAGTAATAATGAAAATGAGTGCTGAGAATTTTTAAAAAATGAATTTTTACAAACCATGTCAAAAGAAATTAAATGTCTCACAAATGAAGTGCTGCAAGGAATCTTAAAACTGTAAATCTTTGCATTGGTACAGATTTCATAACAAATTCATGCTCTTATGTATTATTTTGCATATAGAAGTGTCATATTTTGCTTATGAAAAAATATTTGCAACTAGAGTCTTATAAATCAATAACCATACTTGGTAGACCCCAAGTATCAGCAGCGGACTTATTCTTATAGGTGGCTGCTCCCTGACGATGCCTTGAAAGTCCCGTTTTTACAGAAATGTCGTTATTTTTTTGCTTTTTAATAGTTTTTGCAAATAGTATTCATGATTGTTCAAGCTTTGCTAGAAACTTTATTTATTTAGTTTCACATCACACAAACTGTAAATGCTTAGATTTGCTTCAGATGAAACGTGCATTTGTTTGTTCTAATGAGAAGGTTACATAATGGTTACATAATGATAAAAAGGTATATAGTACTATCATACCTTGAGAACTAAAAAGCACTACGGCTAATGTTTTCAAGCATTTTAAATACTCAGACTGGAAAAAAAAAATCATTACCAGCAGTTGTGAACTGGCCCTCATAATTTCAGATTCAGTTGTTTTACTTCCTTCCCATCTAAATGCACCACCCAAATATACTTTATAATGGAATCCATATTTGCTGTAAAAAAATAAATATATATTTGAAAATGTCAAACAATTTCAGAATTAGAACCTTGTACTGACAAGTACCACCAGGTTACCTATATGCCATTAGAATGTGCCAGGCTGCATTATATTCTGTATCAGTAAAATGTAGGTGTGTGAGTTCTTTTCAGGATGGGGAGTAGGAATGCAGTGTGTGTGTGTGTGTGTGTGAGAAGGTGTAACTCTACATGTGAGTATCATTTGTTCTGTCGTACCTTGTTTTGAACTATTTTTTTTATGTAGAAATTGTCAGTGTTACAGTTGATCGAATTATGTTGTATTTGAAGTAAGCAGCCTAGATTATAACATATTTGCAAACAGTATTCATATTTCCCTGCTATTGTGCAACCAAGGAGTGTAAGTTAGGGGGATGTGGGGCAGGACCCCCCCCCCCCAATGTAAAATCATTTTTTTCGTTTGTATTTGGGCTGGCTTAAATGTGGCTTTGTTTTTTTTTTTTTTTTTTTGGTAAGGGTACTGATGCTTGCAAATGCACATGTAGTGCTTACATTTACGATTATTAGTTTGCAATATTTTAATAACTGAAATTGCACAATGTATTTTGGTTTATGTGATTTCAACTGAGATCATTTGCAGTAAACTAGTGTGCGTGTGTGCGTGTCTGCTGCTCTTTTTTATATATCTGTGTGTGTGTGTGTGTGTGTGTGTGTGTGTGTGTGTGTGTGTGTGTATATGTATATGTGTGTATATATATATATATATATATATATATATATATGTAGGATCACTGCAGAATACCGAAATTACACAATCCCGAAATTCTGAATCCTGAGGGCCAGAACCTCGAGATTGTGGAATATCGAGCATAGTGAATGGGGATTACCATACAGTGCGGAACGGGAACTTTGCTGTTCACTCCACTGTAGTGCGATTTTGGAGTTGGTGTATTTAAGTTGCAGGGGGTGTGAGGGTGCAGGGGGGCTTGCCCCCCTGCAGAAACGTAGTAAAAAGCGTGTTTGTTAGTTTTGTGGTGTTACAGGTGCAGGGGATGTTATTTTCATGTGATTTGTAGTGTCCGATGTTGTGATGCAAAGATTCGATAGTCCTCAGGATTCAGAGTCTCAGGATTGTGGAATTTTGATATTCCGTAGTGATTCTATATATATATATATATATATATATATATATATATATATATATATATATATATATATAATGTATATAGTTACACTTCAAAACATCTAAAACTCATAACATCTAAATTCAAAACATCGAGACCACATCATCTAAAACTCATAACATCGAATTTCATAACACTGAAAATGTATAATATGGAGTTAGTGTATCATTAAACTATGACATTTACACGTTTTATCTGTTATTCTTGTGGTATCAGTATGAGATGTTGTAGTTTTTATTTATATAGTGTAGGAATTTATACCATTTATATAGTGTTTATTTTGCCACTCTGTATGCATTTTTTAGGCCATACAGGTAAGTGATATAGATGTTATGTGTACATTCTTTATGGTGCTCGCGATACACTGAGGTTAGGAAATTTACTTTTTCTCACTGTAGTGCAATCTCGGACGTGATGTATTTAATTTGCAGGGGGGCTTGCCCCCCTGCAGAAATGTAGCAAATTGTGTGTTTGTTAGTTTGGTGGTGTTATAGGTGGATGGGGATGTTATTTTCATGTGATTTGTAGTGTTCGATGTTGTGATGCAAAAATTCGATGATATGGGTTTTAGATGTTGTGGTATCGATGTTTTGAATTTAGATGTTATGAGTTTTAGATGTTTTGAAGTGTAGCCATATTATATGGGTCCCCTTCAAAACATCTAAAACCCATAACATCTAATTTCATAACGTTGAGACCAGGACATCTAAAACCCGTAACATCGAATTTCATAACATTTAACACTACAAATCGCATGGAAATGACTTCCCCTCCACATATAACGACACAAAACTACCAAACACACTTTTTACTACATTTCTGCTGGGGGGGGGGGGGGGTTTGATACAGTGGGGTTAGGAAGTTAACTTTTTTCCCACTGTACTGCGATCTTGAAGTTGGTATATTTAATTTACGGGGGTGGGGGGGTGGGGGCAGAGCTTGCTCCCTGCAGAAACGTAGTAAAAAGGTAGTTTGGTGTCATTATATGTGGACGGGATGTTATTTTCTTGTGATTTGTAGTGTTAGATGTTATGAAATTTGATGTTATGAGTTTTAGATGTTTTGGTCTCAATGTTATGAAATTAGATGTTATGGAATTGTAGACCCATATATATATATATATATATATATATATATATATATATATATATATATATATATATATATATATATATATATATATATATATATATATATATATATATATAGGTGCACCTGAAATGATCATCATGTGATTGCCAGTAAAGTATCTAAAAGTAAAACTATCTAAGCTGAAAAAAGTTGAAGTTGTGCTAAGAAAGATGTTATGCCCTTTTCGTACTGTTGTGCGACCTCAGAGTTGGTGTATATAATTAGCAAGGGATGTGGGGGATGGCAACCCCCACACAGTGGGTACAGGGGAGCTTGCCACCTCCGCAAAATCATTAAGAAATGTGACAACATCAAAACACACAGAAAATAATTTACAAAATGTGACCAAGTCAAAGCACATTTTCTCAATGTTTATGCCTGGGAAGCCTCAACTGCACACCCATACCCCTGATAATTAGATATACTAACTCAGAGGTCGCACAACAGTGGAGAAAGGGAATAAACCCTGTCTTAGCTTAACTCCAATTTTGTCAGTGTTTTTCAGTTTAGATCTTTTTACTTCTAGATATTTGTTGTAGGTCATTTTACTGTCAGTCATGTATTTAGATTATTTCAGGTACACACACACTATATATATATATATATATATATATATATATATATATATATATATATATATATATATATATACACACACACACACACATATATATATATTTGTATATATGAGCGAGAGAGATACATGCGCATATACACACAAATAGTTGCATACATACATACACACACATTTTTGGTTGACAGTTGTTTTGTTGACTGCATTTGGATGTCTAAATAGATGGTCAACAGGTGTTGCTAGAATGCACAGTTCATGTGTTGGGAAATATCCCCCTTTCCCTAATTTTGTGCAGTCCAGAGTTCGTATGTATAATTAGCGTGGGGTGTGGGGAAGGGGGTCACAGTTTTATTTGTTTTAAATTTTGCATGCACAAAACACAAGACGTTCTGTGCTTAAAACAATAAGTACTAGATCATTTGAAGTCCGGAGCTGATCTGATATATCTTTATATACATTTTAGGCACTGAAAAAATTCAATAATGTATATCTCCTGTTATAACTATAATAATAAGAGGTTACTAGGCTATTGGCCCTGAGACCTTTATAAGCCTAGCCAAGAGTTTAGCTCATGTTTAGACAAGTCTGCACCCAAAGCCCCTTTCCAGCAGGGACACAGGTGGAATCCCAGGAGTATATTTTCTGTTTCCCATCCAGTTATCCAGGTTGAGCCTAAAAAGTGGCAGTGAGGTACGCTGCTTGATGTGGAGAGGGAGTCTATTCCACAGATGGGGGAGTATCTGTGACACAAATCTGTCCCGCCAACAAGTCCTGTTGATGTCACAGACCAGGTTGAGGTTGCACGTGCGGGTTACTCAAGTGGAGCTTCATTTGAGGATATGCAGTAGACCCATCAAGGATTGCTGTGTATGCCAGGCAGAGGTCACCTCTGAGGAGTCTGTATGAAGCAGAGTAGAGGGACAGGGCTTTTAGCCAATCTGTTTAGGGTAGATGTTTGAGGCCCTGGATTCTCCTGGTGAGGAACCTCTGTGGTCTTTCAAGCTGCTGCATGTGCTTTGTGAGGTACATGCCGAAGGGGGTGTTGTACTCAATAATTGGGCTTATAAGGGAAGAATACAGGGATGTAATGACCTCTTTGTCCCTGGAGGAGATACTCTTACTTATGAGGTGGGCCATGTAAAAAGCTTTCCGTATAAAGGAAGCAATATGGTTGTCAAAGGTCAGATTGCTATCAACCTGGGTGCCTAAATCCCTCACTACTGATTGTGTACTTAGGACATTGCTATTAATGTGATATGTGGGGAGGTCACTCTCCCCAAAGGGGATGATGCATTTTTTGGCCGTCAGCTTGAGGCCATGTTTCTGGCACCAGTCATTTGATTGGGTGAGAACTCTTGGAGGAATTTCACATCACTTGGGGAACTGATGACTGCACCCAGCTTGCAACCATAACCCACTGGTTTTGTCCTGCACCTCAGAGAAGTATATTCTGAATAACAGAGGCCCCAAGACTGATCCCTGGGGTACGCCGCTCATTACGGGTCTACTGCTTGAGGTGGCTTCCCCTATTTTGATTAAGTGGGTTCTATCAGTGAGCCAGTTTGCTACCCATCTGGTAACATATGGATTGATGACTAGTTGAGAGAGTTTATCTACTATGCCCGAGTGGGAATATTGTCGAAGGCTTTGGCCAGGTCAAGGTAGGCGGTGTGCACCATCTTCCCCTCGTCCATGGCTTTGGTGAATGTCTCTAAGAAGTCGACCAGATTTAACAGACATGACCTCCACTTGAGAAAGCAAACTGTGTCGGGTCGAGTGTTTGGAGGTTGCCAATGTCTGTTAATGAGGTCCATGATGATCGTTTCCATGGCCTTGCAGATCAGGCTAGTTAGGCTGATGGGTCTATAATTTCCTGAAATGGTGGACACTCCACCTTTGTGTAAAGGGATGACAGTATCTGTCCTCCATTCGGCTGGGACAAAGCCGGTACTAAGGCTTTGGTTGAACAGGGTGCCTAATGGTGCTGCAAGTTCTTGCCTGAGTTCATATAGGATGCAGCCTGGGATGTTATTGGGTCCCATGGAGGCTGTATTTTTTGCTTTTGATAAAGCAGTGATGACCTGTTCCCTAGAGATAAGAGGTGGGGGGGCAGGTACTGGGGATGTCCCGATTTACTGATGGGGGAGACAGAGGGGAGAAATTTTCATTGAATCTGTCAGCCAGTAGATTGGCTGTATCTACAGCATTTGTATATGTGGTGTCATTGACCACCGGTTCTGAACAGATCTGGGTGCTTCCTTTGAGATTGCGGACATATGTGAAGAAGGCCTTAGAATTGTCTGTTGTAGATGTGGCCAATTTAGACTCAAAGTTGGCTTTAGAGGATTTCACTAGTGCTCTTATTTACTTGTTCCAGGGTATGGAGAAATTGCTTCCAGCTGGGCACCTGCTCCTTCTTGGTCCTGGACAGCAATTTTTTTCCTTTTGTTATACAGTTTATTTATTGCAGATGTCCACCAGACAGGTTTACTCTTCCTTTCAGAGGATGATTTTGTCCTGTCAGTTATTCCTGAGTCCATGCATCTATAGAAGTGCTCGTATAGTACTTTGGTGTAGGTTTGGACATTGGTGTCAGTTCCTGCAGTGGGACAGGAGGCTGTGAAGCTGTTTATACCATCCCACAGGAGATTGTAGTCAGCTTTGGAGGAGTTTTTTTGTTTGACCCTAGCTAGAGTGGGGTCAGGGGAGATGGTGACTTCGAAAGTGACCGCTTTATGGTCGGATCTTACCAGGGAGGATGATACCATAGGGGTGCTGCAGTGGTTACTCATGTTGGTTAATGCCAAGTCCATGATATTATCACCTCTTGTGGGGGTATCAGCTAGCTGTTCCAAGGCATTTGTATTGATAAAATCAGGGAATCTCTAGGCATTTGTGTTCTGGCATGAGTAGTTTTTCCCATCTATGGTTGGGTAATTATAAAGTCACCCAGGATCAGTGTAAAGGGTTGACTCTTGATAAATATGAAGAGGTCCAGATAGGTGGAATGGGCATCTTGAGTCAAATTTGGGGGCCTGTTGCTAGCTATAATTTGAACAGGGGTCTTGTCAATGGTTAACGCCACCTGGAGTGTCTCCTGTGTGTTATACAGTTTGATCAGCCTGAGGGTGTGTGTGTGTCTTTAATATATATTGAAACTCCACCTCCTTTGACTTTTCTGCCCACATTTTGGGGTCTGAATATATGATAGGATGAGTGACCAGGTAAGGCTGGGGTGTTTTCAGCAACTTTGAACCATGTTTGTGTTACTCCACAAATGTCAGCATCTTCCAGGGTTAAGAATGCTTGCAGTGAGTGCAGTTTCATGTTTAGACTCCTAGCGTTTAGCAGCATAACCTTTAATTAGCATTTTGTTGAGATTTTATGTTGGAAGTATCGACCTCATGACTTTTCCTAAAAAAGGCACTATATGGAATGCAAGGGCCTTTGCCAGAAGCCCAAGTGAGATGGATGCAGGCCATCTCTAGCAAAGCATCGTGGTCTTGTAGATCATATCTTCCCAGCTGTCCGGCACTGGCTCCCCCTGGAATGACGCCAGAAACGAATCCAATTGTTAGTCATTTTCTGTTTGTATTGAAGCATCATTCTGGGCGATGGTAGAATGCTGCTTAAGGCTAGGGACATACCTGCTTATGACACATATTCAGCAAGCTCAATCATGTCTCTTCATATAGTCCAGGGAGGTATGCCTCAAGTCGTTCACGCCAACATGGACTGTGACAGAGTCATAACAGTACCTGTTGTTGAGAGACTTGAGTGCATGTGTGATATGGTGGATTCTGGCACCTGACAAACAACTAGACCTCCCGTTAGGTCTTTTCAGCATATCTATCTATCATTTGCAAACCTCTAAGCAACTATTGTGCTAAACTCCGCATTTTTACTTGTAACTGTGCTTTAGGGTTATAGATGGCCTTGTGCTGATGGCTATCACTCCAGTGCAATGTTTGTAACTGTGTTGTATGGTTATTGTTGGCCTCGTGCTGACGGCTTCATTTATCTGTGACCTGCATGTGTTTTTGACCTCTGCAAGCTGCTTTTGGGATGAGTGGGATGAGTCTTTTCTACACTGACTAATCCTGCATTAATTTTGTATGGGTACAAGGGGCTTGATTGAATACTGCTGGCTTGTCACGACCAGTAACCTGGTATAATGATGTCCTGTTAAAAGGACACCAACCAAAGTGCATCACTGAATGCTGGATAGCCTCTTAAGGTGGAATAACAATCCCCCTTCAAGTCTTCTGCTTAAAATCAGGTTTAGCAACCATTTTTCTTTCCATTTGTAACTATAAGGGCTCTGCACAGCTTCTACACAATTTTGGGGACCGTTTTGCCCTATATACTGTACTGTTTGACTGCTTGCTTTGTACTCTGTCATTTGCCCTTTGCTTAGGTTAATTGCTGGCTTAGCAGCTGTAAGCTGCTTTTTGGGACAAGTGGGTCTCTCTTTATGTTGTTGCCAGCTACATTACTTTAGTATACAGGGCTCGACTGTTGCACTTTGCTGGCCTAGTCTGCTCTCCAGATTTCCTATTAAAAGGACTTTATTTCTCTTTCAAGGTGGATCGATGGTCCTACTAGAGCCTTTAGCTTAATTACTGGCTTAGCAGCTATTTTCTTTTCTGTTTGTCTCTATAAGGGCACCACATGGCTTTTAAATTGTTCTGAAAAATGTTCAGCACAAGTTATTGCACAACATGAACATATCTTAGTTTACTGTGTTAGTCTGCACTGTTTAGAGATTTTATAGTATTACTTTATCATTTAACCCTTGCTTTCTGCTGCTTATATTTGGCTCTACTGCTGTATAACCCTGTCTCCTCAAATTGACTAGGGTCACTGATAGCATGCTGAACTGCTGAATGAATGTTTTGTTCTATTTAATGGAGCCTGTATTGCCTAACTTGTATTGTTCATAGCATAATGTCTGTTGCTTTCCATTGCTAATTCCATAAACCTAATCTTCCTCTACATACTTGCTCTAGCCTCATCTAACCATAGCCTCTCTCTACTACTGAGCTTTGTTTCACCCTCCCTTCTTCTCTAAACATCCCTTACCTTCTACCTTTCCCCTCTGCATCTGCAATATTAACTAACTCAGTGTTGTCTCCCTCTCCTCTACAGTAATCCATCCCGGGTGCTCCCTTCCTGCTTTAAACGCAGAAGGAATACCTCTGACCATCACCTGAAGACACCCTGAATTGGCCAGCTTGCCTGGTACTTAGAAAAATACTACTGAGAAGACCCTCCCCCCCCAAACACGATTGTGTAAATGTATGTTGCTTAACACTAATTAAATGTAGACTTGATGTACTATCTATAGTGTTAATTTGCCCTCCCGTGTGTCCGTTCTAGCAGCCTACCGCAGATCGTTTGCCCTCTCCCCCTCCTGTTATCACTACCCTAGAATATTTAAACCTAAGACTGGTCCAAATATCCCTGCTGTTTGCCATCTCCTTCTACCATTAGGTGGCAGCATCTACCAATGTAAATCCTAGATATTCTTTATAATCCCAACAATTTTTATTTTTTCACAAACAGTTGGTTATGAGTTAATATCCTTAGACTGTGTACATACCTTCTCCCTCCTGCTAAACCACCCTCTGTAAAGGCAGCCTTCTTTTTCTGGCTGGAAATATTTAGCTCATACGATGATAGTTGCGCAAACATTTTTATGGGCTACTTTGAAAGTCATTTTATCTCTAGAAATGCATTTTTTAACAAATATGTACATAGATATTTTCGATTTATTGATGATTTGATATTTATATGTAAAGGTGGGCGAGATCAAGTTAATAGGTTCATAGATGAATTGCATAAAAATGAAAATGGAATGAAATTTGATGGTTTACAAATGGGTGAGGAAGTCAGTTATTTGGATGTGACCCTAAAGGGAAGAGAGGGATCATGTATTAATACTAGCATCCATAGGAAGTTTAAAGAAACCAGTTTTATTTTACATGGAGAAAGTTTCCACCCACCACATACTATTAAATCAATCCCTTATGTGAATTTTTAAGGGTAAAAAGGTTATGTAGCGAACCGATAGAAGTAAAGAAGGAATTAAATGAGAGTTATAAAAATTTTTGTAGAAGAGGTTATAAGGAAGCTGATGTAATGAAAAGTTTGGATAAGGTTACAAAAAATAAAGGGAATGGAAACTGCTATGGGAGAAATAATGATGAAAAAGAACACATTTACTTCACCACAACCTAGTCAGTAATGTCACAAGAGGTAATGGAACAAGTTAAATATTTTTGGAATGTAGTGAGAAGAGAGGTGGATTTTTTACACTACAAACAAGTATGCTTTTCCTTCAGAAGAGGGAGAAGCTTAAAAGATTTTTTAGTACATAGTAAATTTAAAATGCCGTATATGACTATGAATAAACAAATAAATAGGCAGGGGACTTTTAATATATGGACAGTGTAGTGTGTGTAAATATGTAGTGAAGGAATTTGCAAGTATAAATGGAGTGGTATTTCAAACTAATGGAATGTTTAATTGTAATACAGAAGGGGTGGTTTATGGGCTAAAATGTCCGTGTGATAAATTTTATGTAGGAGAAATGAAAAGGCAGTTCTCCTGCAGATTACAAGAACATATATGAGACATAAAAAATAATAAGCAAACAAGCCGTATAACAGTGCACTTTAATGAATGTCATAATGGTAACCCGTTAGGGTTACAAGCAACAGTTTTAGATAGGGTAGAAATGAATTTGTATGAGTGAACAACAAATGAAATGTTTATTAAGAAAAAAGAAGCTATGATTTTAAAGTTCAAAACAATGAACCCTGTAGGTTTAAATCAAGAAAGCATATGGAGAAATGTGCTATAATGCAGTACTGTGTGTGTTTAATGGATAATTGATTAATTTTTAATTGTTTAATAATGTAATGGGACAATTAAGTGTATATAAAATGGGGGGTTGTGTTTATTTGACTATATACTTTGATAAAGGCGTATTAAGCCGAGGCGCTAGAGAAAACAAGTTTTGTGGATTTGTTTTATTAAATATTCTATAAAATTGCATCGAGACTGGTCTGACGTTTGTGGTTCATCATATATTTTAGTTTCCCAGAAGTGGTTTACAAAAATATTTAACTCATACCTTCCAACTACAGCCTTTAAACTGCTCTTTGCTGATACTCTTTCTGCCATACTCACCTCTAGTGTTTTCCCGCTCCGTTCGCCCTATGGGCTCACTCTGCTCACCTACCCTCCCACCAATTACCACCCACCCCAGTACTCCTAGCTTTATTCCCATCTTACCCCACCCTCTCAGCCTAATTATCCAATACCAGCTCCCCATCTTTACTCCTCCCACCTATAGCCATCCTGCTTAAACTCTGTAATCTGTACTCCAACCAATAATTATAATCCCCTCCTCTTTCCTTAAATTTCTAGAATACCTCCATCACTTTTTAAACCCTTTCTTCTTCATAGCCTTCTCTATTTTCCTAACCACTCGTACCACTCTCTCTTTGCTCCAACATGCTCTCCTCAAGTTATTACACCCTCCAGTCCCCCAGCCTCCTCTTTCTATTCCTAATTGTTTTGTACTATGCTACCTCATATTCCGTTTATGCTTGTCCAACACCACCTACAAAGACAACTACCATACAAATCCACCTTCCCCCTCACTTTTACTCCCATTTCCACTCTAGCTCCTCTTCTCTCATTCAGCCCAACCCTCTGCACCTATTCCATCCTAAACTCTTCTCCTCTAAAGTCAAGATAGTGTCACCTGCTCCAATCTACCAAAATTCATGCCTGGCAGACCAATATGGCTAAAGGATATCTTCTTCAACAAGCTAGTCCAAGCTGGTGATATCCATCCTAACCCTGGTCCTACATCCTTTATTAACAACACTCATCCATTACCCTCTTCCTCCTATCTCAACACCCTAAAGATTTTTACAATTAATGCACAAAGTCTAAACGACAAAGTACACCAATTTCAAGCTTGGTTAAGCCATAACCAACCAGATATCTTAGCCATCTCTGAAACCTGGCTCAAGCCCTTTATCTCCAACTCAGGATTTCATTGTCTCAGAAATGACCGACTAAATAAAAAAGATGGAGGTACTGCCCTAGTCTACTCCAACCTTCTTACCTTAATTCCCCTCCAAATTCCAATTCCAGAACACTGAACTAACTGCTGGAATTCTAAAACTAAATAAACATAAAAATATCTGCATCATTGCACTATATATCTCACCTGTTAACAATATCTCTACACTTGAAAATATTCTCCTATGGGTCTCTACTGAAATTAACTATGAAACTTGTATCCTTGGTGATACGAATATTGGCTGGAATAAAATCAATTGCCCTTCTCCCTCCCTATCCATTCACCTCTATAAATTCGCTCAAATAATCCTCTCCATCACTCGACCTAACAAAATAAACCCTCCTAGATCCACTATAGATTGGATCATAGTCTCAGATCCAAATAAAATAAATTCTGGCACAATTCCTGATACCTTTAGTGACTATCTCCCAGCCTTCATGCATCTCTCAACTAGTTCCTCCCCACACCAGCATTAGTACATTCAAACTCGTAACCTCAGTAGCTTCAACCCAACTACTTTCTCAAATACTTTCAAACAAATTAACTGGCAAATTCTAAACATTCTTCCTCTTGACAAGGCTATAGAATACTTCAACCTTGTCTTCATCGATACTTTAAACTCACTTGCCCCACTAAGAAACAAAGGGATAAAAAATAAAACTGCTCCTTGGTTATCCAAAGAGACAAAACAGATTATGCACCAGAGAGACAGGCTATGGAAGCTTTACCAAAACAATAAACTGGACAGTACCTTGCTCCAATATAAACAGCACCACATCCGTGCAAAATGACTAATCACCAAAGACAAAAAAATCCTACAATATCAAACTTCAGTCCAATAAAAAAACCCCAACATTCTGTAACTCAGTAAATTCACTCCTCAATCCATGCTCCAAGAATAATCCCTGTCCTGACCCAAGTAAATCTGATCTTGAACTAGGCTCTGAATTTAACTAATTTTTCATAGACACTATTACCCTCACCAAGGCATTTCCCAATAATAACCCAACTGCTCTACACACTCCCCCTTCTAACTCACCTCATCTGTTTGAACTCAAACCCATCTCCACTAACTTTATAAAAAAACTTTTGTCCAAACTTAAACCTTGCTCTAATGCTCCAGACAATATTCCCTCTTACTTCCTAAAATGTGCTGCTGATGGCATTGCACTCCCAGTCAGCATCATTATCAACCCATCCATAAAAGAATCGTACATCCCCAAACTGTGGCGCTCAGCTTATATTCTTCCTCTTCATAAAGGAGGCAAAAATACCAGCATCTCAAACTTTCACCCCATTGCTTTGCTCTCACCAATCTCCTAAGTCCTAGAAAAATGCATCCACCTCCAACTTATGCCTTTCCTGACCCAAAACAATCTTCTCACTCCTACCCAGCATGGCTTCCGTCCAGGCCATAGCACAATAACCACTCTACTCTCTTTCCTAGAAACTGTCAATCAAGCCCGAGATTCAGGCCGCTTAGTTTCTACTGTTTTATCTGTCTAAAGCCTTTGATATGGTTTCCCACAAGCACCTTCTCTGTTATCTCTCAAACCTTAATCTCTCACATAATGCTTTATCCTGGTTCGCCAGCTATCTATCAGACAGATCACAGTCAGTCAAATGGAAGAACTCCATCTCTTCCTTCCTACCTACCCCAACTGGCGTATCACAGGGATCCATCCTTGGGCCAATGCTTTTTAATATCTTCATCAATAACTTTCACACTGCTATTCCTGATGCTAAAATCATTCAATATGCAGATGATTCAACCTTAGTCTGCTCTGCCTCAAACCTCACTAAATTGCTGACTAAATCCCAAACTGCCTTCTCAACAACTGAAAACTGGATGTGCCAAAACCACCTCTCTCTCAATGCAAATAAATCAGAATCTACTATTCCCTCCCACAAAGACCCTCTCCTACGATAAAAACAACTTCAAAGTCTATAGTCAAACCAACTCACCTATAGAAGTAGTCCCCTCTGCCAAACTACTTGGTATTACTGTAGATGAACACCTCAAGTTTGATATTCATATTCAACAAAATATTAAGAAAACCCACCAAAAGCTAGGTATGCTGTATAGGAATAATCGCTTTCTCTTCAACTCTACCAGGCAAACTCTGGCCTCGACTTATCTTCTTCCTTCCTTATATGGAGCCCCTCTCCTAACCAACCTGTCCTCCTCTATCACCTCTAAACTAGAAAACTGCTACAACAAAATCTCTAAATTTGCCTCTAAATCTAAAAATACCACCCATCACTGCCTAACCCTACAATTCCTGAATTGGCTTGAACTCCCAAACTACCTGTCTCCATCTCATTACTGCACATAGACTCATATTTCACCCAACAAAATATCCCACTCTAACATCCTTCCCCCATATACACCCAACAGAGCTCTCAGATTTGAAAATCAGAGCTTAATTACTATCCATAAACCTAAATGTCCTGCTGGCCATCTTCTCCTATCTTTCTCACTAAGCAAAAAATTGAATTCCCTTCCCTCCACACTAAGAACCATACCAAACTCAGAAAACTTCAAATCCCAACTATTCAAACACCTGTCCACTAAATAGAAATGTACCTGCCTTTACCCAGCCTAATCCAAGGGGGCTTTCGCTCTGGTTCCCAAGCTCTACAACTCTCATAGTTATCTTCTTATGAGCCTATCTAAGCTCTCAACAATTTCAATAGCTTCTCTCTAAGCTCTCACCTCCTACAACTACCCTCACACAGCCCAACCTTTTAAATATTGTAAATAGCATTCTACTGTTGATGTGTTTATGTAAAGCGTATTTACATTTTCTTAAAAGGTTTGTATGTAAACTGTTTCCAAACCTAACCCATATCTGTTTTCCTCAAATGAAACTGTGTGATCCCTACGTTCAAGCTTAATGAATTTGTTAACTATGCATGATATTGAATGCATTTATGAGTAACAATTCTACATAAGATCTTTAATATTAACTATAATTTGTATCTAAATTGTATAATGTATCTTGGAGCATTTCTCCCTGGGCCTCCACTGAAAATGGGTCATTTCGGCCCAGTGGACTTCCCCGGTAATCAAATTGCAAATAAATAAAAATAAATTAATAACTGTGACTTTCTCCTTATCCAGCCTGGTGAGAGGCACATATTTGTGTCTCACAACGGAGTCTCCTATGACTAATATGTTGGGTTTATGGTTAGGCCTTAGTGGTTGCGAGACGCATGGTATTTGGTGTGAAGGGTTGTGGAATTCTCATGTGTTTTTGCGTATGAGTTCTCCTTTGTTTGAGTTTATGTTGAGAAACTCCGCATATGTGGGTATGCATTGTGGGTGGTGGTTGAGGTGTAGTGACTATGTTTACAAACCTTCTCAGTGGCAGATGTACTGGCTTGTGAAGGAGAGAACATAGACTGTAGTTTCTTTATGTAATTGCATCTCTCACAAATTGTGTTCCTAGGTTGTAGTAAACGAGGCAGTTGCTACACTCTCAGGATGCCCATATCAACCAGGCTGGTAGGAAAAACCGTAGGAAATTGTCCATCCATATTTGTCAGAATTTGAGGGAGAGAGGCCAGGGAGAGCTAAGGGGTAGGCCTAAAGCCCAAGTGCCTAAACTAAAACTAAGAGGATTAGAATAACATAACCCAAATGACACACAGCCCAGCCCATAAACTCAGTGTTCCACTCAACCACAGCCCGTAAGGCATAACAACGTACCCAACACTCTAGTCATAGGCGACTCTATAGTCAAGCAGACTGATTTTCCACTCACCAGGCTAAACAAGGAAAAAGTTACTGTCGGCTGCCAGGATCTGCCATGTAACGCATGCACTCAGGTCACTCGACAACAAGTACAAATATAACTCTGTCATTGTCCATGTTGGTGTGAATGACCTGAGACGTACCTCCCTGGACTACATGAAAAGAGACGTGGAGGAGTTCTCCGATCTTGTAGCCCAGGCAGGTATGACTATAGCCCTGAGTAGCATCCTGCCATCACCCGGAATGATGCCACAGTACAAGGACAAAATGATTGACTTCAACAATTGGCTAAGCTTCTGGTGTCATTCTACGGGGATCCAGTATCTGTCTGCCTGGGTTGACATGATCGACAGACCACGATGCTTTGTCAGAGATGGCCTGCACCTGTCGCCCTTGGGATTCCAGATAGGCTAAGGCTCATGCCACCCCTATAGTGCCTTTTTTAGGCAAGGTTCAAATAACAAATTCAAAACAGTAACAGGTACAAGCAAGCAAAATCTGAAGGTAATGCTACTCAATGCTATAAGTCTAAACCTCAAAATGCATTCACTCGAGGCACTCCTTAAAATGGAGTACATCGACATCTGTGCAGTGACAGAGACCTGGTTCAAGGCTCCAGAGAGCACCCTTGCATTACCAGGCTATAATTCATACCGCACCTTTCGGCCACCTAACCTGCACCAAAATACTAAAGGTGGAGGCGTGTCCATTTTCATTAAGGATATCCACGCCTCCAGGCTAGGTGCTCAGCATAATGCATCCGAGATTATCCAAGTTCAACTAACTCTGGGCAAGACCGCAATCCAAATTGTAACTTGCTACAGATCCCTCACCATGCCTCAGGATTTCCCCTCCTCATTTCTTGGTACACTGGAAAATATTAGGGTAGAACCCAACACCCTAATAATGGGTGATTCCAACTACCTCACCTTTAACTGGGAAAACTACTCATGTACCAACTCTTTTGCTCAACATTTTCTGGAATTCAAAAATTCCAATGCCGTGGATCAACTTATCCACACCCCTACCAGGTGCCGCAGTATCCTAGACCTGATCATTACCAACATGGGCGACTGGTGTTCCACACCAGAGGTCAATTCCTCGTTGGTCAGATCTGACCACAAACTAATCAACCTAGACATCCACATCCCTCCCCCCATCCCCCATTAGGGACTCTCCTCCTCTTTTTCTCTTTCGGTTGTTCCCATTAGGGGTCGCCACAGCGGATCATCTGTTTCCATTTCTTCCTGTCCTCTGCATATTGCTCTGTCACACCAACCACTTGCATGTCCTCTCTCACCACATGCATAAAACTTATCATAGGCCTTCCTCTTTTCCTCTTACCTGGCAGCTCCATCCTTAGCATCCTTTTCCCAATATACCCAGCATCCTTCCTCAGAACATGTCCAAACCAACACAATCTCGCCTTTCTGACTTTGTCTCCAAACCGTCCAACCTGATGTGACCCTGTGATATACTGATTCCTAATTCTGTCCATCCTTATCACACCCAGTGCAAATCTTAACATCTTTAACTCTGCCACTTCCAGCTCTGACTCCTGTCTTTTTGTCAATGCCACCGTCTCCAAACCATACAACATTGCTGGTCTCACTACCCTCTTGTAGACCTTCCCTTTCACTCTTACTGGTACCCGTCTGTCACAAATCATTCCTGACACTCTTCTCCACCCATTCCACCCTGCCTGTACTCTTCTTCTCCTCTCTTCCACCCTCACCATTACTCTGAACTGTTGATCCCAAGTACTTAAACTCATCCACCTTCACCAAGTCTACACCCTGCATCCTCACCATTCCTCTATCCTCCCTCGCATTCACACACACATATTCTGTCTTAGTCTTGGTGACCTTCATTCCTCTCCTCTCTAGAGCATATCTCCACCTCTCCAGGGTCTCCTCAACCTGGTCCCTACTCTCACTACATATCACAGTGTCATCTGCAAACATTATAGTCCATGGTGGCCTCCTGTCTGATCTCATCTGTCAACTTGTCCATCACCATTGCAAATAAGAAAGGGCTCAGAGCTGATCCTTGATGTAATCCCATCTTAAACACATCTGTCACTCCCACTGCAGACTTCACCACTGTCACACTACCCTTGTACATATCCTGTACCACTCTTACATACTTCTCTGCCACTCCTGACTTCTTCATACAATACCCCAACTCCTCTCTAGACACCCTATCATATGCTTTCTCCAAGTCCACAAAGACACAATGCAACTCCTGACTTTCTCTATATTTCTCCATCAACACTCTCAGAGCAAACATCACATCTGTAGTGCTCTTTCCCGGCATGAACCCATACTGCTGATCACTAATCATCAACTCTTTTCTTAACCTAGCTTCCACTACTCTTTCCCATAACTTCAAGCTGTGGGTGATCAGTTTTATCCCTCTGTATTTACTACAGCTCTGCTTATTCTTAAAAATAGGTACTAAAACACTTTTTCTCCACTCTTCAGACATCCTCTGACTTTCCAAGATTTCATTAAACAATCTGGTTAAAATCTCCACTGCTATTTCTCCTAAGCACCTCCATGCTTCCACTGGTATGTCATCTGGACCAACAGCCTTTCCATTCTTCATCCTCTTCATAGCTATCCATGCTTCCTCCTTGCTAATCTGTTTCACTTCCTGATTCACTATCCCCACATCATCCAGTCTTCTCTCTCTCTCATTCTCTTCATTCATAGATTCATAGGTAGGTACTAGGCTATCGGCCCTGGGGCCTACAAAAGCCCAGCCAAAAAGGTACCCTGGCTTTTGCCACCCAAGAAATTATTTTCCTGTGCCACTGTCGAGCAGAGCCACAGAGATGATCCCCGGGGTCAATTTCCTATTTCCCATCCAATCATCAAGATTTTTCTTGAAGAGTGCTAATGAGGAGCTTTGTTTGATATAGACAGGTAGTTTATTCCAGAGTATGGGAAGTCTCTGGGACAGGAATCTATCCCTCCGGCATGTTCTGTTTATTGTGGTGACAAGGTTTAGGTCCCTAGAGCGTGTAGCTCGGAGGGATTGGGATTTCTTTAAGTGGAGCATGTCTAACCACTCTGGGTTTGACATAGCTTTGTTTGTTAGGCAGAGATCACCTCTGAGTAGGCGATATGCGACGGAGTAAAGCTGGAGTTTTTTGAGACGGTCAGCGTATGGCATCTGTTTGAGGCCCGGTAATCCTCTTTGTGAGGTATTTCTGTGGCCTTTCCGGTTGTTGGAGATGTCTTGTGAGGTACATACCAAAAGGGGCATTGTACTCTATAATGGGTCTAATGAGTGATGAGTAGAGGGGAACAATGACTTCTTTTTTTCTGGATGAGAAACCTTTTCTGATGAGGTGTGCCACGTAGAAGGATTTCCTGACTACTGTGGCGATGTGATTATCAAAGGAGAGACTACTGTCCACCTGTGTCCCAAGGTCTCTTATCACACTTTCGGTGTTGAGTATACTACCGCCTATGTTGTAGTTCATGGGTACAGAGTTTTTACCAAAGGGGATGACAGTGCACTTTTTGGCATTGAGCTTGAGGCCATGGCTTTGATACCCGGCATCTGTCTCAGTGAGGCCCTTTTGTAGGATGTCCACATCGTTAGGAGTTTCGATTATGGCTCCTAGTTTGCAGTCATCTGTGAACTTCGTTAGCCAAAGACCTTCCGTGTTAGCCTGTACTTCATACAAGTAGATACCAAACAGGAGAGGACCCAGGACTGAACCCTGTAGTACTGCACTTGTCACTGGTCTGAAGTTGGATTTGAAGTCTGCTACTTTCACAGTGTGGGTTCTGTCAGTGAGCCAGTTGCCATCCCATCTCGTGACATAGGGATTTATACCTAGTTTTAGTGAGTTTATCTATAATTCCAGCGTGGGGGGATGGTGTCAAAAGCCTTGGCAAGATCTAGATAGGCTGTGTGAACCACCTTACCCTTGTCTATGGCTTTGGTGACTGCTTCAAAGAAGTCTATCAGGTTTAGGAGACATGATCTGCCTTTTACAAACCCAAACTGGGTGGGATCCAGAGTTTGGAGATTACCAATGTCTTTGTTTATAAGTTCCAAGATGATACGTTCCATGGCCTTGCAGACCAGGCTCATCAGACTAATGGGGCGGTAGTTCCCGGGGTCCGTAGTGGCTCCCCCCTTGTGGAGTGGGATAACCATTGCTGTGCGCCATTCAGCAGGCACACAAAGCCTGAGGTGAGGCTATGATTGAACATGGTACTTAGGTGGGGTGCCAGTTCGTTCTGTAGTTCATGTAGAACGCAGCCTGGGATGTTGTCTGGTCCCATGGATGCTGTGTTCTTGGCTTTGGAGAGTGTGGTTTTTACCTGTGCAGCCGTGATTACAGGAACTTTGCATTGTTCCGGTATAGAGATGGGCTCTTTAGGGGGTGAGAGGGGGGTAAAGTTAGCACTGAACCTATCTGCCAGGATGTTGGCAATATTAGTTGGGTCTGTATATTTAGTGCCATTGTGCTGTAACTCAGAGCAGATCTGAGTGTTGCCATTCAGATTCTTGACATAGCTATAGAATGCTTTGTGGTTATCTTTAGAATCGGTGGCGATTTTGTTTTCGTAACTAGCTTTGGAGGATTTTATCAGGGATCGCAGCTTCTTACTGAGGCTGACCAGGGAGCTCCTCCACTCGTGAGATTTTACTCTCTTTTGCAAGAGTTTCTTCCTTCTGTTGTACAGTTTGTTTATGGCAGGGGACCACCAGATTGGCTTCCTTTTTTTGGAGGATAGCGTCTTGGTTCTGTTTGAGATAGCACGATCCATGCACTCATGTAAGTGCTTATAAAGTGCAATTGTGTAGAATTCAGTAGTCATAACTGTATTGTCCATCTGCATGGGTGTCATGAAGTTCACCACTTCTGTCTTAAGAAGCATGAATTTGGCTTTGGAGAAATTTTTTATTATGGTTTCCTTAATGGGGGGTGGAGGCAGGATGTGGATATTTAGGGTAATTCGCTTATGGTTGGATCGGACCAATGAGGCATTGACTTCAGGTGTGGAACACCGGTCACTCATATTGGTAATGACTAGATGTAGGATATTGTTGCCCCTGGTGGGGGTGTGGATAAGTTGATCCAGGGCATTGGAGTTTATGAATTCCAAAAAGAGTTGAGCAAAGGAGTTGGTACATGAGTAGTTTTCCCCGTTAATGGTGGGGTAGTTGAAATTGCCCATTCTTAGGGTATTTGGTTGAACCCTAATATTTAACAGTACATCAGGAAAAGAGGAGTGGGAATCCTGGGGCATGGTGGGTTGTCTGTATAGCAAGTTACAATTTGGATTGCAGTTTTGCCCAGAGTTAGTTGCACTTGGATAACCTCGGCTGCATTATGCTGAGCAACTAGTCTGGAGGTGTGGATATCCTTAATGAATATGGATACACCTCCACCTTTGGTGTTCCGGTCCAGGTTACATGGCCGAAAAGTGTGATATGAGTTGTAGCCTGTTAGTGCAGGGGTGCTCTCTGGAGCCTTGAACCAGGTCTCAGTCACTGCACAGATATCGATGTTCTCCATTTTAAGGAGTGCCTCGAGTGAGTGCATTTTGAGATTTAGACTACTGGCATTGAGTAGCATCACCCTCAGTTTTTGCTTGCCTGTTCCTGTTATGGTGGTGAATTTGTCACTTGAACCTTGCCTAAAAAAGGCACTATAGGGGCGGCAAGAACCTTAGCCAGTATCCGGAATCCCAGGGGTGACAGATGCAGGCCATCTCTGGCAAAGCATCGTGGTCTGTCGACCATGTCATCCCAGGCAGACAGATACTGGATCCCTTTAGAATGGCACCAGAAGCTTAGCCAATTGTTGAAATCAATCATTTTGTCCTTGTACTGCAGCATCATTCTGGGTGATGGCAGAATGCTACTCAGGGCTTGGGTCATACCTGCCTGGGCTACAAGATCAGAGAACTCTTCCATGTCCCTTTTCATGTAGTCCAGGGAGGTACGTCTCAGATTGTTCACACCAACGTGGACAATGACAGAGTCATATTTTTACTTGTTATGGAGTGACCTGAGTGCGTGGGTTGTGCCGGATCCTGGCACCCGACAGGCAGCTGACAGTAACCTTCTCCTTGTTTAGCCTGGTGAGTGGGACATCAGTGTGTCTGACTATAGAGTCGCCTATGACTAGTGTGTTGGGTACGTTGTTTTGCCTTATTGGCTGTGGTTGAGTGGCACACTGAGTCTGCAGGCTGTGTGTCATTTGGGTTGTGTTGGGGGGGTGGAGGTTGCTTGCATTTCTGCTTTTGAGGTCTCTGTTGCTTGAGCAGATTATTATTTAGAGCCTCTGCGAATGTTTTTGTATTTCTATGTGTGGATTTTGGTGGTGTAGATTTAGTGAGACTATGTGATGAGTGTGGCATGGTGCAAGTGTTTACCTTCTCCGCTTGACTGTCAAGTTTAGTCTTGATTGGAGAGAGCTTTACCTCCAGTTTGGCTAGATAAGTGCATCTCTCACAGGTTGTAGTGATGGGTGGTAGGAGGAGAGGGTTGTCTGTGTACATGAGGCAATTTCTACATTTCCCCAAGATGCCCAGATTCATCAGATAGACAGGAGAGAACACTGGGAGCTGACCCTTGGACATGCCTGAATAAAAAAAATATTTTCCTCTAGATAAGTGAGGAAAGTGAGTACAAGAGCTATTTTTCTTTAAGCAAGTGTGGAAAGTAAGTACCAAAGCTGTTTTCCTCTAGGTAATGAGGAAGGTTGAGTGCTGTAGTAATTAGTAGGTTATTTAGTGCTTACAAGTTCTGAACAAGTGCTGATCACGAATAAGCAAATTCAAGTGCTAAAAGTAAGAATCTGTATCTGGACTAAAAGTTACAGGAAAGGGGGGAAACAAGTGCAAATATGGGCTTTTAAATCAGAAAGTTGAGAGAGATGGAAAAACTGCCCACACGGTCAATAACTACAATTTCTGGGCCAGAACCACTCCTTATGTGGTGGATAGGTTACCTAGAGCATACCACTCCCACTTCCCTCCAACACAGAAAGCTTAGGGGGGCTCAGAAGCTTACATACTGTCCTAGATACAGTAAATCTGAATCTGGACTACACTAGTTACAGGAAAGGTATTTTTTTTGTATTTATATATATATATATATATATATATATATATATATATATATATACAGAAAAGTAGCTAAAACAGCAGTCAAAACAATTCAAATACAGTGCAAGCTAGCACATTTGAGTATGTAGCAATGTTAGACAAACAGTTTAAAAAATGTGATTAAATTAAAAATGACTAAAAACAATGCAGAAGGAGTCTATTGGTAGAATGAGGTAAAGAGATGGGACTGGGGGGAGTGTCCCAGATCAAATCTACAGTGGGGGCGGGCAACTGCAAAAACCTCCAAATTTAAACAACACATGAATAGGGAGGGTGTATATGGGAAAACCAGCACCTTCAACAGAGATCTGAAAAACTATACAGTGAAGCAAAAATAACAGTGCACAACTCTGAAGTCAGCTAGAAATGATATAAAATTAGTCAAACAACAGTTACCAGTACACAACTCTGAAGTGCCAGAAAAATATACTCAGCTCTGTATATCTCCAGATACTTTGAAGAGCACTCTTTCAGGACACAGGAAGGCTCCAACAATGATATGCAGACTTTTTTACTAAGAGGGTCTAATTTTCCGGAAGTAATCCTTGAGATGGTCAGATAACACACAGGATGCAAAACCAGTTATACCAACTTAAGACACAGAGAAATAGGGGGAGGGGGGAAAAACATCTTCAGTAGAGATCTGAAAAACTATACAGTGAAGCAAAAATAACAGTGCACAACTCTGAAGTCAGTCAGCAATGATATAAAATTAGTCAAACAACAATTACCAGTACACAACTCTGAAGTGCCAGAAAAATATACTCGGCTCTGTATATCTCCAGATAGTTTGAAGAGCACACTTTTAGGACACACGAAGGCTCCCAACGCCCCTCAAAGTACTCTTTCCATCTGCTCAACACACTGTTGTTTGTCTTCATTTCCACCCCCCCATTAGGGAAACCACCGTAAAAAAATTTCTCCAAAGCCAACTTCACGCTTCTTAAGACAGAAGTGGCAAACTTCATGACGCCCATGCAGACAGACAATA
Organism: Protopterus annectens; assembly: GCF_019279795.1. Lineage (NCBI taxonomy): Eukaryota > Metazoa > Chordata > Ceratodontiformes > Protopteridae > Protopterus > Protopterus annectens. Next base: position 521,213,109 of record NC_056726.1, on the reverse strand, counting down.
GAGGTACCACTGCTGAATCCTACACAAATGCACTTTATAAGCACTTACACAAATGCATGGATCCTGCTATCCTCCACAAAAAGGAAGCCAATCTGGTGGTCCCCTGCCATAAACAAACTCTACAACAGAAGAAAGAAACTGTTGCAAAAAAAAGAGTAAAATCCCATGACTGGAAGAACTCCCTGGTCAGCCTCAGTAAGAAGCTGAGATCCCTCATAAAATCCTCCAAAGCTAGTTATGAAAACAAAATTGCCACTCATTCTAAACACAACTACAAAGCATTCTATAGCTATGTCAAGAATCTCAATGGCAACAGTCAGGTCTGCTCTGAATTACAGCACAATGGCACTAAATATACAGAACCAACTGATATTGCCAACATCCTGGCAGGCAGGTTCAGTGCCAACTTTACCCCTCCACCCCCTAAAGGGTCCATCTCTATACTGGAAGAATGCAAAGTTCCTGTAATCACGGTTGCACAGCTAAAAAACACACTCTCCAAAACCAAGAACACAGCATCCAAGGGACCTGAGAACATCCCAGGCTGCATTCTACATGAACTACAGAAAGAACTGTCACCCCACCTAAGCACCATGTTCAGTCATAGTCTCACCTCAGGCTTTGTTCCCACTGAATGGTGCACAGTGACACTTATCCCACTCCACAAAGGGGGAGCCACCACTGACCCTGGGAACTACCGCCCCATTAGCCTGGTCTGCAAGGCCATGGAACATATCATCATGGAACTTATAAACAAAGACATTGGTAATCTCCAAACCCTGGGCCCCACGCAGTTTGGGATTGTAAAAGGCAGATCACGTCTTCTAAACCTGATTGACTTTTTTGAAGCAGTCATCAAAGCCATAGATGAGGGCAAGGTGGTTCACACAGCCTATCTAGATCTCTCCAAAGATTTTGACACCATCAACCAAGTTAAAGAACAAATCACCAATAAAATAAAATCCACAGTCCAAAGCACAGTGCACGAAGAAAAAATAGTCAGCAATAATTTCTAATATCAAAGAATCAACAGTAGTTGTGTCACCTTCAATAATGAAAAACAAATCATCAATGTACCGACAATATAGTTTAATATCATATTTGTGTTTTAAAATAGGCATTACCTCTAGCTCCCATCCAGCCATAACTAAATTGGCAAAAGCTGGTGCAGCAGGGGACCCCATAGCCACTCCCTTTCTTTGTCTATAATAAGTTTGTCCCAACAAAAAGAAATTGTTCTCTAAAATAATTTCAAGGAACAATCTAATGGTAGAAATGGCATTGGTGGTCAAATTAAGGTTTTTTCTACTTAAAAAATCACATACAACATCAATACCCACTATGTGAGGAATACATGTATATAAAGAGACAACGTCAATGGTGAAAATGATGTGTCTCGAAGGATCAAATCCATAATTTCGCACAAATTCCCCAAATTTGCTCAAAAAATGCCAAGAATCTTTGATAAAAGAGTTTTCACTAGCCAAAACTGGCCCCAAAATAGCATCAATGACAAGGGAAATCCCTTCAGTGACCGAATGTGGTGATGAGACAATGGGTCTGAGTGGAGGGTCCCTGATGTTTTTGTGCGTTTTGGGGATACCGAAAATCACACCAATACGTGGCTCCTGCACCATACAAAAATCATAAACTTCACAGCTAATGTCATTTGTCATAAACAAAGCATATAACTCAGAATGGATGAACCTCACCCGACGATTGATATCGTACAGACTAATACATTCGTATTCTTCCATGTTGCTGACAATATCAAGCATTTTGTTATTATAAACTTCTTGGCTCATGATGACTATATTGCCCCCCTTGTCACTCTTCATAAATCTATAATGCTTACAGAGTGATTTTAAATTCTTGAGGGCTAACTTTTCATCATGATTTAAATTCTGAATAAAATAATTCTTACTATTCAAAACCTCAGTAATGTCTTTAATACATTGTTCCTCAAACACTTTTAAAGTGTGATGTAAATAAGGAGTAAAATCTGATGGTTTAATTAAAACCCTGTCTATTTGCTCTTTATCTGGCACAAAATTCATTAAATAAAATAAATTCAACTTTCTGGTAAATTTTTTTATATCAATAATGGTACTACTATAATTAGCTCTAGATGTAGGTATAAAGTTTAAGCCATACTTTAACACATTAACTTCACAATCAGAAAAACAATGTCCCGTCAAATTAATAATGCTGAATAGATCTAATCTTTCTTCTGTGTTTCGTCCCCCGAAGAGTTGGAACCTAGAAAGGTCAGACTCCTGGTTAGAACAGTGTTAGTATTGTCAATGACTGTCTTGTACTGACAATAGTTCAACAAATAATTGTGTCAATGATGTTATTAGTGACAAGACAGTCATTGACAATACTAAAGACACTAGTGGTGATTCCCCTAATTTTGATGGGTCAGTTAGACCAAAGGCAAAGACTGGGAATAACATTCAAACCGCTTCAAATGTTTCTTCTTTTTTCAACAAAAAGAACAGTCATCAGAGCAGGAACACTGTTCTAACCAGGAGTCGGACCTTTCTAGTCCTATAGTGCAGATTAGTTTATAGCAATGAAATACAGTAAAAAATAATAGCCAGCAGACAAAGTGCTATAAATGGTTAGAATAAGCAATAACTAGTAAAACTAAATAAAACGGAATACTTATTGTTATATATCACAGATCTGAGTTGGGGTCAGTGTCCCTCGTCTATATAGCTCAGTGTGAAAAAATATAATTCCTCTCAAAAGCAGGGCTTAAATACCAGAAGGTACAACCTGAAACAGTTTAAAAAAAGCTCACAAGGACCAATGAGTGCTTACTCCAAGTCCTAGACAAGCCAACCCTAACCAGCCAGCAACCAATCAAAAGCAATACTCTCACTAAGGTGAAGAACGGCTTCTGCTAATTCAAGATGGCCTGGGACTTGTGCTCATAACAAACCACCACTGCAAACAAACAGGCTCAGAGACAACAAATCTGATCTGGGACTGTTACAGCTACTAGCTACCCTATTTTTGGTAGAAACCACTACAGAAATGCTTATCACAGCAGAAAACCAGCAGTGAGACACTAAGTGTTTTAAACAGATAAAGGCACAAGGAGACTCTAGAGGATGCTTTTAACTGCAAACAAATTAGTTATATGATACATTCCTTAGCAGGAAATCAGAATAAACAAACAGGTGCTTAATAAATAGAGAAAATTTCCAGTTAATACCTTTCACACAGTGAAACTACAAACAATGTGACAGTAACAAAAGTGATTTAATAGGCCCTGTAAGGCAGACAATCTCAGTACTATACTGCAGATTAGTTTATAGCAATAAAATACAGTAAAAAATAGGCAGCAGACAATAAAGTGCTACAAATGGTTAGAATAAGCAATAAATGGTAAAAATAGGCAGAAAAAAAGATACTTTGTTTTATATATCACAGGTCAGAGTTGGGGTCAGTACCCCTCCTCTGTTCAGTTCACTGTGAACAAACAGAATTCCTCTCAAAGGCAGGGCCTAAATACCAGAAGGTACAACCTGAAACAATTTAAAAAAATAAATAAATAAATAAAGCTCACAAGGACCAATGAATGCATTTTTAAAGGATACTTGTGTGACAGACATCATTGTCAAAGTTTTTCATGAGTAGTATGTATCTGTTTGGTATTGGTATTATATAAACTGGTTTATTTGAAAATAGGCTGGTCATAATGTTTAGAAGACAAATACAGTGTAAAGCTGAAGGTTCTCATTTTCAGCCACATTTTTCTTTCTGATTTGTCCTAGAATTTTTTCCATATAAGAGCCTTTTTTTAATTTTGCTTAAACATCCCAAAATACACGACTGGTTAATCATGCTGTCTTCGTGTACTTTCTGGGCTAAAGAGGAGATTATCCTTTGTTGCAAATGAGATGCATATTAGGGTGTCAATACTTTGGAAACAATGTGCTACACCTCATCTTGCAGTTGAAAAGGGGGGGGGGGGGAGAAGCTAGCCTTCAGACATTGATTCTATAAAACACTGAGATCCCGTGTGGAAGGAGTGCATAGAACTTTTGTGGTTTACACAAGATGCAAGCCTCCCGGAATCCAACTCAAGCAAACCTGGAAAGGGCCTTTCACATAAAATGAACCACCAAAGGCTACAGGAGACGAAAGTAATTTATTCTCTCTAGCTCCTCAGCAAATGCCTTCAAGGAGTACAAAGCACATATATATATATATATATATATATATATATATATATATATATATATATATATATATATACACACACACACAGTTTAACACACCCATCAATACAACAATCAACTAAAATGAATTGATGAAATACTTCCAGTTAAGGTCAGTGTTCAATTTCCTAGGAATCAGAGTAGCATATTTCATTATAAATAAAGCTTCTTTATGCAACGACTTGTCCTTTATAGATGTTCATCTCTCAGACCCACACACACATGTTGCAAGACGCAACCTTTTAAAACTCTGAAATCACTATTATGATGGTCTTTAAAATGAAGGGCTAATGGAGTATCTTAATTGTTATTTTTTGTGCCCCTGACATATTCTTGGATCCTAACTTTGAACATCCTTTTAGTCTCCGCCACATAAAATTTATCGCAGGAGCATCTCAGGATATAAACAACACTAAAAGTATTACATGTAAAACTTTGATATGGTTAAAATCTAAATCTATTAAGAACTTGTAAACGTATTCACTACAAGTGGCCAGATCGAATAAGCACCACAAGGGACTGTACCTTTCTTAGAAAATCTAGGCCTATTAATTTTGACATCAGGCACTTTAAATTTACTGTATACAATTAAGTCACCAATACTGCATCCCTTTTTATAAGAAATCAAAGCCTTTCACATAAGCCTGAAAGCCTGAAGCCACCAGAACTGCCGCCCAGAGCTGCCTGTAATAGCAATAGCTTTGGCCACGTGTGGGACTGACATCTGCTAACTTTGCAGAAGTGGATCACAGCAGGTTCTTCTTACATCTAGCATCCAAAAGAGCCATCACTAATCACCATGGATGCTTGGATCCTCCAGCTTCTGGAGCACTAGCACACTCTGGAGTTCACTACTACTACTCCTAACTACAACTACTATGCAAATGGATTTCTCTCAAGCACATTCTGCTTATACAACAGCACGTTCACTACATTTTATGCCAAAGGGCAATCAGGACAGTTCCTGTACAGGAGATGTGGGTCTTTACTCCCATTTTTATGTCAAAATAAGAACACCTGTGCTGCATCTCAGAATGTTCAGTCTTTGGTTTTATTTGGTTTTATATAAACCCATTAGAATTTCACATTCCAGTAGCATCTATCCATCTTGCACAGAAGAGATTGGATCATTATGTTTGACATAAATGACACAATCTTTCAATTCCAGTTCTGGAGATCTGTTCAGACTCCAGTAATTCACCCTAGCAGTAACTTAGATGTACCAGTTCAGATGGTTGCCTTTTGTGCTTAACCATGATGGGCACACAGCTGGGGTCTGCATTATACCCTTACCTGGGTTACTTGCTCCCTTTAGCTCGGACAGTTGAGAATTGTGAATCATGGGGGCAGGATCTCAGTAGCTGTTTCACTTGCTAGGGGTCAGTGAGTCCAGAGAAATCTGAGTCTATCCCATCAGAGAGAGTGGCATTGCTGGGACAAATCCTATACATGATCATTCTCTAGTTTCCCTTTCAAACTAGAGCTTTAATATCTGTATTCTCATATGACTTTATAGTTGTTGTGTCTTTCGGCTTTTCCCAGTTAGGGGTTGCCACAATGGAACTCCAGTCCGCTAATGATTGGCAGTAGATTTTTACGTGCCGAGTTGCCGGCCCTGACGCACAACCTTCAATGAAGGTATGCCCATTCACACGTCTCCACACAGAAGACGCTCTAGCTGAGAATCGAACAGGACAATGTCTTACTGTGAGGCGACAATGCTACCGCAGCACCATAACTTTATACTATAGAGTATATTTTCTTGGTATAATCCTAGAATCCTTCATTGATCCACTCTGTACGTATATGTTAAGATACTCTCTCAATTCATTTGCGTACTTTTTGCCAAGCCACATTGTTTTTGTTTGCTTTTATGTTTGTTTTAAGATACTCTATATAGTAATGTTACTCCTTGTTCTTAGTGCTTTGTTTTATGATTACTGTAATGTTGCTTGTGTATTACATTTTTTTGTATAATACAGTTTTGATCATGAGAGTAAGGTGCTGTGGAATGTTGCTGAGTCCCATTATCACTGTTGTGGAGTAAGAAGTTCACTTTTGCCTGCCTCTATACTCTCCTAATCAGCAAAATCATTCCAAGCTTGCAGAGGGAAAAGGGGTATAATAATCCTGGTAGTGCTGTATTGGACTCATCAGATTTGGTTATCCTGTTTTTTAGAAGGAGGCCAACATTCCCCATTCCTCTTCTGCCAGTATTGGCACACTCTTTTTGCATTGTAATGCCTATATATCTTAAAACTAAAAATGACGAAAAAAGTACTTGTTTACTTTAGCATCTTTATTATAAACAACAATAGCTGAAATTGCTTTACTATATAACATGCAGTTTATATCATGAAATGTTTTATACAAATACTGTTAAGAGCATACTTTTTTACTTGGTTACTTTTTTCTGTACCTTTCCTTTTAGTGTCCTTCCAAACATTGATGACATGAAGTGGGTATAAGCTCTTCAGTCCCCACAAGTTTAACAAAGTCAGCAAAAGTTCAATCTTTCCAGTTTTTCTTGTGAAGACATGTTTCACAAATGCAATTGATACTTTATAATCTTACATTTATGCACTAATTTCAGTGTTTGCTGGTCTTCATCTTATTCATCTCCATCTCCCAACTCCAGACTTCAGTTCATGTCCAAGATGTTCACAATTCTTCTAGTCAACTCTTGTGCTTTTTTCTGTCTATTTCAATAATTTTCCTTTGGAGCATTGGGAAAGGTTTCTCTAGCAAAGTCCCTCTATAAGCTTTATCATCAAAAAAATGAGAAGCAGAGTCTACATTTGTTTTAGTTCACTTTTTGTCAAACTTTTATATTTCCTCCTTAGCCTGTTCTGCTTAAAAAAATCAGTTTGAATCCTCCAAGGAAAAAATATTCTGAAGACAGATGGATACAGCAGGTTGTCTCTCACACCTGCCTCTCAACATTCCCTGATTGTTGAGATAAATTTGCTTAAATTTTGCTTGGTGTACAGTGAATTATCATTTTCCACAAGCACTCTATTGTCTCCAGTGTTTAATATTTTGCCCTTCTGCCACAGTTTTGTCAGGATCAACTATTTCTGCTGGTATGATTGCATCTTCTTGGCTGCTTCCTCATGGCCAGGTTTGGAGCATACATGCGATGTGCACTTTCTGTTAAAAAAAAATCCTACTGTGAAATACCAGTCGTTACTTATTTGTTCTTTCATAAAATTAATATAGTCCTATTCCTTCCAGTTTTTCTGGTATATCAGAAAATCTCATGTTTTCCCTGCATGCTCGGTCTTCTAAATCTACATTTTTTGAAACCTCTCTTTTGAACAGTTTCATACTTAGCCAGTCTTTTCTTCATTTTGACCCCTGATTTTTGCATTTTTATCATTTCATCCAAATAGCTGTTTAAAGGTTCTTCCATTTTTCCAGCATTTTGTTATTTGAATTGATATACTCCTGCAGTGTTTCATTTATTTTAATCAGATCTGATCATATTTGATTTTTTTTACCTCTAGATTACTGGAAGCCATCTCTTGTACCAGAGCTGGAGCTTGAACTGCTTTTTGCTGAACAGCTGTAAGATTCTTTCCAGTCAGTGTTTTCTCTTTACCTTTTCTAGTTGCTTTTCTTTTAGGCTCTCTAAGTTTCTTTTTGCTGGCATCCAGACAGTGTACTTAGTAGCCAGTAAATTAATTTACTAAACCTGTCAGATGCTGGCACTTACCTCTGTTTCTTTTTTCACACTGGGCAAACTGAAATTAAGGTGTTGATCAGTTTGCAGCCATCTTGAAAGTCCCTACCAGTATGGGAACTCTGTACCCATGACATAGGTCACACTTTGAATTCCATACTGGCAGTGTTATAATGTATGCCTGACAGCTGATGTCAAGGCAGCACTCGTGGTGTCCTTTGTGAAGTTAGTTTTCTTTCCCATAGTTTGCAAAAATCTAGCCAGCAGATTGTTGAACATCAAAGTGGAAGAACTTGCCTTTATGAATGGCAGAGGAGGGCTTTAATCTCTTTACGTATAAGATTTCCCTCATCATGAACTACTTGTTGACTGTATAATTTTGAAGCAAAGTATCCAGGTTTAGTTTTCTTTTGTTTCAGCATTTCATATTCTGTGACTGTCAAGGCAGTAGCTCAGTTAGCTAAGTTGAAGACATTTATTTGAGAGCTTCTTCATCGCTCTCCAGTGATTCATATTCCTCCTCCACTCCACTTTGGGACTTGAATTTTGACCTGGAAATACTGATATTACCTCCTCTGTCTATGTATTGCGCTGTGGCATGCATATCATACCTTGGGAAGTTATATTTCTGTTGTGTGCTACCTCAGCTAGGAAGCTCTCTGGGTCACAGGCTTTCTGGGCAGAAGAATTTTTTCCTTTTTTTTAGTAAGGATCTTCTTGGGCAATAATCAACATTTCCTGCCTAAGCTGGTGTCTGAGATTATCTTGAACCAGTCTATGCACTTACCAATATAGTTCATAGAAAGGGTAATCATCTTTGAGAGGTTGTGTTAAACAGGTTAGAAGTTTGAAAGGTTCTCGTGTATTACTTATCTAAGAGTGTTGCAGTCCTAAAAAATAAGCAACTGTTTGTCACCTGCCAAGGGCAAAAAGGATGAGTAGATCTCAGAAGAGAGACCATGTCTGCCTTGACTTGGGAACTGTATTCAACACTGTTATTATTTTCACTAATGAGCCCTTCCTCATTCTGTTAGGCCTGACTTCACTAGGGGTGTGGTTACATCAGCTGCTTTCTTCAAAGTCTTGCCTGTGTAGAACAGATGCAGCACCCTGGTCCATGTTTCACACTTTGGATAAAACATTACAGTTTGACTGTAGTTTCCGTGGTGTTAACAGGATTTGGGAGAACATACTAGTGGGATAATTACCTCCGATATCCTAGGACTGGAACTGCCACCTTATTTATTTTATTTATTTAACATTTGTTAACTGGGGAAGTCCAACTTAGAACAAAGCCAATTTTCAGCGGGGGCCCAGGGAGAAATGCTCCAGATGCATGTCTTTGTGATGTGGGAGGAAACCAGAGCACCCGGAGGAAACCCACAGGAACGATGGGAGGACATGAAGACTCCACACAGAAGGCACCCCAGCCATGAATCGAACCGGAGAACCCTTTGCTGTGAGGCAACAATGCTACCGCTGCACCACTGCACCGTCCAACCTTGCAGTGGTACTGTTTATTACTCTTTCATAATGAAGGATTCTTAGACTGATGACTGAACTGCCCTGCTAAAGATAAGATAAACACCTTATTAAAACTGCAGAACATCTGTGGCTGTTCAGTTGACAAGCTGTACTGCTATCCTCAGACATTCCAGGTCCATTTTTGTTGCCTCTTCCAGGACATGTTTTTTTCTGTTTCCTGCCTGGTGTTATTTTCAGGGCCAGAAAATAATTGATGATAAATAACACCCATCTCCCCTTTTTTATTGATGCTTCTGATGGCATGTTGAATCGGGTTGAGAAAAGGAGGAAGAGTATCTTTTTATGTGATGACTGCTTTGGAATTCAGAGCTGGAATGACGGCTAGTAGCTGGAGGAGTTCATTATATCTTTGACTGCTGACTAAACATTGTTGACTGAACATTCCTTGAAGATCTGCATTTTGTTAAGGTGCATAAAAGCCTTTCTGCCCATGACAGTATGTCTGAGCCAGCTTTAGCGATGTGCTGAATTTAAGTCCTTAAAGGTGGAATGTCAGACTTGCGTGCATTTTCTTTTATATGTAGTTATGCAAGAACCAGCTATGGTAGCACCTGTCCCTAGAAGACCAAACAAGGTCTTCTGGTCTCCCAAGAAATATGGCTGCTGTAACTAACTTCATCTTCATGAGTACTGTCCAGAAGAGAGGATGCTCAGTAGAGAGCCCAGTGTGCCAATCCCTTTAAAAGAAGTCTTGGGAGCTAGACCAATATGGCAAGCATGTGTGTAGGTACATTCTCTGTTTATGAGCCCTCATCTACAAGACTGACATGGAATGCTTTCAGTGTGGCTTGGCAGAGAGAGCCTTAGAGACACTTAAAAAGATGCAACATGGTAATCTACAGCAAAGGTCATAATCCCAGATAGCAACGTTAAACATTTTATCTATGCAGCTGTTATGCAAATCAGTACATAGAGCAGCCTGTGTGGCCTGGTCAGGTATTGCCATTTGTTGTTATATCTAGCTCTGGCACTGTAACTTCACAGACAACTTCAGGGCATCATTTACTCATGTCCCTTTGTGAGGGCTTATAATTGTTTGGGCCTGAAGTGAAAGATAAACTGCTAAAGAGTGAGCAAGAAGAAAGGATGCTTCCAGCTGTTTCCACTCCATAGAGAATCATTTTTTCATAACCAGAACAGTGTGTGTGAAACATATGGTTAAGCTGAACCCAGCACTTCCCCTTTGAACAGCATTCTGACAGAAACCAATGTGTACACAAGAGTTTCCAAAAAATCTTAAAGGGAGACTTGGTCCACAAAATCAAGAGTTTTTCAATCCCTGTTTTGAAAGTCAGATACTAAGTCCTGCCTTACTCTCTAACTGTGGAGTCAGTCCACCATACAGGGCAAGTGGGTGAGAGAGCTGTTATTCAGAGACCACAGTATTCCATTCATTATCTCCTCTAAATCCCACCTCCTTGCCACTTCCTGATGTCCCACTCTAAAATACACAGCTGTCAGAATATACATAAAAAATCTTTGCTAGTAATAGCCATCCAGGATGACTCTCCAGAACAGAGGTCTGGACTGTATTCATGACTGTTTCTTCCCTAAGAAGACAAAAGTGTTCAGGCCCATCTTAGTCCTAAGTAGCCTAAATCCACTTGTATTAGCTGTTAATAATTATACTGTTTAAAGTGTCACTCAGCACTTCGAAAATCTACTAATATTGTTTGAAGTCTTTTTTTTTTTTAACCTAATTTCCTCTTTGACCATCAAGCGCATCCTACCAGACATTAAATTAACCCATTTGATGTCTAGGGTATGAGCCCTGTGAAAGTTTTTTTGAGGGGCCTGGTCACCTTGCTGACCATTGAACCCATCTCTCCCGTTTACCCATTGAATTAGTTTGTTCCCAGGATGAGAGCTGTATTTCTAGTTCAATTCCGTCTGACTGGAGTTGGACAAATGAGGAACATGAGCCATCATCTCCATGTTAGACAGATTTAATTTTTATTTTAAGCCATACCATTCCCTGTGAATGACCAAAGCATCTGAGTGGTTATATATGCAATGGGCCTGTATGATTGATGTCGATACTTACATGTGAAGTAATCAGTACTCCCCCCCAGCAGAGAACACCTCCCCATGTGATCCAGATATGGAAAGCAGGCTTTCTTTAATACATACCCCCCCCAAACACTGGTAAATAGTTAAGCCTCGTTATTCCTCTCTTCCCTCACACCTATGGCATCTACAACAGGCACCTAAGCCAGTGACTACACTCATGTGACCTGGATCATAGTAAGGGTTTTATCCTTCAGTGCAAAAAACGTGCTTTTCACATTTTGTTTGAAGTTGCTCAATCAAAACTAGAGCTGTACATACAAACAAAATGACAGAAAAAGGCCAGTTCATCTGCTTGGCTACTAGTGGTAGTCCTAGCCTAGTGCAGCTTTGCCTTGTGTTTGTCCCTGCTTATATTCATGCCTTCCCATTTCTCATGCCTTCTATTGACATATATTGTACCATGTCTGCCAGCAGGTGAATGTAGACATTGTTCTATAGACTGTATTTCCATACATTAGACTTTGAAAAATCTACTGTGTCAGCTGTCAGCTAATTGATGCTCAGAGCATCATCATTGGAAAATTGACTGCATTTTGTAGTGATGGTTTGATTCAGAGGTGAATGAGATCATATTGCATTTTCGCTACTTTCAACCTCTTCTCTTGGTTTGTGTAGACTCAGCATTTGTACAAGTGTATGGTGCCTTGCCTCCTGCAAAAAAAAAAAAAAAAAAAAAAAAAAATTATTTTATATACAACCTTTGGAGTGTTGCTGTTTTGGATAGCATCCCACCAAGGTTTTAAGTATTTTGATGTAATAACTGGGTGTTAGTTAAACAAAATGCAATTATTCATAGTAAACCCACTAGACTTGTATCTTCTATCTTCCATTTAGTAGCTGCTAGCCATAGTAGCTGGATATAAAGATCTGAGACGCATTTTAATTTATTATTCAATTTTTGTCTCTTCATTGTTTCACCCAACTGCTCTTTGCTTGGGGTCTGTCAGAAACTGTTCCAGTCTCCTTGATACCTGTCTAGGTAAGAGTTTGTGTCTATATGAGAGATGTTAGGGAAAATAGTAGCAAAGTGTGTGTGTGTTGAATTTTGCAATACATGCAGTGGAATTACTAGCTGGGCAGAAGATGTTTGTGTGTAGCCATTTGTCAGTGGCTAGGCTGTAGTTGATGCTTCATGTGATTCCTTGCATATTTATGATGATCTGACTTATAACACCTTCTAACCAGCCTAATTTACCATTTAAATGACTGGGTAATAGCACCAAAGTGGCAGCTTAACAGGGAAGGTGGTGACTTTATTTCTGTCCCCATAGGATGGAATGTAAGGATGACTCCCTCCTTTTATGGTGCTTGATTCCCTGCTTAGTGTCATTGTCTTCCCAAAATTTTCCCTGTGCAGATGAGCTAGATTTGTTCCTAAACCTGGAAGAACAGTCGTAGATGAAGTAACTTAAAGAAAAGGCCACTTAGTTCAGCTAGAATAAAGCAAAGTAAGTGCAAGAGTCATCCTGAATAGTGTAAACTATGACAAGAATGCAGACTTCACTGGGCATGGTCACTGTTTTTTGGGGCATGTTCTCTTCAGCTACCTACTTCTGTGTGTTTGTAGTCAGTTAAAATGTCTCACTGTTCATAAGGAACATATTTACATAGAATATCATACTCTCCTTTTCATATTTTTCCTTTATACTAACCTGTGTTTATATCTGTTTTAGAAAGGTATCCATGAGTGGAACTTTACTGCCACCTCCATCCGAAGTGTAAGGTTAGTATGTTTGTTCTTTCACACTGCCATTTATTGCACAGGTATTTAAGGAAAAGGCAAGTGGATTTCAGATCAGATCATTTGTAGCAGACTCAGCAGCTATGAATGAACTTTTGCTAACCAAAATGTTATGCATTATGTAGATATCTATGAAACATATTACATTTATTTTAGTAAGTTTAAATATAATGCCACAGAAAAAAAAATATTACCAGGGATACATATAGAATTCTTATGTTTACTACATCATGAACTGAAAATGTTAATTTGTGGAACTCTGCATTTCACAGTTTTGACAAAAAAATTGATCTGGTGAAAAAAAGGTGCAAGTGTTTGCCTTTTATTAAGACTGGCAGAATTTTTTTTAATTGAATTGAATACATTCTGCATGGGTGCAGTTGTAATCTTTCACTTAGACTTCACTTTTCATCATTTATTTGTTATTAATAAATTTGGATAGAATGAAACAAAGTGGATTGCTCTTGGTTATGATACTTCAAGTCAAAAAGTTTATTGTCATACACAGAGGAAAAAGTATCACTGCACGAAATTCTGATACTCGGGGCCAATACCATAAGAATGACAGTTTACAAAAGAAAGGTTAATAAAAATGTAAATAGTAAAAATAAAAATCAAAATAAGATATTAAAATAAAGTAAAAAAAAATGAAAGCTTTTTTTTACAGCAGAAATAAAACAAATACAACAACAGCAACAGACAGAAATATAAGGATTTAAAAAAAAAAAACAATACTATAATTAGAGGCACACACGTAAAACTATCTTCCCACCAATATATGCTATAAATGTACAGTTTACAGTCTTCATAGTGCAGATAGAGATGTATAAAGTGAGCTATGCAGTGTTCTGTAAATAACAATGACATATTGTACATAAATAATGTTTTACCCATTTAGCGGGTTAGGCTATGGGTTTGTTGTTCAGCAGTCTGATAGCATGTGGGAAGAAGCTGTTCTAGAATCTGGATGTCCTGCATCTAATGCTCCTGTAGAGCTTCCTTGTTGACAGGAGTTTGAACAGTCCATAAGCCAGATGGTGTATATCCCTCAATAGTTTTCAGACTCTACCATTGATGGCATCAGTTTGAATGTATGTCCTGTAAGGATTGAAGGTTGGAGCCAATGATTTTTATGGCCTGTTTAACAATCTTATCCAGTGCCTTCCGCTCAGCTTGAGAGCAATTTCCATACCAGGCAATGATGATGTTTGTCAGTACAGTCTCAAATCGTAGCTCTGTAGAAGGTAAGTAGGACCTGGGGGGGAGGTTAGCTCTATGAAGTCTCCTAACGAAGTGAAGACATTGTGGGGTTCTCTTTGTAAGGTAGGAAGTGTTTCTGGCCCAACTTAGGTCTTGCAAGATATGCATCCCTACTATGAATTTGGTGCCATTTACTCTCTCAGCTGGGGCACCATTAATGATGACAGGGGTATGTGGCTTGTTCTCTGTCCTAAAATCAATGATAATTTCCTTGGTTTTCCCAGCATTAAGTGCTAAGTTGTTGTCAGTGCACCATTGAACAAGTTGGTTCACCTCTTCCCTGTAGGCCTCCTCGTCTTCCTTCCTGATAAGGCCGATTACTGTGGTGTCATCTGCAAATTTGACTGGTGCGTAGCTGTGCAGTCATATGTTAGAATTGTGAAAAGAAGTGGACTTGATTACACACCGTTATAGGACCTTGGTCCTTAAGGTGATGCTGTTTGAGTGATGTTTTCCTGCTCCAACTATTTGTGGCCTTTCAGTCAGGAAGTCAAGAATCCAGTTGCATATTTTGTTTTCTGTGCCTAGATTACTCAGCTTATACAGCAGCAGTTGTAGTATTACCATTTTGATGACAGAGTTGAAGTCTATGAACAACATGCATGCGTAACAGTCCTTATTTTCCGCGTGGTCCAAGGTGTGATGAAGTGTTAAGGCTATGGCATATGCAATAGAATGATTTGGCCTGTTTGCAAATTGTAAAGGATCAAATGTAGCAACTATGGAGAATTTTATGTGATCCTTGATTTTTTTCAAAACACTTCACTACTGAGGTAAGTCCAATTGGCCGGTAATCGTTTAATGATGCTGGAGATGGTTTCTTGGGCAGAGTGCAATAACAACTTGTAATAACCAACATTACAAACACTACAGTGGTATTCAGTCACCTTGTCAAAGTGAAATTCTGTGAATCTTGCTTTGATGCTGGGGACTTGGCAAAAGCAGTTGTCTTAAATGAAGAGTGCTTTTGTTAACAGAAGGAAAATCTTTAGTTTGCAAAGTAATAGGAAATTGTTTCGTGCCTTAATGCTGCAGTGGGGAAATGCACCCAAGTTGTAGTAAACTTGGAGATGATTAAAGTCTGCAGTGGGAATGTAGGACACAGAGCCCTGTTTAGTGGTGGTGAGGCAGGGAACTATGTTCCCAGAAAATGACATTGTTTTGTTTGCATTCCACAAACAGGCTTCTTTTAAGAATACCTTTGGTAGATTAGCTTCACCAGATCTAATGAGTGTGAACACTACTTTGAAAAATCAGTGTACAACTAGTCAGGCAACAAGGAAAGTTGGTTGGGCAATGGCAGTTGATCAGTGTGTACTCCTAGGCACACGCCTGAGGTATTCAACCGTGATGTGTAAACTGCTTTCAGTGTATTTTTTTTTTTATCAAGAGATCATACCAGAAGCAACTCAAACATTGGGATCAGCTGTTTTAGTTATGTAGCGGGAGTGATAGAAAAAGAAGAAACACAAAAAAATGGACCGCAAGGAATAGTGGATGCACAAAGCGCATAATTTCTTGTGCATCTGCCATTTCTAAAGGTGTGATTTTTAGTTTGTTTTATTTTTTTTAAATAGTTGTCATTTTTGTTTCTGTGTGTGTATTTGTAATTTTGAGAATAATGGAACATATCTGCTATTAGCAACAGCTGGCTGGACTTCATATTAGTAACACTGGATTTACAATAAGCACAGTGACGACTTTGACAAATTAGAGCGCACATTTTTGAATACTGACAGCGTTTTATCGCATAATTCATCAAATACCCTTATACCTATCTAGTGATTTCTTAAATTTTATTGAATGGTTTTACATTTCTCATGTTTTTATGTATGCTCATCCCCATTTTACATACTCATAATTTCTTTTTTACTGATGCAGTAAACATTTTTAAAAGGTGATTATCCCTTTTTTGTTTGTTCTCAAAACATATTTTGCTATACTACACATTTGAAGAACTGGACAGCCAATACTCTGTGTACCTAGGTCATACCTCTTTTGTGCTCTCTATATCGCAAGGTGTACCATGTAAGTGTTCTTAGCTCATTCTGCCCAGTTATATGGTTTAAGACTATGGCCTGTTGGTAAATCCCTTTGACCTTCTCAATCTGTTGCATCACACACTGAGTGGGGAGGGTATAAAGAGACTCCAAACTCCATGTATTTCACAAGGGTGCAGAATGGTGACAGTGTTAAGGCTGTTGTATACGATTAAACAGGTTTTCATGTTCAGTTCACTAAAAACATTGCATCACCTAAGGCAAAGGCATAACCGCATCTGAAGATTCATCACAAACTCACCTTTATATGAGCATCACTGTAGAAGAAAGTTAAATGGCTACCCATAAAACAAATATCTGAGCTATTTTTGGGATTCCAGCTCTAGAAAGTGCTCCAACTCCACACATTTACTCATCTTGAAGCTAAACTTCATGAAAAAACTCCTCATACAACCTGAGACACTACTCACAAGCCATGCTCTCATTACTTCTAGAACAAAACTCCACAGCACTGCACATGCTTTCTCCTGTCAGGCACTTACTGTTTGGCAAGCTCACCACGTCAGAATTAAAGAAATCAACACTACACATTCAAAATGCAGCTCAAAAGCCCTTCATCAGTCAAGCCAAATGCTCCTGCTTCAACACAGAAAATATCACCTAACCTATTTCCTTTGTGAGTCTCTTCTCCTCTCTCAGGATTCACTGAAGATTGACCTGCTTTAGAAATTAATATATATATTCTACAATACACTAGTCTCTGTTTGATTGTACATTGCACTATTCTTGTTCACTAGAATGTATATACACAATTTTTCAGTGTAACTGGTCTGAACTGTTGTGTTATTGCTTACATTTTGGTATTTTTTTATTGTGAAATATTTTGTATTTCACGCAGACTGTGCCTGAAATCGGTCAATACTGATCGGGGCATTACCCCAGGAAGGAAATATAAATTTGTTTACTTTAGAAGTAGGGCACTCTGTCTACTGTGTTGCTCATCTATAAGTAAGCCCAGGTCATCTGCCTGACTTTTTATTTTAAGCCCCAGTGTGTCAAGGTTTGTGGTATATTATACCAAATGTAGGATGCAGTATGCATACCTCCAAATTACAATGTTGTACACACTACTGAAGTGCTAACCAGAGCATAATCTTATAGCAGCACTAATGAATAGACTGTTAGATAATAAACATTCCAAAATGTAGGTGCATCACAAAGAAATAAACTAAGAGCATAGTGATATTTATTCATTGATGATTATCCTCGATGGTGGACTGATGTACAATGGGTCAGTTTCAACCTGTGCAATGGGCAAAGCAAAAACAGTACAAATAAATGCACACGTGAACATATGTACAGTACTGTAAAATAACATACTGTAAGTATAGTAATGCAGAATCCTAAAAGATGGAGGTGGATTAACTTATTATTCACAAAACATTATTGTTGCAAGTAAGGCTGTCACGTCTGTTACATTGAGTTATTTGGCAGTGAAATTTCTTGATTTTGTTAGTTTGGTCAGTGGAGTAAATATTAAACTGTCTGTGCTCTTTCAGATATCAATATTTTCTTGCCACAGAGTGTTTTATTGCATTTTAGCTAACACCGGTAATGCTAAATGTAAATAAACACTTCATGTAAGCCTCTCTTCCTCTATTTCTGTACATGCATCTGCAGCCTCTGTGGAAACTATTTTGGCTTTCTGTGAAGTCTCCCATTATTTTCTTTCGGGTGTTTGTCACGTCATCTGTTTACGTCCTAAAGACTCTGCTTTTCCTTGGCCACATAAACCAACATCCATCAATTTCATAAGCCACTTGTTAGCTGTACTAGGGGGTCTAGGAGAATGTTAATCACATCTAGTACATTTGCAGTCTTTATGAAATAAAGTATTCTGACCAGATAGATTTCTGATTAGAAGCAGGAAACTGTGTTTAGAGTTCATGGGAACACTTGCAATCCATCCTTTAAGTGTTGACTGTAAGTCATAGATGGTAGCAGAAACACTGAGAAGATAGAGCATTTGACAAAGCCTAAAATACAGGTTTTATAAAAGCAAGTCATTTAGTAAATATTTGTGGCAGAAAACTAAAACATAGTGTGCAAATTCTGTTTTGAAGCTTGCTACTCAAGCAATAATGCCTGATAGGATGCTTGTTATTATGGAAGTAATGCACACCCAGGGATGTTTGACTCTACACCTATGGAAGGGTATTATTTCCACAGTAACACTCCCTGGAAGGCATTATTGAGCTTAGAGAATGGGTATTTTTTAAACTATTTTGTAGTTTTTTAGGATTTATATCTTCTTCTTTAGGCTGCTCCCGTTAGGGGTCGCCACAGCAGATAATCTGTTTCCATTTCTTCCTGTCCTCTGCATCTTGCTCTGTCACACCAACCACCTGCATGTCCTCTCTCACCCCATCCATAAACCTTATCTTAGGCTTTCCTCTTTTCCTGTTACCTGGCAGCTTCATCCTTAGCATCATTTTCCCAATATACTCTGCATCCCTCCTCAGCACATGTCCAAACCAATGTAATCTTGCCTCTCTGGCTTTGTCTCCAAACCTTCCAACCTGGGCTGACCATCTAATATACTTATTCCTAATCCTGTCCACCCTTGTTGCACCAAGTGCAAATCTTAACATCTTTAACGCTGCCACATCCAGCTCTGACTCCTGCCTTTTTGTCAATGACACTGTCTCCAACCCATATAACATAGCTGGTCTCACTACCCTCTTGTAGACCTTCCCTTTCATTCTTACTGGTACTCATCTGTCACAAATCACTCCTGACACTCTTCTCTACCCACTCCATCCTGCCTGTACTCTCTGCTTCACCTCTCTTCCACACTCACCATTACTCTGGACTGTTGATCCCAAGTATTTAAACACATTCCACCTCTACTCACTGCATCCTCATCATTCCTCTATCCTCCCTCTCATTCACACACATATATTCTGTCTTAGTCTTGCTGACCTTTATTACTCTTCTCTCTAGAGCATATCTCCACCTCTCCAGGGTCTCCTCCACCTGTTCCCTACTCTCACTGCAGATCACAATGTCATCTGCAAATATCATAGTCCACGGGGACTCCTGTCTGATCTCGTCTGTCAACCTGTCCATCACCATTGCAAATAAGAAAGGGCTTATAGCTGATCCTTGATGTAATCCCACCTCCACCTTAAATGCATCCATCACTTCCACCGTAGACCTCACCACTGTCACACTACCCTCGTACATATCCTGTACCACTCTTACATATTTCTGACACTCCCGACTTCCTCATACAATACCACAACTCCTCTCTAGGCACCCTGTCATATGCTTTCTCTAAGTCCACAAAGACACAATGCAACTCCTTCTGACCTTCTCTGTACTTCTCCATCAACACTCCCAGAGCAAACATCGCATCTGTAGTGCTCTTTCTTGGCATGAAACCATACTGCTGATCACAAATCATCATCTCCCTTCTTAGCCTAGCTTCCACTACTCTTTCCCATAACTTCATGCTGTGACTGATCAGTTTAATCGCTCTGTAGTTACTACAGCTCTGCACATCAGCCTTATTCTTAAAAATCGGTACCAAAACACTTTTTCTCCATTCCTCAGGCATCCTGTCACTTTCCAAGCTTTTTTTAAACAATCTAGTTAAAAACTCCACTGCCATTTCACCTAAACACCTCCATGCTTCCACGGGTATGTCATCTGGACCAACAGCCTTTCCATTCTTCATCCTCTTCATAGCTATCCTTACTTCCTCCTTGCTAATCCACTGCACTTCATGATTCACTATCTACACATCATCCAACATTCTCTTCATTCATCAGCCCCTCAAAGTACTCTTTCCATCTGCTCAACACACTCTCCTTGCTTGTGAGTACATTTCCCTCATTATCCTTTATCACCCTTACCTGCTGCACATCTTTACTAGCTCGGTCCCTCTGTCTAGCCAATCGTTACAGGTCCTTTTCTCCCTCCTTAGTGACCAACCTTTCCTACAGCTCATCATACACCTTATCCTTCGCCACCTCTCTCTTTGCCATGCACCTCATCTCCTTATACTCCTGTCTACTTTCTTCATCTCTCTGACAGTCCCACTTCTTCTTCACCAACCTCTTTCTCTGCATACTCTCCTGCAATTCCTCATTCCACCACCAGGTGGTCTTATCCTTCCTCTTTCCAGATGTCACACCAAGCACCTTTCTAGCCATCTCCCTTATTAGCTCTGCTGTAGTTACCCAGCTATTCAGTAACTCTTCACTGCCACCCAGTGTCTGTCTTAAGTCTTCCCTGAACTCCACCTCACAATTACCCTTTTTCCTTTTCCACCATTTGATCCTTGGTGCTGCCCTCACACTCCTCTTCCTCTTCTTGATCACCAGTGTCATCCTACAAACCACCATCCTATGCTGCCTAAATACACTTTTCCTGCCATCACTTTACAGTCTCCAATCTCCTTCAGACTGGCCCTTCTACATAAGATATAATCCACCTGTGTGTATCTCCCTCCACTCTTGTATGTCACCCTATGCTCCTCCCTCTTGTTAAAATATGTATTCACCACAGGCATGTCCATCCTTTTCGCAAAATCCACTACCATCTGACCTTCTGCATTCCCTTGCTTAACACCCATCACTTCCTCATCCCCTCTGCTCCCTTCACCAACATGCCCATTGAAATCTGCTCCAATCACCACTTTCTCACCCTTGGGTACAGTCATCACCACTTCATCCAACTCACTCCAAATTTTTCTTTCTCATCCATCGCACACCCAACTTGTGAAGCATATGCACTAACAACATTCATTATTACACCATCAATTTCCAGCTTCATAAACATCACTCTAACTGGGGATGCACAAGCCAGTGCATTTCTTTGTGCCGGTCCCAAGCCCGGATAAATGGGGAGGGTTGCGTCAGGAAGGGCATCCGGTGTAAAACTTCACCAAATCATTTCATGCAGACACCAATAAACATTTTTATACCGGATCGGTCAAGGCCCGGGTTAACAACGACCGCCACCAGTACTGTTAGCCTACAGGGTGCTGGCAGAAATTGGGCTACTGTTGGCCGAAGGAGGAGAAGAGGCGGAAGACATGGCTGAAGGCAGGAAGAGAAGAGAAAGGCTAGGACTGTGGTAGTGAGGGT
Organism: Protopterus annectens; assembly: GCF_019279795.1. Taxonomy (NCBI): domain Eukaryota; kingdom Metazoa; phylum Chordata; order Ceratodontiformes; family Protopteridae; genus Protopterus; species Protopterus annectens. The sequence continues at coordinate 521,191,426 of NC_056726.1, read as the reverse complement.
CGGAACTTTGAATGTTGGCAGTATGACTGGTATAGGGAGAGAGCTAGCTGATATGATGGACAGAAGGAAGGTTGGTATATTGTGTGTGCAAGAGACCAGATGGAAGGGGAGTAAGGCTAGGTGTATCAGAGGTGGGTTCAAATTGTATTATCATGGTGTGGATCGGAGGAGAAATGGTGTAGGAGTTATTCTGAAGGAACAGTATGCTAAGAGTGTTTTGGAGGTGAAAAGAGTGTCAGATAGAATGATGTTTATGAAGCTGGAAATTGATGGTGTAATGATGAATGTTGTTAGTGCATATGCTCCACAAGTTGGGTGTGCAATGGATGAGAAAGAAAAATTTTGGAGTGAATTGGATGAAGTGGTGATGACTATACCCAAGGGTGAGAGAGTGGTGATTGGAGCAGATTTCAGTGGGCATGTTGGTGAAGGGAACAGAGGGAGGAGGAAGTGATGGGTAGGTATGGTGTTAAAGGAATGCAGAAGGTCAGATGGTAGTGGATTTTGTGAAAAGGATGGACATGGCTGTGGTGAATATGTATTTTAACAAGAGGGAGGAGCATAGGGTGACATACAAGAGTGGAGGAAGATGCACACAGGTGGATTATATCTTATATAGGAGGACCAGTTTGAAGGAGACTGGAGACTGTAAAGTGGTGACCAGAGAAAGTGTAGTTAGGCAGCATAGGATGGTGGTTTGTAGGATGACGTTGGTGATCAAGAAGAGGAGGAGGAGGATTGTGAGAGCAGCACCAAGGATCAAATGGTAGAAATTGAAAAAGGGTAATTGTGAGGTGGAATTCAGGGATGAGTTAAGGTAGGCACTGGGTGGCAGTGAAGAGTTAACAAATAGCTGGGCAACTACAGCAGAGCTAGTAAGGGAGATGGCTAGGAATGTGCTTGGTATCCCATCTGGACAGAGGAAGGACAACAAGAAGACATGGTGGTGGAATGAGGAAGTACAGGAGAGTATAAAGAGAAAGAGGTTGGCAAAGAAGAAGTGGGATTGTCAGAGAGATGAAGAATGTAGATCGAACTACGAGGAGATGAGTTGCATGGCAAAGAGAGAGGTGGTGAAGGCTAAGGATAAGGCATATGAAGAGTTGTATGAAAGGTTAGACACTAAGGAGGGAGAAAAGGACCTGTACCAATTGGCTAGACATAGGGACCGAGATAGGAAAGATGTGCAGCAGGTAAAGGTGATAAAGGATAATGAGGGAAACATATTCACAAGCGAGGAGAGTGTGTTGAGGAGATGGAAAGAGTACTTTGAGGGGTTGATGAATGAAGAGAATGAGAGGGAGAGAAGGTTGGATGATGATGTAGGAATAGTAAATCATGAAGTACAATGGATTTGCAAGGAGGAAGTAAGGATAGCTATGAAGAGAATGAAGAATGGAAAGGCTGTTGGCCCAGATGACATACCTGTGGAAGCATGGAGGTGTTTAGGTGAAATGGCGGTGGAGTTTTTAACCAGAATGTTTAATGAAATCTTGGAAAGTGAGAGGATGCCTGAGGAATGGAGAAAGTGTTTTGATACCGATTTTTAAGAATAAGGGTGATGTGCAGAGCTGTAGTAACTACAGAGGGATTAAATTGGTCAGTCACAGCATGAAGTTACGGGAAAGAGTAGTGGAAGCAAGGTTAAGAAGGGACGTGATGATTAGTGATCGGCAGTATGGTTTCATGCCGGGAAAGAGCACTGTATATGTGATCTTTGCTCTGAGAGTGTTGATGGAGAAGTACAGAGAATGTCAGAAGGAGTTGCATTGTGTTTTTGTAGACTTAGAGAAAGCATATGACAGGGTTCCTAGAAAGGAGTTGTGGTATTGTATGAGGAAGTCAGGAGTGTCAGAAAAGTATGTAAGAGTGGTACAGGATATGTATGAGGGTAGTGTGACAGTGGTGAGGTCTGCGGTGGGAGTGACGGATGCGTTTAAGGTGGAGGTGGGGTTACATCAAGGATCAGCTCTGAGCCCTTTCTTCTTTGCAGTGGTGATGGACAGGGTAACAGACGAGATCAGACAGGAGTCCCCGTGGACTATGATGTTTGCAGATGACATTGTGATCTGTAGTGAGAGTAGGGAACAGGTGGAGGAGACCCTGGAGAGAGAAGAGGAATGAAGGTCAGCAGGACTAAGACAGAATATATGTGTGTAAATGAGACAGAGGATAGCGGAATGGTGAGGATGCAAGGAGTAGAGGTGGCAAAGGTGGATGAGTTTAAATACTTGGGGTCAATAGTTCAGAGTAATGGTGAGTGTGGAAGAGAGGTGAAGAAGAGAGTACAGGCAGGATGGAGTGGGTGGAGAAGAGTGTCAGGAGTGATTTGTGACAGACGAGAGTACCTGTAAGAGTGAAAGGGAAGGTCTACAAGAGGGTAGTGAGACCAGCTATGTTATATGGGTTGGAGACAGAGGCACTGACAAAAAGGCAGGAGTTTGAGCTGGATGTGGCAGAATTAAAGATGTTAAGATTTGCAGTGGGTGTGACGAGTGTGGACAGGATTAGGAATTAGTATATTAGAGGGTCAGCCCAGGTTGGAAGGTTTGGAGACAAAGCCAGAGAGGCAAGATTACATTGGTTTGGACATGTGCTGAGGAGGGATGCAGAGTATATTGTGAAAAAGATGCTAAGGATGAAGCTACCAGGTAACAGGAAGAAAGGAAGGCCTAAGATAAGGTTTATGGATGTGGTGAGAGAGGACATGCAGGTGGTTGGTGTGACAGAGCAAGATGCAGAGGACAGGAAGAAATGGAAACAGGTGATCTGCTGTGGCGACCCCTAATGGGAACAGCCGAAAGATGATGATATATATATATATATATATATATATATATATATATATATACTTTTTTGATGTAAAATAGACTCCACCTAATGTTTCAAACTTGATATAGTATATGTAATGACTGCATCCAAAATATAAGTTATATAAATATTTAATGTTTGCACATACACACACACACTCAAAAACACATGGTGACTGACAGTCTAACAAATGTGCATAAAAACACACTCACACCCATGCACACAGATAAACACACACATATATCACATAAATCCACTTTGTTGAGTGAACACATCCTCAGATGTCTCCTTGTGAACAAATAAGAAAATATAGAATGCAAGACATTACAACCCCCCCCCCCCCCCAACCGTCCATGATTTTGCCACAAACTGCTGTTCATTGATTTCCTGGTAACTGACTGAGAATTGATCGGTCAATAATGCCAGGTATTAGGAGTTTCATATATCCTGCTATTTAACCAGTCTGTGGAGATGAACTGCCTGGTGCAGTCAAGTGCAGTCACTACATCTCTCTCTCTTTCTCCATGTCTGGCATGCGTACACTCACCCACACAAGCACATGCACACACATTGTCAAACACTGTTAGACACACTAATTTCTTTCCTTTTTTAATTTCCTTTTCCTTTTAATTTTGCTCTTGCTAAACAGTAGCAAGTTGTTTAGCAAGCTTAAAAAATGTTACTTATTTGTTTTTGTACTGTCCAAGCTGCCATGGAGAGACAGATTTGTTTTATAGCAGGTATTAACTTTACATTAACACCCTGCTGGAGAATGTACATTCTACAGTCAGGGTGGAGATGTATAGGTCACCTATTCTCTAACAATAAATATCAGTTGGAATAAAAGAAATAAAAGGGTATACTGAAATTCTGTTTATAGGCATATACATAAATCAAAAATTCAGAGTACAACCATTATAAATCAGCAGAGCTGAAAGGCAGAAGCACTGTAGTCTAACTGAACCTTGTAATGGTGGGCACAGTGCACTGTGGGAAGAATGAAAATCATGCCAATATGGAAAAACAGTCAGGGAATTTTAGGGTATAACAAACGATTACTTTAAGTTGTATTATTTTGTTGAGACATTATAAATTATATATTATTCAGGGTACAATGAAAAACATTATTGCTATGTGAAGTTGCTCTTTAAAGGAGAAGTGCACTATTGTATTTGTAGTTATAAAATGGGCATCTATAATTTAAAATTTAAACCTATTCATTTGGTTGGAATATATAAGATACTGTCATTTCCTTTTGTCTTCGCATCAACGCATTCATTCTGGTGCTAATCCACATCCCTAGAGCCATAAGAATATTTCATTAGAGATAGCGAATTGAGTTAACAAACTGAAGAGGTCTTCTGTCTGTACTTTGTGAAAACCATAGCAGGAGCCCTAAAATTAAAATGTCACAAAATAATGTCTAAGAACACCAACTATGTGATGGTCAGGGTTTCCCTGTCCACATGATCCAACAACATACATTTTCTAATCTACTTATTAGATATACTAGGTGGTCTTTTATGGCTTGGATGACAACTGTTGCTTCGTGAATAGTAAAAAGCTCATAACTCTACCCTCTTGCTCTTGTTTCCGTGACATATATGTTATTGGGCTTTTTCTGAGACATGTACTGTATATTTACAAAATGTTAGATGACCAGGTGTTTAGAATAAAACCTAGAAATTTTCATAGTTTCATACTAGGCTATCTGCCCTAGGGCATTTATAAGCCTAGCCAGAGTGTGTTTGGCTTTCGCCACCCATTTTAAATTAATTTTGCTATGCCCTTTTTCGAGGTTAATATACTGTGCTTCTATCTAACAGTGACACAGAAGTGATACCCGGGGTAAACCTACAATCTCCCATCCACTCTTCAAGATTCCTCTTGAAGAGAGAATGAGGGACTCTGCCTAACCTGGACTGGGATTTTATTCCAGAGTGAAGGGAGCCTCTGGGTTATGAATCTGTCCCTCCAGCATGTCCTGTTTATTTCAGTGCTGAGGTTCAAGTCTCGAGCGCGTAGCTCAATGGGATTTGGATTTTCTGAGGTGCAGCATGTCCATTAATTCCGGGTTGGACATGGCTTTATACGTCAGGCACAGATCGCCTCTGAGTAGGCAGTATGTTACTGAGTAGAGCTGGAGTTTCTTTAACCGGGCAGCATATGGCATCTCTTTGAGCCCTTTGATCCTCTTGGTGAGGTACTTTTGGGGTCTTTCCAGTTGCTGCAGGTGTCTGGTAAGGTACATCCCAAAAGGGGCATTGTACTCAATTATTGGCCTGATGAGGGATGAGTAAAGAGGAACGATGACCTCCCATGATCTAGATGTGAATCCCTTCATTATTAGGTGGGCTATATAAAATGTTTTTCTAACCACTTTGGCCACGTGGTTGTCAAATGAGAGATTGGTATCAACTTGGGTCCCCAGGTCCCTAATTACTTCTTCTGTACTTAATGGATTACCACCTATGTGGTAATTTGTGGGCAGTTTGTTTTTGCCAAAGGGGATGACTATACACTTTTTGGCGTTTAGCTTGAGGCCATGGCTCTGGCACCAGTTGTCTGTTTCTATGAGGCCCTTTTGGAGGATGCTTGTGTCGGCTGGAGATTTGATTATGGCGCCCAGTTTGCAGTCATCTGCGAACTTGGTCAGCCACAGTCCTTCCGTGTTGGCCTGTACCTCTGAGAAATATATACCGAACAAGAGAGGTCCCAGGACTGAGCCTTGTGGGACACCACTTGTAACTGGTTTGGAGTCTGACATGGCTCCAGCAATTCTAACCATGTGGGTTCTGTCCTTGAGCCAGTTTGCAACCCATCTAGTGACATAGGGGTTTATATTTAAGCTGGTGAGCTTATCTATAATGCCCGAGTGGGGTATTGTATCGAAGGCTTTTGCAAGGTCCAGGTAGGCTGTGTGGACCACCTTCCCCTCGTCAATGGCCTTTGTGACTGTTTCAAAGAAATCGACCAGGTTTAAGAGGCAGCATCTGCCCTTAAAGCCGAACTGGGTAGGATCCAGTGTCTGTAGGTCCCCAATATCTTTATTTATGAGGCTCATGATGATCCTTTCCATAGCTTTGCAGACCAAGCTAGTCAGGCTTATGGGGTGATAGTTTCCAGGATCCGTTGAGGCACCACCTTTGTGGAGAGGGACCACTGTTGCTGTACGCCACTCTTTGGGTACATATCCTGTAGTAAGGCTGAGATTGAACAGTAGTTTAATGTTTGGGTTTAGCTCTTCTTGGAGTTCATGTAGGACGCAGCCCGGGACACCGTCTGGTCCCATTGATGCTGTGTTTTTTGCTTTGGAGAGGGCGGCTCTTACCTGAGCATCTGAGATCTCAGGGGGCAACACTCTGCTGGGATAGATATTTGCCCTTTTGGTGGGGGGGGGGGAGTTGGCTAGGATGTTGGCAATGTCTGTGGGTTCGATGTATTTTTTGTCATTTTGGACTAATTCTGAGCATATCTGGGAATTCCCACCCAGATTCCTAACATAACTAAAGAAAGCCTTGTGATTATCCTTAGTGTCCTGTGCAATTTTTCTCTCGAAGCTGGCCTTAGACGATTTTATGAGTGCCCGTAGTTTTTTGCTAATACTGATCAGAGATGCCTTCCCTTTTTGGGATTTTGTTCTATCATGTAGTAGCTTCCTCCTTCTATTGTATAGTTTGTTTATGGCTGGGGTCCGCCAGACAGGACGTCTGCCTTTGGAGGATTGGGTCTTGGTTTTATTTGGGATTGCATGATCCATGCATTCCTGAAGGTGTACATAGAATGCATTTATAAAGGATTCTGCGGTCTGGGCCGTATTTTCCACAGGCTCGGGGGCTTTGAAGGATTCCACCTCGGTTTTGAGGAGTGTGAAATTTGCTTTAGAGAAGTTTTTCACTGTGGTTTTCTGGGTAGGGGGTGGGGTCGGGATGTGAATATCCAGTGAGATTAGTTTATGGTCTGATCTTACCAGTGAGGGATACACTTCTGGTCTGGAGCATAGAGAGTCCCCATGTTGGTGATGATCAGGTCCAGTATGTTTTCCCCTCTTGTGGGAATGGTAACAAGTTGTTCCATAGCATTTAAGTTTATAAATTCTAGGAACCTTTGGGCTAGGGTGTTGGAGCTAGAGTAATGCTCCCAGTCTATGTTTGGGTAGTTGAAGTCGCCCAATATAATGGTGTTTGGAAAGACCTCCATATTTTCCAGTGTTCTCAGGAAGGCCGAGTGGGGTTCCTGGGTTTGGGAGGGTGGTCTCTAGCAGGCTATAAACTGGAAGGCAGTTTTACCCACTGTTAGTTGCACATGGATAGTCCCTGATGCTTTGTGCTGTGCCACCAACCTGGAGGTGTGGGTATCTTTGACGAATATTGATACTCTCCCTCCTTTTGTGGTTCGGTCCAAGTTTTGGGGCCAAAAAGCATGGTATGAGGTATAACCTGGTAGTGCTGGGGTGCTCTCGAGAGCCTTGAACCAGGTTTCTGTTACTGCACAGATATCGATGTTCTCCATGCTAAGGAGAGTTTTGAGTGCAAGCATTTTGAGGTTTAGACTTCTGGTGTTGAGTAGCATTACTCTTAGTTTCTTATCCCTTGTGATACCTATGGAGGTGGGTTTGTCTTTTGAGCCTTGCCTAAAAAAGGCACTATGGGGGAAGCAAGAGCCTTTGCCAATATCCGAAAGCCCAGGGGTGACAGGTGCAAGCCGTCCCTAGTGAAGCATCGTGGCTTGTCGAGCATGTCATCCCAGGCTGACAGGCATTGGATCCCCTTTGAATGACACCAATACTTAAGCCAATTGTTGAAATTGATCATCTTGTCTTCATATTGTAGCATCATTCTTGGTGAGGGTAAGATGCTACTCTAGGTCAGGGTTATACCGGCCTGGGCTACATGCTCAGAGAGCTCCTCTATGTCTCTCTTCATGTAGTCCAGGGAAGTACGTTTCAGGTCATTCACAACAGCATGGACAATGTCCTAGTCATATTTGTACTTGCCTTGGAGTGACCTGAGTGCTTGTGTTATGTGGCGGATCCTAGCGCCCGACAGGCAGCTCACCGTGACTTTCTCCTTGTTCAGCCTGGTGAGCGGGACGTCAGTGTGCCTGACGATAGTCACCTATTACAAGTGTATCAGGTGTGTTGTTTAGCCTTAAGGGCTGTGACTGTTCGGCACACTGGCTTTGTGAGCTATGTGTTGCACGTGTTTTGTTTTGTGGTAGCGGTTGCTTGGGTGTCTGCTTTGGAGGTCTCTGCTGCTTAGGCAGATTTTTATTTAGAGCCTCCGAGTATGTTTTTGTGTGTTTATGTGCTTGGTTTGCTGTCGTGGTAGGTCTATGTGAGACTGGAATTTTAGTGAGTGTGGTTTCCTTCTCCTCCTGACTGGTTATGCCAGTACTGAGTTGAGAGAGCTTAGCCTCCAGTTTGGCTATATGGTTGCATCTGTCATATGTGTTGGAATTTGTTGGGAGGAGGAGAGGGTTGTCTGTGTACATGAGGCAGTTGTAACATTGCCTCAAGATTCCCAGATTCACCAGCTGGACCTGAGAGGAGATTGACAACTGACATTTGGACATGCTAGAATAGTATTGGGAATTCCTTTATAATTGAAAAAACGGGCCAATGGGGAACAAGGTACTCAAGGGGAGTTTGTGAGGGTGTAGTGCTTTTAATTTTTTAGTGCTGACTTATATAATTGCTTTAGTGAGCAAGTGCCAGGTAACTTAAATGCAATGTGTTACAGGTAACTTAAATGCAAAAATGACAAACAGTAACTTTCTTTCAAGTGAAACAAGGAAATAAGTACAGTAAGCAATGCAGATATCACTAGGGATCCACAGAAGCGCTGAAAAGCCGCGTTTTAGGTGGAATTAGCATTTCAGGGAAATAACAAGCAAACAAACAACAAGCATACAAACAAAGCTAGATTCAGCAGGCCTGGATCTAGTCTATGCTACAGCAAACAAAGGTGTACCAATTTCAGTAAGAAGCAGTTCAAATATGCAGGTACTATAAGCCTTTAACCAGAAATTCCTAGCTCAGAAGGGCATATTCCAGCCTCTCCTCCCACAAGAGTGCAGACCACGAACCTTCTTAACGTAAAATAACTGGCCTGAAGCCAAAGTGCTTAAACCAGAACTAATACACTTTTAGAATAACAGACACTGAGCCCTCAATCACAGTTCCCAACTTAGAAGGATGTAAGCTACCTGTCCTGCCACCACAGTGCAGGCCCCAAACCTTCCTAATGTAAAAAAACTGGTCTGAAGCCCAAGTGCTTAATCCAAAAGACTTAGAATGATAGCTACACTTTAATCAAGTTACTACCAAGCAGTAATAAATACAATTGAATACTTTAAAGAATTCCTGGATTAGTGCTCAAGTTATACAAACAAAGCTAGATTCAACAGGCCTGGATCTAGTATATGCTACAGCAAACAAGGTGTACCAATTTCAGTAAGAAGCAGTTCAAATATGCAGGCACTATAAGCCTTTAACCAGAAATTCCCAGCTCAGAAGGGCAGAGTCCAGCCTCTCCTCCCACAAGAGTGCAGACCACGAACCCTCTTAATGTAAAATAACTGGCTTGAAGCCTAAGTGCTCAAACCAGAATTAATACACTTTTAGAATAACAGACACTGAGTCCTCAATCAGCAGTTCCCAACTTAGAAGGATGTAAGCTACCTGTTCTGCCACTACAGTGCAGACCACAAACGTTCTTAATGTAAAACAACTGGTTTGAAGCCCAAGTGCTTAAACTAAAAGGCTTAGAATGAGTTACAGCAAGCAGTAATAAATACAATTGAGTACTATTAAGATGACGCAAAAGCAAAATAAAGTAGGAAGAAACACAAATACAGTAAAAGCAGATAATTTTTTTTTTTTTTTTATGTATGTGTAACTATTTATTGGTAAACAGCCTTTGATTAAAGTTCTATGCCTTCAGTGGAGAAAGCATAATGGAGAAACAAAATCAAAGAAGTAACCAGTCATTCTTAAACTTAAAGAAAGAGTAAGGAGCCTGAGCTGCACATATTCATGTATTTTTAATGCTTTGCAGGTCTTGACAGTGTTTTATGTCACCACTAATGAAAAAACTACTTTGGAGTTTAAAACTGAAAATATTTCTCTTCCTGGAGAGTACCTGAATTGATTTGAAAGGAAAATGTACTATTTTTAAATGTAAGCGATAAAAAGGCTACTTAGGATATAGCTGTGTTACAGCAGTGGGCAGAATTCTGAAACAATCTGTATAGTGCTTGCTTCATTTTCTGTCATGCACAAGGTGTGATGGCAGTTTTGATGCAAGTCTTGCAAAGCTAGATTTTGTATGCTGTGCATTGTATACATGATAGTGTAAGTTACAAAGTGAGGAAACAGAGGTGTTGAAATTCATAAGCAGCTCACACACACAGTATAGAGGTAAAAAGAGCAAAGACAAACCGCAAGGAATGTGACCTTTGTGCACAGCACAAATGTTGGACATTACAGCATAGCTGGTTCAGCCAAACCATTTTTTTCCAGTGCCCAACTTTGGGTAAACTGGGGATCTCGGTCGTCTACCTTAAGGATACCAGATGTGTACCTTGATGACATAATTCAATATGTTGAAAATTATATTTGGTCCCACAGGAGTAACTCACTGCCATACATGGTTTGTATGACATCACTCTGTCGTCTTTAGTCTTGCACACCGTTGATTGCAAACTTTGCAGTTAACACTCCAGCTGGTCCACATATGGAATCTTTACATCTTTGCTGGTTTAGAAGAGAGTGTTAGCTTTTCTTTGTATTGATTGCCTTTGAGAAGCTCGCTCTCTCTATCTGAATTCATAACTTTATTTCTATTGAATACTTTCAGGAAAATGACTGCATGACCATCTAAATGCGTAATCTCACAACCAGCACCTTTTTGTTTATGCTTACTACCAGTTTGGATCAGTGCACTGACATCACTTCTGCAGTGCACATTCTGTCTGAGAGGACTTGTTTTGTAGTTGTAACTGATGGACAGCTCCCCTGAAAGTGATGTAATAATTATGTTGTAATCCCACTGTTATGTCCCAAAATAGTGATGTAATAATTATGTTGTAATCCCACTGTTATGCCCCAAAATAGCACAGGGTCACTGAAGCTTTAGTCATATGGATTTGTTATGTTTAATGCTGACATAACAGAATACAATAGAACCGTTTGATGTGCCATTGTTTGTGGTAGGTGTTTTAGAGTTGGGGCCAGGCTTACATTCTTTGGATCTGGCTGCTTTAGCTCTGCTGTGCTGCTTCCCACACTTCTTTGCATACCACAGAGTATTATGTAGTGTAGTCTTATGTACTCGATGGTATGCAAGTGACAACCTAAAGAAAGTGTGTATATGATGTGCAGTATTAATGCTTGAGGCTATGTCAGATGAACTTGAATACTTCACATCTGTGGTTCACATGGATCTTTGTGGAGAAGCAGGTGTTTCACCATGCAGGCTTAGTGGAAATGTTTTTTTGTTTGTTTTGATTTTAATTCAAGGGCTTGTTTATCATTTTAAGTATGTGGCATGTTTATACCATTAAGTACAGGTTTCTCGGTACACACAAACCTCCTTGTAAATCTCAGTGCCTTTTGTCTTTGTAGGCCTTTGTTAACCATCAGTTGCTCATTCTCCTTTTGTTACTGCATCCATTTCACTGAGACAGGATACTAAAGATCTTGTTCCATAACTGAGGTCTGTTCTCTCAGTTCTAAGAGAAACATAATCTGTCCTTTGGTTTCCATTTATTTTTTTCTGTTTTGCTTTCCTTTTGTTTTGGTATTCCACTCTACCTTTGTGATCCATTTCATTTGTAGGTCAGCAGGGCAAAATAAAATAAAAGATGTTCCATGTTGCCTGCCGTTTTTGTGCTGCCGTCACTAAAACCACTCAGCACCACTGCCTCGTTATCAGCTGGTTCCCATCCAGTGCCTCCTTGCAGGTTCAGAAGGCCATACCCCATTCAGACTTGTACTGAAGTTTAAGAGCTAGTAAAAACTCACAGAATAATAAGATTATAGATCATCATCATCACTGTCCTAGTAGGCATGACAACTGCTATCTTGGCAGCCATTGTATACTTAACTAAATGACAGTAGTCTTGGCATATGCTGCATTCCAAAGACATGTATGCAAGGTTGTTTCTGTCTATACGTTTGTGAAAAGAGCACAAGAAATCATGGAAGGAATGAGTGTCAACAGTAATGAGGTTTGCCTTGTGATGAACTCAGATCAGGGGTAAGTGACTTTTGAATTGAATCAGTTTTTTTATTTGTTTTGCATTCCATCAGTCATGTGCAGTCTGAATGCGTGGACCTACACACATCTGCTGACGGCCAGTGGAGGTTATGTAGACTATATGGGTTTGACATCTTTATACAAGCCCACTTAGCCCTATATCAACAAACATTGTTCTTGTCTACATTTATCTGTTATCTAATTTAGGTCGCAAATTCCTTTTCCAAAATATATAATCAGTCACACTATAGGTTTGTTCAAATCAATACACTCAAGTTGCTAGTGTAGAGGAGCTCTTCAAACCTTTGTAGAGGAGGAGTTGAGTATTTGAGGGCCTATGTTATGTCTGAGCTCGCCTTATTCTTTTAAGTGTTTCCTGACTACTAACTCACTTTTTAGGTTTGGTCAATTTTTAATATCTATACAGTGTTCTGTTTGTCTCCCCAATTCTGGCTTAATTTCATTTCAAGTTATCTTTCGTTAGTCTTGCCTAAATGACAATTTTAGAGCTTAATTGCTGCTATTATGTTGAGCTGTACATTGTTTTTAGGTACTTAATCCGAGGATGCCACTTCCCCTTTCTTTGAGTATGTGTTGTTTGACAATATATTTCTTCATCCCTCCACATGGTCTTGACTAATTTTACCACTTCTGATATTGTAGGTGGTGGTGGGATTTCCATTTCATTGTTGTTTCTTTTATCACGAAGAGAATTATTAGCCAGATTACTTTCTACTTTCCAAGGGCCATCCTTTGTTCTTCAGTTTTAATTTTTTTAAAAGTCACAATTTTGATCACAGGATAGAATGCAGTCCTCTTCCTCCGTGTAATTGCTGAATAGTCTTGGTCTATGTATATTCTACTAGTCTCATATTGCATCTTGGCCTCTGGCTTCTGCAGATCTGACAACACTGCTTCTTATATGTGACAGGTCTCAAATTTAACAGTGATTTGGCATGGGGTCTTATTGTTCGGTGCCCAGGGTGTTCTTTGTACTCTCAGTTCATATATCTTCCTTAAGTAAGGCTGTCCATTCACATAGCAACTTCTGTATTCAAGCCCTTTTGCAACCCCACTTATTCTAATATTTTTTCCACATACTCTGTCTTGCTAGTCACAAAGTAGTTCATCTGTCAAGTCTGCCAAGTCCATCCTTATTTCTAAGGTTTCAGTACAAAGGCTGAGCTGATCCGTCTCTTGTATAGTATCTTGTATTGCATCTGTCTGGTTACTCTAAAACCGATTTTGTTTCTTGTGTCTTGAGTGAGATGTCTTCAGTACATTTCTGGAGAGTGCATTCATGTCTTTTATTTCCTCCAGTACATCTGCTAAACTGACTACTGACTGAATTGTCGTCCTTTGAGTTGCTAGGTCTGTCTGCCATTTTTGCTCAGGTTCTTGCTTCTTCTTTAGTGTCATTTGCAGCTTTTTTCTGGGCTTCAGTTCTTTTCTTGGAGCATAGATATCACCACCGACCATTACCTTGATAGACAGTTAAGCTATAGAAGTTCAATTTTCCCCAATAGAGATATCAAATTACTTTTGATTTCTGTTTTCAGCAGGAGGAAGAGAGGTGTGCTGCCACATCTTACAGAGCTATTCTGGAAGTCCAACCTGAATCTTAATTTTGAGCAAGCACACAATTCAAATAATTCAAAAGACATTTTCTGTTCAGTGGGATGCACTCCACACTGCAATTGTAGGGGAGTTTGCCCATCTACTCCCTTAATCAGTATCCTTGCGTGTCTTAGAAACACATTTAAGATTTGTATATACAGAGATTTTGAACATTATTGTCTTTAATAAAGCCATTTAGTTTCTGGTTATGGTTCATGCCTCTGTTGTCTTGACTTTACATTTTAACTGCTACATCTACACTACTGTCCTCTAATATTGTGTGGGCAAAGAGCCAAACTTTGCAATTGCTGTCTTTACTCAGAAAAAAGATGCCGTTATTTTGGCTAGCAGGGGAAAATCTTCAACAAAGATTCCCCAGCAAACTAGAATACACTTTCTGCTGAGGTATGTAATGAGAGGATTGTAGGGAACTTAGAGCAATACCCCATCTAGATAAGACATATTAATATCAGTTTTGGGAATAATATGATTCATATTGATTTGCTAACTGACTGCTTGCATTTTCAAAATTTTAGTAGCTGGAAAATATATAACAGTGGTGTAGATAAATTTCTGGGCACTATTTTCTGCATGTTAATTTTTGCTTTGTTCTATTTTACTTGCTGTTTTTCACGTGAATTACTTGTTTCCAGTCTTCTGTTGTCAAAATTTGTCATGCATGCATAGTTTATGTGGTTGTTTGAACTGTTTTTTTTTTTTACAATTTACTTGTTGATCTGTTCTGTTATGAATATTGTTTTTGCAGAATTGTTATAACTAAATTGTTTTACTAGATCTTCAAACTGTGATGCAGCTGAAAATGATCCTTGGCCCACTCTACTTAACTGCTTAAACACACACAAAGTAAAATGAAAGCAGTTCAGAAATCACCATAGTTCAGGAAAAGGGGCATTCCTACATTTGTCCCCATTCACTGAATGTGTATTCAGTGAATCGTACATTAGTGGCCATCAGTTGGATATCATAATTCCCCTTAAAATTTTTAAAAGAATTACTTTTTCTGAGAACCAGTTTTGCAGCAACTGCAGTTTATATGAAGCACATGATAACACAAGTGCATACTTTTGATAGTTAATAGTGCTGTAACAAATTAAGTATTGCTTTGTGGTTTTTGGCAGTGGCATGTGAATTTTTGTTAGTTCCAAACCCACATTTCTCATTTCAAGAATGAATGCAGTAGAACAAGAAATACTCTAGGCACATTTCTGGTGAAAACAAATAACATCTTGCATTCTTTAAATGTTTATCAGTGCAAAAATACCTCTGTTTTATACTTGTTTTATTGAAGAAGCCAATATTATCTTTCTGAAATGTGACTTTTTTGTACTAGATGTGGTAATAAACATTGCTGCTAGACAAATCCTACTGTTTAGTGAATTAACATTTTTTTTTTTTTTTTGCGTTCAGCATTTCAAAATATGATGAGCGCTGCTGTTTCCTTTATGTTTTGCACAACACTGATGATTTCCAGATTTATTTTTGCACAGAACTTCATTGCAGAAGGTTAGTAGATGTTTAATATAGTTGAAATTAAATCTGAATGTATTTTTACTTTGTGATGGAAAAAGCCATATAAGCCTTTTTAACAGGACTACAGTACTGATGTAGCACTAGTAATAATAATACTGCAAGAAATATAAAATGAGTAATATATTTGTATATATAGTTTTATGTATGTACAGTGCACCATGCTGTAGGTAATGTTTGGAAGTAACTGCATGACTTGAGCATCGGGTCTATATTAGTTCGCCAAAGTTCATTTTCAGCAAACTCCAATTCATTGACCCATATTCAGAAAAATTCAATTCCGTGATTCGCTGAATATTCCTAGGGCAAAGTAGAAGTTGGCCAGCTACACAACTTTGCCCTTTTCCCTAGTGTAGTGCGATCTCTTGAGTTAGTATATATAGTTAGGGGGGATGTGGGGGGGGGCACAGGGAGTGAAGCCCCCCACTTGGGTGGGTTCAATTTAGTTAGATGTGGTCCGCTGTGCCACGGGGCAAGTATTTCATTGTCCTTGGAATATTCAGTGACTCTCAGAAGTGAATTTCACTGAATGCAGGTCGATGAATTGGAGTTTGCTGAAAATGAGTTTCAGCAAACTAATATAGACCCGAGCATCATGATGGTTCTGTTGAATATAGACAGTAATAAGCAGACATAAACCTGTAAAGTGCAAATGCTTTTATTTATACTTCAAGAAAACTGTGACATGACACACTTTGAGTTTTGAGCAGGAATAAAAAAATAAATGGAATACATATTTATAAGACTGAAAATAATACGTGTTCATTGCAAAAGAAATTCTAATAGTCATGTTTAAGCATGTTTTTGAATACAAGTTAAAATCCCTGCACTGCTGTAGTGGTTACATTCTAATAAGTTTGCTTCAAATTACAAGAGTGAAGGAGTGAATGATTATGTTGGTAGGGCAACGGTATGCTTTGCATCTTCAACAGCTTGTAATTCAGGCGAGTGTATATGTTGCAGCATAGAGTTTTAGTTAACAGGCATTTATCTTTTCATTATCCTGTCTGTACAAACTCACACACACGCCTACATCTATATATAGCAAGTAAAGCTACTGAGTTGTTGATTCCTTTTACAGACTATCTTCGGGGAGTGAATGCTCTTAAATCCAAATGTTTGTCAATCTTTTTTTTTTTTTTTTTTTTTTAAAAAACATGTTTAGGAAGCCCTCTACGTAAAGAGACATTCCTTTAGATAAACAACTGTACCCTTTTTAATGCTTCTTTCTTGCCACTTTGCACTTTACATATTTCACATGTTGACAGTATTTCATGTTCCTATCAATTCGATAAAAATTCATCCTGAAAAAACATGTATATCATAAGATTGTCTCTAGCTCTGCTGTAATTTGTAAGTTATATACCAAACGTCAAACCTCTTCTCTTAAAATAAATGCCTAAAAGCTAGTAAGCCCTAAGTGAATCTGCTCTAATCTCTGTTTGATTCCAAAGACGGTGTCAAATTCTAAAGTCAGCCTTACCAAGTTAGCAAACAGTGATACATATGCAAAAGTATGCATACACATATACACAGTGCATTACCCTAGTGTTACAATGGAACAGGCTCCCCATCCATGTGAAGCAGAGTTCTTCCCTAACTCGATTCAAGTGCTACTTGGACAGTTGGATGGGAAACTGGAAATTCATCCCCGTTTCATTACTTAAAGTACAGGGTTTGACTCTGTGTGGTCCCCATAACTAAGTGGGGCATTTTGCGCATATGCACTTGCACACAGCATAACTCCAAATGCTGACTGCTCATACCTGCTGCTGTGGACGCGTGCACACACACAAACACACACACACCCCTTTGCTACAGAGTTTTTGGTCGTAGCATAACTCCAAATACTGACTAGTTGTACCTGCTACTACAGATGCATACACTGCTTGTATTTGCTATGGAGTTTGAGGTTGACATTCATAGCATAACTCCAAATGCTACACACACAGTGCTCATACTTGGAGTGGATTCCTTGGTCATAGCATAACTCCAAATTTTGACTGCTCATACCTGCTGCTATGGACGCACACACACTGCTCGTACTTGCTATGGAGTTCTTGTTCATTGCATAACTCCAAATGCTAACTGCTTGTTGTACCTGCTATGGACATAGCATAAAACCAAACACTGGCTGCCTCTGCCTTTTGATGATTTCTTGAACTAATAACACCAAACATAATGCTGCAGAGGATTAATTGGCATTGTAGCATAACACTACTTTATTTTTGCTGCAATCCCATTCAAATCTTCTGCCATCTCTGCTCCCATTTCATTGGGTAAAAGGAACAGTACCAGATCAGTATGCAGTCACAAAGTAAAGAAACTTTTCTTTTTAATTTAATGGAGCAGCTGGGCCACCCTGCCTGCATTGGGGCGCAAGGCAACTGCCTAGGTCAACTAGTGCTGGATCTGGCCCTGTTCTCTGGTTCAGTTTTTGGCTGGAGTGCCTTCTGTGCAGAGTCTGCATGTCCTTCCTATGTTTGCTTGAGGTTGCTCTGGGTGCTCTAGTTTCCTCCTACATTCTGAAGACATGTAGTAGATGGATTAAATACCCTAAATTGGCCATAGGTGTGTGTGTGTGTTTGTGTTTGTGTGTGTGTGTGTGTGTTTGTGTGGTATGGGCACAGGACTAACACCCTTGGCCCATAAAACGGAAAGCATTTCTCATGGAAGGAGCAATAATGGCCATTTTCATTGTTGTTGCCCCTATGTGTTGGTTTCTGGCTTAACGGGCGAATGAGAGAGAGAGAGAAAAATAAGAGAATTACTTTGCTTTATGTGAACTGGAACATGGTTCCATAGAAGTTATTCTTTGTGATACATATATGTTCTATTCATGTTGTAAAATAGATTGAGATTATTTGAATGGCTGTTCACTTTGTCATTAGACTTGTAAATGTATGATAGTTCAGACAGGATAGTCTGCTGAGGCCCCATTTTCAGTGCAGAGGTCACTTCTTAGTAACCTGCATAATGCCAAGAAAAAAGCTGAGGCTTTAAAATGGTCTGCATAGTTTTTGTGATTCAGGCCCTTGAGTTTTTTTAGTGCAAAAGCATGATGGTCACTCCAGTTGTGCCAAGTGTTTGGATTGGTATATACAAATGAGGCATTATATGCAGTGAGTGTCCTGATGAGAGTAGAGTGCAGTGGAATGATTACATCCCTGAGCCTAGATGCCATATCTTTAGGTGAAAAATAACTTTCTTGCAATAGTGGATACTTGGTGAACAAAAGACAGTTTCCTGTCTACTTTGGAATAATTGAGAAAAGCTTAGTAATGGGAGAACAGGTGTAATAATACAGAGATCTGTGAGAGGTTGAAATCAAAGTTGTTTAGTGAATGTTAGTAAATAGGTGGAAAATCCAGGAGTGGGTTTATTTCTCTGAGGGGCAGTGGAAGCATGTGTGAGAGGCTGCAATCAGTTTGAAATGTTGACCAAATTATTATGACCTCCAGTTGAGTTTGTTACTTCGATGGGATTTAACAGCAGAAAAGCAGTGTAGCATGGACATTTTACAGAATGGCACATATTGGAAATGTGATTTACAGGATGCAGACAATCTCCATATGTTTTAGAAATGCCCCAAGGTCCATGGGTATGGGACCTTTATTTCCACCAAACTTAGTGGTATTTTGGGGTCCACTTTAGTTTTGGGCAGCGAATTTTGGATTACACCATTGGCATGTGTCGAAGGACAGATGAATTCTTGATATTAATTGGGACCTAGCAAGTGTGTTCAGACTTTTGTTTTCTAAACAGTGGAAGCATAGGGTAATATTAAGGGAATCTAATCTACGTAATTTGAGAAACCGCATGGGGTTATTTACCAGATGTCTTGCGTCTTGTTTAATGATTAGTTGTATTGTGGAACTGTGTTATTTTTTGTAGTTTTTGCAAACGTTTATAAATAAAATAAAAAATAAATAAATAAAAAAGGACAGTTTTTTGTTGACTTAAGTTCCCCTGATCAACTTAAAGAGGAGTGTTGTCAGTGTAGTAATTACAAGGGATGTCATGCTTACTAAAGCATTTAGTTGTTGTCCATGGTTTTGACAGTAGCTATTTCTTTTGGAAAGTACCTATTGGAGGATTTTGCTGTCCTCTGGAGAGTTTTATGATGCCACCAAGTTCATAGTCATCTACAAACTTGTTTGGATTAAACCCTTAAAATGTGCTTTGGCCCCCAAGAAGTGAATGCTATAGAGGAAGTCTGAACCCTGTGGTAATCCACTAGTAACAGGTCTTTGGGAGGAGTTTGAGCTACCTACCCTAATTTCCTGGGTTCTGTTTGTGAGCCAGTTTGCTTTCAAATGAGTTACTTTGGGAATTACATTTAACTGGGAGAGTCTGTCTACAATACCAGTGTGGGATGGTGTAATATGGCTTTGCAAGGTCTAGATATGTGGTGTGTACTGATTTGCCCTCATCCGTTGCTTCACTAACCTTCTTGAAGTTGACCAAGTTAAGTAGGCAGAATCTGATCTACCCTTGATAAATCTGAACTGACTTGTGTCAAGAGTGTGTAGGTTAGTTGTGCTCTTAGTTATTAATTCTCTAATGATCCTTCCTGTACTTTACTGATAAAACTGGTCATGTTTATGGATCTGTAATAACTTGGTCTGTCAACACCTCACTTTTGTGCTAGGGGATGACAATTGCTGTCCTCTCTTCATCTAGTGCAAAGCCTGTTTGGTGGCCGATTTGAAATAATCTTTGTAGGTGGTCTGACAAGTTCTGGTATGTTATCCAGTCCTCCCACAGAAGTTGTGTTCTTGGCCTTGGATAGTGCATTGAGGGCTTGTTCTTGGGGGATTTGTGGGGGGGTGCAGATGCAGCTATGTGATCTCAGAATATAAGTAGCGAGGGTAGGGGGGGTGAAAGCAATATCCCACCATGAAGGGGATTAGAACTCTTCACTCAGTCCACTGCAAATTGATTCATCACATAATGAAAGCATTGAGCTGTAGAGACCATCAAATGTATATATCCTTGACAAAAATATACACTTGCAAAGAAAGACTCCCATGCCATGTGTACAGTTTGTACTTCAAGAAAAATGCATTATTAAGGGAAAATGTGAACCTTTATACTTGAACACATAGCTGAATAATACTGTCCCTTTTTCAGCATTCTTTATAGATGGATATAAGTCTGTTTATGTTGACATTTGAACAATGTAAGGCAATAAAATAAGACTGCCCGAATTCTCTCTTTTCTGTGCACATAACCCTACTTGTCAATACATAGTTTCTGTACCTACTGCCTTACACTGTCCAGCCTGTATGTGAAAAGGTTGTCTCACACAGCATGCAGAAATTTAATTTATGCTGTTGATGGTAGCTGCATGAAGGTACATAGGCATTTTCATATTAACATGCAGCTGTAATTAAAGTGATCAGGTCAAATCTGACAAGAAATTTTGTGAGATTGCTGGGAAGGGTGGCATAATAATAGTGTGTAAATTTTGATTATCAAGGTTTTCTGTGTATCAGGCCCATCATATTGGACTCTTCATATATCATATGTGTATATGGTTTCCCTTTATAATCTCGAAATACTGAAATCTCGAAATTCAGTATCTCGAAACCATAAAGAACGTTCAAAATTCCGAAACCCCAAAACCGCAAACATATACACACCACACAACACATACACTATACTACCCACACTACATACACAAACACAGCAACACAAATCAACACACCTGCACTGCACCCCTCCCTACTTATGTATACTAACTCCGACATCGCACAAACAGGAAAAGATGCAAAATCACACCAGGCATTCCCCAGTCCCTCGAACACAGACACACACATCAGACATATACAAAAACCAACACGTACACATGCATACCTGCACCTGCCTACCCTAACCCACACGTACAACCTACAGACACACTCACATACATTTAAACTCCCACCCAAAACCTTTACAAAACACTCACCTTAAATTGCACCTAAATTCACACATGACACTGTACACCATCCACAGAAAACACCGTACGTAATGAAGTGTAAAGCCATAATCGCGAATTTGAGATGTTCGAATTCGCAGTTATGCACTTTCGCTATTTTAAAAATCCGCCATTATGGTCTCGGGATACTGAAATTCGAGATTTCAGTATTTCGAGATTATAAAGAGGAACCGTGTGTGTGTGTGTGTGTGTGTGTGTGTGTGTGTGTGTATATTATATATTGCCTTCTCTTACTCCATCAACCTCAACTTATAAAGGGGAACCGTGTATATATTTATATATGCATATATATTTATATATATATATATATATATATATATATATATATATATATATATATATATATATATATTCACTTTAGAAGCTCTAAATACTGAAATATCGAAATTCAGTATTTCGAGCCCATAAAGTGCAGTCCTGAAAACAGCGAAAGCTCAGAAGCGCGAAATTCCCACCGGTGGTTTTGAATTTCACGCTTCTGAGGTTTCACTGTGGTTATAGATTCAGGTAAGTGTGTGTATTAAGGGTTTTAACTAGGGGCTGTGTGTGTGTGTCAGTGTGTTTTGTTGCTGTGATGTGTGTGTGCGAGGAGAATGTAGCTTGTGTGGTGGTGTTTTGTGTGTGTTTGTGTGTAGTGCGATTTTGGAGTGCGAATATTTAAGTAGGGGGAGTGTGGGAGGCGCAGGGCTGCCCCCCTGCTTTTATGTAGTAGAGACCTTGTGTTTGTGTGTGGGGAGGATGGTGTGTGTGTGTGTGTGTGTGTGTGTGTGTGTGTGTGTGTGTGTGAAGAAATTCAAAATCTCTGGTGTGCAAGATTTTGAATTTCGTGGTTTCAAAAATTCGACTTTATAGCTTTGAAATACTGAATTTCGATATTTCAGTATTTCGAGGCTATAATGTGAATCCATATATATATATATATATATATATATATATATATATATATATATATATATATATATATATATATATATATATATAAAATTATATATTTCCTTCTCTTAACTCTGTCAACCTCAACCAAAACAATAACAAACTTACCTCAGCTCTGTTCCTGGATCTCTCTAAGGCCTTTGATATGGTTAACCAACTACTTATCCATACCCTGAAGAAACTGTCACTAAACAACTATGCAATTAAATGGTTCCAATCTTATCTGACTGGAAGGCAACAAGCAGTATTAGGGCAGAATACACTATCCCACCTGTCTGTCCATCACACTAGGAGTCCACCAAGGCTCCATACTAGGACCGCTTCTCTTCTCAATCTTTATCAGTGACCTACCCACAATCACTCCCAAGGCCACCTGCATCCAATACACGGATGACTCCACTTTAATCTGTGCAGCCTCCTCCCCAACTGAGCTTATGACTCTAACCCTGAATACTTTCAGTGATGATGAAAAATAGTTTGCATACCATCAACTTATTTTAAATCCCAACAAAACTAAGCTGCTAATTTTTTCCCCCACGTGTAAGTCCACTTCACCATTCTTTACTGTAAGATCCAATAATGGCAAATTGATATCCCCAGATGTTCACACCAAACTCCTAGGGATCACAATCGACAATAAATATGACACCCATGTCAATCAAACTGTCAATACCGTCAACATAAAATTGGGCACTCTCTATAGGATCAAACCTTTCCTCGCTCCATTTGCAAGAACTTCTGTTGCACACTCCCACTTGCTGTCTACCCTTCTCTATCGCTCCCCCCTTTTCCTTAACTTGAATAAAACCACTCTTAACAAACTTGAACGCTGTTACAACCATATTGCTAGATTTGCTACAGGTACAACCTTTAGGACCCACCACTGTCTCAACTTAACTAGGTTGGCTTGAATGGACTTGTCTTCGCCAATACAACCAAATTATAATAGCCCATAAAGTTCTAAACCATCCCGATAAGACACCGGCACTAAACAAGATCATTAATCCTTACAGCAACCTGAGGTCACTGCGCTGTGCTGGCAAACTGTTGGTTCAAACAACCAAAAGCATAAATATGGCTGTTGACTCTCTGTTTGCCAACTCTGTAGGCAAAACTTGGAACTCTCTACCTGCTGAACTTACTCTCCAGCCTTCTCTAACCCAGTTCAAAAAAGCCTCAAACTACACTTTCAAATGCACTGGCAATGTCCCTGTTCAAAACCCGACTAACACCCACCCACTGGTATTGGATACCTTGCCTAGTTAAATATGTCATTTGACTGTAAAATGTATATGACTTTGGTTTGTGGCATATCTAAAGCTTGTTAAAGGATAAATTCCTTATCTGCGTGAAACCCTGTGTGAAACTCTTAATTGCCTATACTAATTGTCTCAACTATGTTCTATAAATGTTTGTAACATTACTGAAGACTGTAAACTTTGTTAATTTGTAAATGTTACTAATGTAAGCTACTAACTTGGAGCTTTTCTCCCTGGGCTTCCGCTGAAAATGGACATGTATCCAGTCGGGCCATCCCGGTAAACAAATGTTAAATATATATATATATATATATATATATATATATATATATATATATATATGTATATATCATTTATATCATATAGCATCATAGAAAATTATGTTTACATCACATGGGATCACCCATTACCAGCAGTTCAAAAGATAGATGCTAGAAAATCAGATACAGTGATCCATGAAAAGAAGACAAAAGTAGCATTGATCATATGAATCACCACACCAAGTGACTACAGTGTCTTGCGTACGAAGAAATACAAAGTCATTAAATATCAGGATCTGCAGGCTGAAATGAGGGCAATGTCCAAAGGTCCAAAATCAGGGACACATTTTAACTGTTGCTCTTATAAACTTAGAAATGTGTTAAAATAACAGGTTTTGCATTGACATGTGTTTTCTGAAGGATGCAAAGTCAGAAATTCAAATATATGTCATTAGTGACTTGTCATTGATAATTTGCTAGAAACATCAACTTTTATGAGAAACAGACCAACAATGTTAGGCAAAAATCTGGACATTTTGTGAAAATCTGGACAGTTGATAGGTAGCCCTGTCTATCTGAGATATGACAGTGGAGTGCAGTTCAAGGAAAAACATTATATGGATACTAAGAGTCTGAACACTCAGTGCTAGGAGTCTAAACTGAAAACTCCACTACCTACAAGCTCTCCTCACCCTAGCTAATGTCTGTGTGGTCACTGAGACTTGGTTTAAAGCTGCAGAAAGCACACCAGCAGTGCAAGGTTCTAATGCCCTCCACACATTTAGACCATTTACTACACAGACAGGGACTAAAGCTTGGAGGTGTCTTGATTCACAACAGGAATAAATATACCTCAAGGGTGGGCAAACAGGACAATGCACTTGAACTTATCCATGTTCAAATCACTATAGGCAAAGTCCCAAACCACTGGACCACATGGGGTCCAGGGAAGTAAATAGTGTGGGAAGAAATAGCCAGGGAATTGTTATGGCTAGGCTTGTATAGGCCCTAGGGCCGATAGCCTAGTACCAACCTATGAACTTACTTGTAAGCATTAGCCTCCCCCTCTAAGACCCAGGAAACTTATAACATGTATTTAAGCTTATTAGAATCATTGACTATTGAACTCAATACCATATTTATGGGCCACTTTAATTACTCCACTATTAACTGGGAATTGTATATGACAACAAACATACATGCAAAGAGATTCCTGGATTTTGGAAACACAAACCACCTGGACCAGTTTGTCAGTACAATATCCAGGGGTGCAAACATACTGGATCTGGTCCCCACTAATATGGGAAAGTGCCGCACACCTCCTAGTGTAATGTCTTTTTTGGTAAGGTCAAACCACAGAATGGTCTCTCTTGAAGTAAAAGTAAAACTTGGACCCCAGCTATCCCTGAAATATTCAGGAACTGCTCTAAGGCTAACTTTCTACTATTAAGCGATAATCTGGCAAAATTTCAAGCCCCCATAAACCCTGAGAACACTGCTGCCTGTGTGGGACTGTTCACAGAAACCCTATACAAACATGTTAATAACTGCACAGAGGCAGCTGTACCCACTAGGAAGAAGTACAGAACTAAATCAAAAAAGACACCCTGGTGAAATCACAACATCAATAGACTGTATAACAGAAGGAAGAAAATCGTAGCAAAAATTAGGAGGTGTAGCACCCAGCAGGATAAAAGAACTCTCATCAAACTAAAACAACTCATAAGACCACTAAATCTACCAAAGCTAAATTTGAGGTAAATTTGACCTCCTAGGCCAAGGACAACCAGAAGGCATTCTTTAGCTATGTCCACTACCTCAAAGGCAATACACCGTTGCATGCAGAGCTCATTGTTAATGGAGCCACCTGTACTGAGCAAGAAGATAAAGCAAACCTGCTGGTCAACAAATTCAGCTCCATAGTTATCCCTGTCCCATTCAACCTTCCCTCAGGAAATACCATCAAATATAACTTCCCTGCTTATGACTAGGGTACTGGTCCTTAATGCTTTCTTTAAGCTCAAGAACACTGCATCAGTGGTCTCAGACAGTGTCTCAGGATGCCTTCTAAATAGCATGAAACATGACCTACCATGCCATGTGGAGTAGCTATTTAACTATAGCTTGAAAACAGGCTTCATGTCTCGTGAACGGAGAACAGCAACAATCCCTCTGCACAAAGGTAGACCAACTGTAGATCCTGGAAACTACAGACCCATAAGTCACACTAGTCTCATATGCAAAGCCATGGAAAGAACTATCATGGATAGGAAACCTCCTGACACTGGAAACAACCCAATTTGTTTTCGTCAAGAGCAAGTTATGCTTACCCAAACTGATGGACTTCTTTTGAGAAGGTGACCAAAGCGATGGATAGAAGCAAAATGGTTCACAATGCCTACCTTGAGCTGGACAAGGCATTGGACACAATACCCCACTTTGGCATTGTTGGCAATCTCAAGAGGTTAGTTGCAAATCCTTATGTCATCTGGTGGATAGCCAGCTTTCTCACAGACAGGACCCAGAAAGTTAGAATTAGGGAATCCACCTCTACCTCGCAAGTGGAGTCCTCAGGGATTGGTCCTGGGATGGCTCCTTTTTGGCATTTACATATCTGAAGTCAAGACCAGTGTCATTGGCCTCTGGCTGACTAAATTTGGAGATGATTGCAAATTAGGAGCTGTTATTGAATCCCCCACTGACACAGATGTTCTCCAGGCAGGGCTAACACAGACATATAGCTGGTGTCAGAGCCACAGATTAATGGGGTAAACTACTAGGGATATGTTGTCAATATGGTAGTTACCACACACTAAAACTGAATGCCAAGAAATGCATAATGGTATCCCTCAAAAGTCATCCAGCCCTGGTAACCATCATATTGACAACATACCCCTAATAGTGTACCCCATTAGTTAGGGACTTTGGGACACACGCAGGCAGTAATCTAGCCTTTGACCATCATGTGTCTACAAGAAATCATTGTATTGCGCAACTTGTAAACAAAGGTAAGGAGTCTTGGTCCAAGGAAGTCATTGTTCCACTGTATTCTGCATTCTTCAGACCTATCATTGAGTACACTGCCCCCTTTTTATGTACCTAACCAAGCATATCCAGCAATTGGAACATCCACAGAGACTCCTCACTAAATGAATACAGGGCATAAGTAGCATGTTCTTTGCAGACTGCCTCAAGGCCCTATCCCTGTCTTCTGTCTCCTACATGCAGATGAGTAGAGATCTATGCCTGTCATACAAGGCATTGCCAGACCCCACTCTGATGGGCGTCCTGTATATCCACAAAACAAACAGCACCAGACTTAACCTATTGTAAAGCCTTAAACTTTGCCTGTGATATAAATAGGACCTGCTGGAGAGACAGGTATATATCTCAGAGATGACTACTACTCTGCAACAGGCACACACCATCCACTGAAGCAGAGTTTTCTCCTTAACCCAATTCAAGTGTAACTTGGACATTCGGATGAGTGACTGAAAATTCAGCCCTGGTTTTGGAACCTATGTCTCTAATGGACACAGCCAATGAAATGGTTCATCTCCCAGGCCTCCTGTTCTAAGTGTTTCATATCCCAAGCCCTTGCTCATGCTTCTCAGGGGTACCAGAACTTGTCAGAAATTTGGGATGCATGGCCAGGCTTAAAAAAGTTCTTGTAGTCATTAGCCTTGTAAACACCTCTGAAACTATGGATAAAAAAACATTGCGACACCTAAAACGAAGTGACAGAGAAAGTGAGGAAAGGTAGAGAACAAGTTAGTGGTTTTTTTTTTTTTTTGAAAGGTATAGAGAAACAAGGAAAAAATATCTGCTATGATATCAATGCAAAAAAAAGGCACCAAAGATATTTGAGTAGAAATACAGGCAGAGACACCACAATATGGCAAATTTCACAAACACAAGAAACAGGATTACAAAGGGGGATTGTGAAAAATTGGGATTAACGAATTAGAAATTAAACAAGTAGAAACTGAACTGAAAGACCATCTGTGAAGTGAAGGATTTCTCCAATCAGAAGCAGTGTTGCAATATGATGGACCAGTGGGTCCCCAGGTAGAGGAGTAGTGGGTGGAACAGGATGCATCTGAAAATGGTGTGCCACACGGCAGTGTTCTGGAAGACTTGTGGAGGAGAGAAGTATGAAAGTGCAGTTGAAGTAAAGCAATTAAACGAGATGAAAAAGCAATTAAATGAGCTGAAAACAGTGGCAACTCTGGATAAAGCAGAATCCATCTGAAGAGGATGTGTAACAGGGCAAAGCAGGATGCATCTGAAGAGGATATGTAACAGGACAAAGCAGGGTGCATCTGAATAGGATATGTAACAGGACAAAGCAGGATGCATCTGAAGTAGATATGTAACAGGATAAAGCAGGATGCACCTGAAGAAGATATGTAACAGGACAAAGCAGAGTGCATCTGAAGAGGATACATAACAGGACAAAGCAGAATGCATCTGAAGAGGATATGTAACAGGACCAAGCAGAATGCATCTGAAGAGGATATGTAACAGGACAAAGCAGAATGCATCTGAAGAGGATATGTAACAGGAGAAAGCAGGATGCATCTGAAGAGGATATGTAACAGGACAAAGCAGGATCCATCTGAAGAGGATACGTAACAGGACAAAGCAGGATCCATCTGAAGAGGATATGTAACAGGACAAAGCAGAATGCATCTGAAGAGGATGTGTAACAGGAGAAAGCAGGATGCATCTGAAGAGGATATGTAACAGGACAAAGCAGAATGCATCTGAAGAGGATATGTAACAGGAGAAAGCAGGATGCATCTGAAGAGGATATGTAACAGGACAAAGCAGGATCCATCTGAAGAGGATACGTAACAGGACAAAGCAGGATCCATCTGAAGAGGATATATAACAGGACAAAGCAGAATGCATCTGAAGAGGATGTGTAACAGGACGATGATGTTCTTAATGTTTCACTGTTGCAGTCCTGAAATATGGGTTATCCGGCTCCCAGTAGCCCTCAGTCGGCCCGAATACCAGAGTCCTTGGTATATGGCGTCGGCTGCCGCCGGTTGTCAAACTAATGTCAGGGATAAAGGGAGGCAGCTGACACCATTTCCTCAGTCTTTCTTGCCGTGGAGCCCGAAGCAGATGCAATTCGCACTAGTGCCGGTCAGCCATTTACCTTTGTTTTGCTTTCCGACTACCAAGTTGAAAACGCCTTTAGATAAGTACCCTGTTGGGGATTCTCTTTTCTTGCTTTAACGAATGTCAGATAAAGTTAATAACTGTCTTGCCTGTGGAAAACAGATTCCACACCGTGATTTCCATTCCTATTTTATAACTTCTTTGGGCCTTGAGCACGACGTTCC
Source organism: Protopterus annectens (assembly GCF_019279795.1). Lineage (NCBI taxonomy): Eukaryota > Metazoa > Chordata > Ceratodontiformes > Protopteridae > Protopterus > Protopterus annectens. The sequence continues at coordinate 521,162,404 of NC_056726.1, read as the reverse complement.
TAACTGCGATCTCTGTGCTTCCTTTAACCCGCGTACCATATGCTGTAGAGCTAAGATTTTGTGTAAGCATTTCAGAGTCTGGCCTAAGTTCATTGGTATGGCATCTTCTGGTCTCCCGACTTTGGATATACCTAGGAAACACAAACACAAGGACCGCGACAGGCCTAGGGTTAAATCTGCTAACGCACAGGTGAAATTAGTCGTCAGCACAGCGGTAGTCAGTGAGGCACTTTCGCAGCTCCTGCAGTCTGAAGATTTTCAGCTGCAAGCCTCTGCCGAGACCTTTACGGAGTTCTGCATGCCGCAGGCTGCTATTTCATCTTCGGACCCCTCCGCCTGTCGCTGCCTCAGATGGGTCCAGAGCTGTTTTGCAGGCACCGGCTTCTGACGCCTCTTCTTTTCAACATGAGACCAGAACCAGACCCCTGACTACATTAGATCAGACTTCTGCAGTTGCTAGGCCTCCCGGGTCCCTCCAGATTGCTAGTAGACCTTCCAGCCGCAAACCTACTCACAAGCAGGCGTCGGCCTCCCCTCCTATGCCTCAGTCCTAGTTGGTAAAGATGGCTGGTGATCTTCTTTCCCTGATTAGGGGCTCTCACTCTCCCCCCTTCTAAGAGGACTAGGGAATTATCTCTTGATATTTTGTCTCTCTCATATTCTGAGATTTCCAGTATGTCTGCTGGTGAAGAAGGAAATTCTCAACTTTTTTCTGGCTTTGAGGATTCTGATGCTGAGGACTCTATCCCTTCTGCCTCCCCTTCAGAAGAGTTTTCCTTTGGGGATACTTTGAATACTCTTAGAGAGCACTTTAAATGGGAATGTCAGGATTTTCCTCAGTCTAAGGAAAGAATCAAGGATTTTTTTGGATTTGCCACAGCATAAGCCTCTGGCTATACCTCCAGTTTTGGAAGTTGTTGCTGATGTCTTCATGGAAAATTCTTTAACTCCTATAATTCTGTCCCTCCTGCCCCCAGAAAACCAGATAGGTACTATAGGGTTCCTGAATCTCATCAATTCCTTTTTAAAAACCCTACCGCTGATCCAAAAATTATTTCTCAAGGCCCCAAGGGTGTTAAGGCTACACTATTGCTAAAAACCCTGTGCCTTCTGATAAGGAGTCTAGGGCCTTAGACAGGTGGGGCAAAAAAGTCTATACATCAGCAACTCTTGCCATTAGATCCGTGAATTGTCTTTTTCACATGCTTAAGTATCAGCAACATACTTTGGAGGCTATTAAGGCTAAACTTGGAGATTTTCCTTCCATGACGGAGAACAAAGATTTACAAGACTTACTGAATTTCTGCTACTTTAGTTAATAAGCATTCACTTTATTGTGGCTTTGACACTTTGGAGGCTTTCTGCAGAGCAGCAGCCACTGGTTCCATAATTAGAAGGCATGCTTGGCTCGGGGAGCAGCCTCTTTCTGAACCTGTTAAATTTAAATTGCTGGATGTTCCTTTGCACAAGGACAATCTTTTTAGTAATAAGGCTGAGGAGGTACTGAAGAAGTTGGAGGAAAGGGCAAAATCTATGCAAGCTGTAAAATATTTCCTTCAGGTTCAGCCTCCTCTGTTTAGTAGGCATTATCCTTCCAAAAATTGGTCTTTCCCTGATCCTGGCAAGCAGGGTTGCTCTAGGCCTAGGGGTTTCAGATCTTCCAGTGGGCAGGCTTCTGCCCCTCAAAGGGCTAAACAATGGCATTCTTCTTCTGCCAAATTAGGGAGTTCTAAGCCAGCTTTCCAAAGCAAACATTCTCAATGATCCGGTCTTCTTGTGCCTACCTCTGAGGGCCCTGGGTTTCCTTTGGGGGGAAGGTTAGCCAGGTTGGCAGAGGTATGGTCTACCATCACAGACGACAAATGTGTGCTCAATGTAGTAAACCAAGGTTACAAGTTTTACTTTCACACCTTCCCTTTCTTACAAGGGTACCCAGACATACCCAGATCTCTCAGGGCAGAAGTAGAAACTCAAATTTCTTCTCTACTGACTATGGGGGCTATAGAGTCAGTTCCTGCAAATCAGGCAAGCCGTGGTTTTTATTCAAGACTTTTCCTGGTACCCAAGAAAGGGGGCAACTGGCACCCTATTCTGGATCTGTCTGTTCTAAACACTTTCTGGTGATTTCCAAATTCAAGATGCTCACCCTTCAACAGTTACTACCAATGCTGGGCAAGGATTCATGGCTGGTGACTTTGGATCTCAAGGAGGCTTATCTGCACATCCCAATAAGGGAAAGTTGCAGGAAGTTCCTTAGCTTCAGGGCTGGGGAGTAACACTTTCAATTCTCTGGATTGCCCTTTGGCTTATCTACTGCTCCCAGAGTTTTTACAAAGTGCCTGGCTCCAGCCATTGCTTTTTGCAAGCAGAGAAACATTCAGATTTATCCTTACCTGGATGACTGTCTCATTCAAGCAAACTTCCCAGAGCAACTAGAAAAGGATTTGGATTTTGTGAAGGACATTCTCACCTCTTTGGGTTACACACACAACAAAAAGAAGTCAAAGTTGGTTCCTACAAGGGAGATTGTTTTACTGAGAGCGAGTCTGAATCCAGCCACCCAGATGGTATTCCTCCCTCAACAAAAGCAAGAAGACCTTTCGGCTTACTTCATGAACTTGGCAAGCGTGACCCAGCTCTCTGCAAGGCAATTCCTGCAAGCACTGCGGTTCATGGCTTCATGTATTTTGATGATCCCATATGCAAGGTTGCATATGAGAAAACTTCAGTGGTACCTCAAGAATCTTTGGTGTCAACACACACAGGATTTAGACTTGATTCTTCCCCTGATTCCCTGTCCACAAATGGAGTTCCTCTGGTGGGTGACAGCCTGTTCTCAGAACAAGGGTCTGCCTTTCCGCCCACCATCTGCCAGCCAGACTCTCACCACAGATACCTCAGATGTTGCATGGGGGGCTCATCTGGAAGGCAGGGGCATACAGGGGACTTGGAGCACCCAGCAGGTTCATCTACACATAAACTGAAAAGAATTGATGTCAGGCCTTGCTGGCATTCAAGGACCTACTCTACCCTGGGACTCTGCTGATCAGGACAGACCATACCACATTCATGTGGTACATCAACAAGCAGGAGGGGCCTCGCTCTTACCCCTTGTGCAGACAAAGCATGAGACTATGGTCCATAGCAGCATCCATGGGCATACATCTAATAGTCCAGTATCTTCCAGGAAGGCTAAATTCCCTGGCGGATCATTTGAGTAGACATGTTCTGGATCTTCATGAGTGGCAACTGAATAAGGACATTTTCCATCGCATCACTCAGCATTGGGGTACCCCACAAATGGATCGTTTCTCCTCTCACACCAATCATCTCCTTCCAACCTTCTGCACCAGGAAGTTTCACAACAAAGCTTGGAGGGTGGACGCCTTGTTCTTCTCATGGACATATCTCTCTGTTTATGCATTCCTTCCTCTGCCTCTTTCTTCCCAGAATGCTGCTAAAGATAAGGGACGAAAAACCAAAGGCTATTCTGATAACTCCAGATTGGCCCAGGCAGCATTGGTATCCCTCCTTTGCAGCCTTTCCCAGGCACAGCCTTGGCATCTTTCCCTGGTGCCAGACCTGTTGGATCGGGGGGTGGGGGAGAGTTCCTTCATCCTCATCTTCAAACTCTGCATTTAACTGCCTGGTTAATACTTTAAATCTTTCCCAACAGGTGGTTGAAGTGCTTCATGAGGCCAGGAAGCCTAGCACCAGAAAATCCTATGCAGATAAATGGAAGAGATTTTGCTCTTGGATGCTGGCTAAAGGAGAAGACTCTTCTCATCCTTCTCTTTCCCTCATTCTTGTCTACCTAGCAGGGGACTGCTTAATGGTGGGCTTGCATTTTCTTCAATCAAAATTCACACTTCAGCAATTTCGGCTTATTGTTCTATTGAGCAACCCATTTTTTCTCACCCCTTGATGAAACACTTCATGAGGGGAGCTAGTAATCTTAGACCTCCCAGAAGAGCTCCTACTCCTGCTTTGGATCTTAATTTTCTCCTGGAAAAACTTTACCTCCCTATGAACCAGCTGCCTCTGCAGATTTGAAATTTCTATCCTGAAAGACTGCTTTCCTTCTAGCTATTACTTCAGCTACAAGGGTATCTGAGCTGCAAGCCTTAATGGCAGTAGAACCTTTCATTATTTTTCACTCAGATCGGGTTTCCATGAGAACTAATCCCTCCTTTATGCCTAAGGTAGTTTCTAGTTTAATCCTTAACCAGTCTATTCACCTGCCTACATTTTTCAACAATCCCCAAAATAAAGGGGAAAGGATTATGCATTCTCTTGATGTGCATAGACCGCTGAGATTTTACTTGGGACTAAATCCTTTCGAAAATCTGAACAGTTGTTAGTTAGTTTTGCTCCTGGGGCTCAGAGTAAAGCTATTTCAAAACAAACCATCTCCAAATGGATTGCTCATTATATTCACTTTTGTTACCTGCAACATGGGAAGGTTCCCCCTCAGGGTATTAGGACCCATTCTACTAGAGCAGCCTCTATCTCTGCTGCCTTTCTGAGAGGTGTGCCTACTAAGAACATTCTAGAAGCAGCTACTTGGTCTTCTGTCCATACTTTCACAAAGCAATTACAATCGACCTTTGTTTTCTAAATCCAAGGCTGGTTTTGCCACTGCAGTTTTGCAGGGCCTTCTTACCAACCCTTAATCTGTGATTCTTCCTCCACCCTTTGTCTTTTTCCTGGGCTTTGGGAATCAATCCATATGTGAGGACTGCAGCAGTGAAACACGAAGGACATACTACAGTTTTGTACACTTACCATAAATGTAGATGTTCGTGTGTATTCACTGTTGCAGTCCTGGTTTCCCACCCTCCAGTCCACCTTTTTTCCTAAGGCACAGACTATATATTTTTATTTTTTGTATGATGTGTCCAGGGTGTGCTACCTTCCTGGGTTAGCCTTCTTTTGGGGGATCCCGACAGTTAAGGCAAGAAAAACTTGAGGAAATGGCGTCTACTGCCTCCCTTTATACTTGACGTTCTGACGTCAGTTTTACAACTGGCGGCAGCCAACGTCATATACCAAGGACTCTGGTATTCATGCTGACTGAGAGCTACCGGGAGCTGGATAACCCATATGTGAGGACTGCAACAGTGAATGCACTCAAACATCTACATTTATGGTAAGTGTACACAACTGTACTTTCTGAAGCCTTCTGTATAGTACTCTCAGAAAAAAGAGAGAGGTTCTGCAGACAAAAAAAAATTAAAAGGTTTGAAGTCATGAGTTGTAGAACTTGCTCAAGTAAGCATGATTCTTGCAAATTTAATAAAGGCTATTCTTACTCCCCCTCCCTTTTTGCCTAAATCCCAAAGGGTGAGCATCATGAGTGTGACCCATGGTCCCAAATGGTCATATTCCCAATATGTGGGGATGAGGTTACTCCTTTTGGAGTGGGCTTTCTGATTTTTTCTTTCAAAAATGTAATGAGCAGTCACTGATCCTTCAGGTGCATTGGTTCTTTTCTTACCAGGTATTCATTGGGCAAGTAGTGCCTATAATGATGTTGCAATTGCTAAATGTGGCATCAGCCTTTTGATTGATCGTTGTGGTTTTATTTTTATAATACATGTTTGTACTTTATGCAAACTTTTCCAGTACTTCCATGTGCAATATTGTTACTGTAAAGCATGCTGTACAGATATCTCATGTAAAGCAGAACCCTGAAAACTTTTTCCCCAACAGCATTATTGCATCTCTCTGATCTGTAAGTTTCATGCCATATTTATCTATTTAGAATGTATATTAAGTGTGGTATGTTATGATATAATGCTTTAGTATATATTACTCGATATGTGGCATGTTATGATATGGTGCTTGAGTAGATACTACTTAGACATATGGCATGTTAATATATAGTGCCTAGAACTTTGCTTGTCATAAGGGTTAAGTGAGACATTATGATACTTGATTGAGTACATGTTAACTATTATAAGGGTTTTGTGGGATGTTAATTTATGGTGTTTGAGTATGTGTTACTTGTTATACAAGTTTGTGGCATGTTATGATATGGTGCTTGATTGAATATGTGTTGTTTTTCATGCAGGTTATGTGACATGCAGTGATATGCTTGAATGTTAGTTGTCATACAGGTTATGTTGCATGTTAGGATATGGGACTGAGAGTACATGTTACTTGTTTTACAGGTTTGTGGCATGTTTCCAGTATGGTGTTTTATTGAGTATGTTTCTTGTTATCAAGTTATATGACATGTTATAATATAGTTATTGTGCATATGTTACTTATGATGCAATATATGTAGCATGTTAGGATTCAGTGTTTGAGTAGTTTACTTCTCAATTATGTTTCATGTTATGATATGGTACTCAAATGCATGTTACTTGTCATACACATTTGTGATGTTATGATATGGTGTTTGAGTGCATGTTACTTGTCATGCAGGTTCTGTGGCATGTTAGGGTATGATGCCAAAGTTCGTGTTACTTGTCACGCAGATTTGTGGCATGTTAGGATATGGTGTTTGCGGTATTTGCCATACATGTTTGTGCCATGTTATGGTATGGTGCTTGAGTACATGTTACATGTCATGCATGTTATAGGGAGTGTTAGGATGTGCTTGAGCACATTAGTTTCCATACAGGTTATGTGGTTTGTTAGGATATGGTGATTGAGTACATGTTATACAGGTTATGTAGCATGTTAGGGTATGCTGATTGAGGATTGTGCTCCATCTATAGAATGCTTTGTTTCGCTGTAATTGTATGGTAAATTTTGTAAGTGCTTGTTGGGGGGAGGGAGAGAAAGAGAGAAACAGATTGTTACTTGCTTATATGACGCCACATAGCCAACAACATTATGTCTTCGTAATTGCAAGCTGTGGAAGTCTGTTTCTTCATCATCAGATTTATGCAAAACTACTTTTTTATGAATGCTTTGATATTAGTATGGATGAGAAACCACTGTTAGCAGGTAGGTAAAATTTAATGTTGAACTACTATTGATAAAAATAATGGAATAGATAAGTAAGACCCTTGTCATGTTGCTGGGCTGGTCTTTGTTTTTGGGAGCTTAATGGTTAAGATGTTTACCTCACAGGCACAAGGTATAGAGTTTGGTTTTCAGTTTGGGGAGCATGGCTAGGTTTAAAATTCCCCCCCTGGAGTCATTAGCCTAGTAATTACCTATGAACCTATGTAACAGAGGTGAAAAGCTTTGAGAACTGATGTTCTGGAGATGGTATCAAATAAAATCAAAAACCATGGAGAAATTAGCACTGTCCTCCGAGAAGTAGACAGGAATTGCAAGTATAACATTTCTGAGGTGGAGATTGATAAACTAAATGGATAAACTTAATAGATTTGTTAGGAAATTACTTGAACATTCTAGAGATACCAGAACCAATATGTTAGGATTCCTAATGTAGGTACTTCACAGAATTCTACATTTAACCTGTAGATGTGGATCAGCCTTTAAATATAAACACTGGACCATCACAATAAGAAGCTTGCACATCTGATGTGCAAGTTCATCAGTTTTCAAATGAAAGGAGCTTGTTCTGGAGATATCTTAGGTTCATAGGTTCGTACTAGGCTATCTGCCCTAGGGCATTTATAAGCCTAGCCAGAGTGTGTGTGGCTTTCACCACCCCTTAGGATGAGAATACTATGCCCTTTTAGGGTTTAGTTTACTGTGCCTCTGTCTAGTAGTGACACAGAGATGACCCCCGGGGTAAACCTATGATCTCCCATCCACTCGTCAAGATTTCTCTTGAATAGAATCAGTGAGGGGCTCTGCCTAACATGGACTGGGATTCTATTCCAGAGTGTAGGGAGCCTCTGGGTTATGAATCTGTCCCTCCAGCACGTCCTATTTATTTCTGTGTTGAGGTTTAAGTCTCTTGCTCTCGTGGCTCTGATGGAGTTGGATTTTCTGAGGTGGAGCATGTCCATTAATTCCGGATTGGACATGGCCTTGTACGTCAGGCACAGGTCACCTCTGAGTAGGTGGTATGCGACTGAATAGAGCTGGAGTTTTTTCAGTTGGGCAGCATATGACATATGTTTAAGACCCTTTATCCTCTTGGTGAGGAACTTTTGGGGTCTTTCCAACTGCTGCAGGTGTCGGGTGAGATGCATCCCAAATGGGGCATTGTACTCAATCATTGGCCTGATAAGAGAAGAGTACAGGGGCACATTGACCCTCTTGATCTAGATGTGAAACCCTTCATGATAAGGTGGACAATATAGAAGGTCTTCCTAACCACTTTGGCAATGTGAGTCTGTCCTGAGTATGTGTCCAACATCACAAAAATCAAACTGCATTCTTTTCAATTACAGAACCTCACCAGTTTCTGTGTGAACCAATGTCTTCCAGTGCACCCTTTATCCCTGATAACTGCCTTTCACACTGAGCAGTATTTTCATACACACACATGCCAGGGAAAGCTGGCAGAATTTCCAGTTTCCCACAACTTTATTTCTGATCTTGTCGTACGTCCATCAGTCTAAAAAGCCAGAGACTTCCAGTGACCTCTCTGTTATATTGTCAGTTAATATCATTTTCACTGGTAGTTGGCGTAAATCTCAAAGGGATGTGTCCCACAGCATGCTACCCAACAGATTAAATAATGGCCACCTTCATCTCCTGCTAAACAGTGCATAGATACCCTGTAATAAATACCAACCATAAGAGCTTAAAGCCAAATAAATTATTTTTACTTAATAAAGAAAATATACAAATGCAGGAAAATATTCATAAGTTGGGACAAAGGAAAATAAAAAGAAAATAGAATAAACATAGGTAGGATATAAATAGAAAGAAATAACTCCAGACATTTAAGTTCCCTGACTAGGTTGATAAAAGAAGATTGTCCCTCAAAATAAGTAGCTAGTTCTCACAGATAAGATGAGTCCATAGACAGGCAGCCATCATCAGTCACAAGTACTACTACAGCTGCTTTATCATGAAGTTGTAAAGCATAACATAATTTGCTAGGTTTTGTATCATTGGCATCATTGTTGTTAAGGAAATTGGTCCTAAACCTGCATCCCTCTCCCAGTAACACAGTCACCAGAGTTTGTGGAAACAACTCCACATCTGTTTATTCTTAAGCCACTCTAAAAGTAAATCACATAGTTTCTTCTTGAATCAAGTCTCAGCTGAGTCTTAAAGTTCTGATAGCAATTAAATTCCACTGCTGTTTTATCCTTGTTTGTTATATCAGAAGAAGATGACATCATATCTAGAGAATCAGTACAGCTCCCTCTCCAGTGACATGAGGAGAAACAAAATGGTATCTTTTTTACCATAAGAACATCCATTACAAACTTGAAAAGAGCACACACACACACACACACACACACACACACACACACACACACACACACACACACACACACGCATGCACACAGGCGCACGCACACATTCTGATTCATTTAGCCTAGCATCAGTATATTTCGTAAACATTGACTTAGCCTGGCATTATTCCTGGCTTCACGTTTCTACCCCTCCTTAAAAACGTCAAGGAAGTCTGGAGGCATCCCTCAAGAAACTAAGCTTGAGACAAGTCTGCAGCCTTTTGGTACATTATGCTGCACCCCTTGTAGATAGTCCATCTATATTACTATTGGCACTACTACAGTGATGATTGAACGTCCTTTTATAGGACTGCAAAGCTAAACTCAGTATAACAAGCTAACCATTCTGTCCACTTGCTCTGTGTAGCTATTTTGAAGGGGTCTGCCATACATGGAAGGTTGTAGCATATGGAGTGCCCAAATTATGCCCAGACATTCTTTCTCTATGGCTGTGCAAGACTTCTCCCTGGTTTGAAGTCTATGGCTCAAGAGTTCAGTAGGACACACTTCTCCCTCTGAGAAAATCTGGCCAAGTATAGCCCCTCCCCATGTTTAGAAGCTTCTACTTGTACAATAAATTCATGACTAAAATCAGGACTGCCCAATTAGTGGATCCATGGAGAACACTCTTGATCTTTTAAGGTATCTGCTCAAAGGCATCTTTTCTTTATGGGGGAACAAATTTTATATAGTACCCTGCTGTCTGTAGGCATGTCCATACTTGTTTCTTAGTAGTGGTGGGCCATACCTGAATAGTCACAACCTTGACAGGTTCTGGCTTAATGTTTCCAGTACTACTGTTTGACTTGGGTAAAGTATCTCTGCCATACCCACCTGACACTTGTTAGCCTTGATAGTGTTCCCAACACTTTCTCACATGCTGCACAAGTTCTGCCCAGGACTAGCTAGAGATGGCAGTCATTCAGACAAGCAATGGTATAATCTTCTGTTCCTGTTAGGATGCAGTCTACCAGTTTCTGGAGGTATCATACCAAAAAATCACTTTTTTTTTTTTTATAAACATCTTGCATCTTAATGCAGTTACAGTCTCTGGCCTCTCCCTTGGCTGCAGGTGTTAAGGGTCCCTGTCGGGTAACCCTTGGTCAAGGCAGTAGCAGTTAGATATTTAGCCTCACCCAACTGCACTAGGGCTTCATCTGTCCAGGTTGTTGAGTAAACATCTATCCCTGTATGACTGTTCAGTTTCCTATAATACACTCAGAAGCAGATGTTGCTACCCTTCACTGGAAATAACTCTACTGGTGAGTCCCAGGGACTGGCTGGCTTTCTCCCATTTCCAACTTGTTTCAGTTCATCTTTCAGAGTTTGCCTAACTATTTGAGTTGCTCTGTAAGGAGATTGGTTGGCTGGTTGCTGAAGTCCTTTGTCTACATGGTGCTCCATGAGGTGGGTACACCATACCCTTCCAGTAAACATATCCCCAAGCTCCTACAGTACTGTTCAGATTTCCTGAACCTGGCTTAGATGTGACCTCATCTAACAAGGTGTCAGAGCATCACTGAGGAGGTCTACTTTCAGATCCCCCTATAATTTATCCTGCAACTCACTGCAGATAGTGTCAAGGCCTGTCTGTTTTGAATAGGGATTTATTATGCTAACATGGTTGATTTTTTGTTCTGGCCTTTTGTCTGGTGGCTGTATCATGTAGTTCACATCACTCATATATATATATATATATATATATATATATATATATATATATATATTTTTTTTTTTTTTTTTACAGTGGTGAAAGGACTGTCCTACGATGCCTGTAGCTTGTTGTGTATCACCTGTTACCATACAAAATACTCTCTGACTCTGGCTGTCCTGTCATGTTAGAGTTTTTGCTGCTGCTATGACTATGCTAGGTGCTGCTAAGCCATCCCTATGAGCTTCCCAGGCTTAGTTTTGAGGTTTAGGATATACTCCAAACAGACCCCTTGTGGGAATCGCACTTACCCTCCCACTCATCATGAATTCAATCTGCAGCTGTCCTTTCCGTGTGAGACTGCTGTTGTACTCAGGGGTGAAAACCCTGTGGATTCCTCCCTGTATGCAAAGAGAAGATGGGGCAGATACTTGTCCCATTCCCACTTGAACTTGTTTTCAAATGCCGTCAACATGATCATCGGTATAGAGTTGCACCTTCCCATCGGGCATTTATCTATGGGTGGTAGAGGATAATCTTTTAAGTTTTTTAGCCCAGAGGAGTTCTACAAACATTCTAACAAGTCTGACATAAAGTTAGTGCTTTTGTCAGTATTTCCCTAAGAAAACCCCACAGTGCTGAAAATGTGTAGCAAGGCGTTTGCTGCCTTATGTGCTTTAATTGAAGACCGAGTCACCATCTCTGGATACCCAGTGGCATAATCCACCACTGCCAGAACATATTTCATGCCTGTGAAACTTGGGGTACTCAAAGTTCCCACTTCATCTAAAGCTGCACCCTGAAATGATTCCTCAATAACAGGCAAAGGCGTCAAATGCAGCGTTGGCTTTGTCTCCTGCCTTTCTAGCCTTCTGGCATTGCTCACAGGTTTTGGTACACCTTGTTACATCCTTTTTAATCGCAGGCCAATAAAAGTTCTGCATACTCCATCATCATTTAGTATGCATTATGCTTAAATGGCTTGCAAAAAGAATATCGTAAGCTGTGGCTTGTAGTGTCAAGTCAGTAGGCCGTGAGTACTACCAGCTGCAGTACTACTACTCCCTGTAGCCTTCCTTTGGGGATCCTTCCCCTGTACAATAATCCTTTGCCCCCACATATGGAATCCTCTACTCTTGAATATCTGGTGCCTCCTTAGCTAACCCCTTCAAGTCCTGTAATGTAGGGTCTGAGAGCTGAGCATGCCCAAACTCCTTGCTGCTCTTTCCAAACTGCCCTTACAAAGGAAATTTGGCACTGTCTACCAGTAGTCCTTTAAGTTATGATTGACTGCTAGCACTTTAGTGCCAACTTTGTCAGAACAGCTGGCAGGCATGTTTGTGGAACTGCTGTGAGCTAAAGGACTTAGCAGAACCCCTGTATCTTTCCCCTGCTGTGGCTCAGATCCCAGGTCACCACTACTACCCATTTCTGCCTTTAAAGTAGCAGCATCACCAGCCCCACAGGGAGATATGGTTTCTAGGTGGGTCTCCCCCTCTACCTTCTTCCCCCACAGAGTTTAGTTCATGTCTGGCTACATGCAACAGCATGTGCACAAGTTTTTGTATTGTCAGAATCATTCCCTATTAGGACATCAGTAGGAATATCCTCAAACACAGCCATCAGCTTGCTGCCTTGCTCCCTTCCCAGTCCAGACAGACTCTGAACAAAGGTACCTGAGAAAGTTTCTCACCCAAGGCTCTAACTAGATTTGACTACATGGGCAAGTAGTGTTCCTGTCTGATGGCTGCAGGTTTGACTGTGGTTATGTCTGAGGTTGTTTGCCTTTGGACAAGGAACTCGTTTCCTTCTAACAGGATAGAAGACAGACTTTTGTAACTGTTTGGCATAGATGAAGCCTCTAAACAATCCACCACTGCTGTAGGGCACATACCTAAACCAGTGGCTTCTTCTTTGTCCTAAGCAACCTTTGAGGATGGCCTAGGCTGCCTACTGTGGATTCCCCTATGCCCATGCATGGTGCTGAGTCCTCTCTTCGTATGCAGTGGCAACCTGCTAGTTAGGTAAAGGTCCTCTTTCTTTCCCATCGCCCTAGCAGTGTTACAGTCCGAGTATGCAACCCCAATTCCTTATGCCTGCAGGCATAGTGCTAAGGGGCTGTTCCATGACCACAAGATTTGCAAGCATTTCAAGTGTTACAAGCTTACATCCACTCACCAATCTGTGAAAATAAGTGCTGATTTCTTCCATATATACTCAGTCATTCTTTCCTTTTCCTTTATTCTGTATTCTCAAAACTTTTTTATACAGGTGTGGAGTTAACTGATACACAAGCAAGCAAATGTTGTTTAACTTTGACATAATTTAAATAGTGAATATCACTGAGGTAAGAAATTGCATGCATTGCTTTTCCCATTAGCAAGGGAGTTAAAAACCTCACCCACTGCCCTTGGTCAAATTGTTGCCTGTAAAAAAGAATATAAATCATCACCCTCTTATATTGAGGAAAATATTTTCTACTAACTTGGGCTGCTTGTGTGGGATTTCCTCCTCCCTATGACATGAACACATTTCTGATGTAGGAAGATCATATCCTTTTCAGTTGATATTATTTTTTGCTCTGTTGCCCTTCCAGTTATTGCATTCATTCAGATGGCTTGATTTCCAGGTGTTTCATTTCAAATGCCAAGTCTCTACAATTCCAGCTGGGTTGTAAAATCCTCCTGAGGTGTAACTTACTGTCCTTGTTTGGCCTCCTGCAGATTATCACCAAGCCGCATGATAAATAAAGCTGCCACCATCTCCTACGTGGACATATTCACCTGCAGCAGTCCTCTGGCTTTGCAGTCCTTTGCCAGCTGAGATACTTTTATATTAGCAAATTTGTTAGCAAACCATATGTTCTATCTGTTCTTAACTAAGCTGATAAAATAAAATCACTTTTTTGCCTGATTTGGCGTCTGCATATTTTACCTTGTGGCTGTGTGGGTTAACGACACTTTTGGTAACAAAACTGTTTTAAGCCAAATAACTTCAGTTATAGTCTCCTCACCACTGGGCACCAAATGTGACCTAGATGCTGTAATCAGTCTGCCAATTGTGAAGTATCAGTGGTCTCCATGAAGGGTGAAGTGATAACAAGGAGGTGCACACAAGTGTATTTCAATGATTAATCCACAAAATACAACCCTGTGTCAAGAGCATAAAGGCAATACACTGCTGGCCTGGCTATGGGCTTCTACTTTCCACATCCTCTCTGAACTGTATACGCCTCACTTACAGACCCTTACCATTTTATATATTGTTCAGTGGCTTCCATTGCTCCCTTTGTCCATTGTAACTGCCATTCACACAGAAGTGTTATGTTTACAAATGCAGGCACACATAACACACACACACACACACACTGACATATCCTGGGGAAAGCTGGCAGAATTCTCCAGTTCCCTATGCCATTCTCCTCAGTCTGGTAACACTGATACCACTCTTAACAAAGCTGGAGATTTCCAGTTACCAGTCCTCCTGTTTTATTGACAGTTAAGATCTCTTTCACTGGTGGTTGGCTGAAACTGTCTTGAAAGTGTGTGCCACACAGCATTCTATCAAGCAATGTAAATAACCATGGCCTTTTTTCAGCGTAAATACACTCATAAAGGCACTTATAATACCAGCCACAAGAATGTAAAGGCAAATAAATTATTTTTACTTAAATAATAAAGAAAATACTATAAATGCAGACTGAAATATTAATGTATGTAGGTTGGCACACACAAGAAGTTATAAGAAAATGCAATAAACATAGGATGCATACAGAAAAAAATAGCTCTAGATAACAAAGTTCCCCAAATAGATTGTTACAAGAAGACTGTCACTAAAAATAAATAGTTATCACAGATAGGATGGTTCCATTGGCAAGTGTCATCAGTCACAGCAACTGCTTCTTTCACCTGCTATATCATGCAGTTATATAGTATAAAATCATTTCCCAGTTCCAGTGTCCTTGACGTCATTGTTGCTAAATAAATGGGTTATAAATCAGCCTCCCCTGCACAACACTAGAGTCACCAGAGTTTCTTAGAACACCTCCACATCTACTTCTTCTAGACTAAAATTCCGTTTAGGTTTAAAAAATGTTCCAAGCAAGCAATAATGCCTGACAGGGTGTGTGTGACTGTGTAATTAATGCCCTACCAGGGGTATTATGAGGTCTGACCCCGCAGGAGGATGGGGGCTTTTACAATCCCTGGAAGGGCATTAATTATACATTAGCACACACACTGGAGGGCATTATTGTGATTAGAGAACAGGGTCTCTGTAAAATCTGCCTAATGTTTCAAAATTGCTGTAAACTGTGTTAGAGAGGAAGCATTTTACATCCAAAATATATCATTTTTAAAAAATCTAGATATTTCCTTTATTTTTTGGTCCCTTACTGCTAAAATGGTTTCTTGCCAGTCATTGGGGATTGAAATCACTAAATGACACACATTTGACTGAGACTTTATTTCCTTCAGAAAATTCTTGTTAACACAAATCCTGTTAGTAAACTTGTTTTTTTTAATTTTTTTAAGTATGACATTTAAAATATGTATTGTTGCATTACTGAAAAGTCTGAGTAGTTTGAGACACTGAACTGTAAATAGGGTTTGCTTCCACAGGAGAAATCATTATAATCATATTTTGTTTACACATGCTCTTAATTTTTTTGGGTGGTGATAGCTGTTGTAGAGAGATGCTGAAGAAGGTAACATGTTCTATTGGAATGTCTGTGGCATAAATTCCTTAATGAAAAGAAATGTGTGGTGGTGATGTAGGCCACCAGGACTAAATCTTACTTTTCCCAAGGCAGCAAAACTGATGAGTGGCTAGAAGGAAAGGAATGTTGCAGCTGATTTATAGAGCTGAGTGACATTTTCTTACTTTACAAGGCAGTCGTTGCTGTGGGTCATAATTGAAATTGTAAAGGTATTGATAGAGACACAGGCTTCCAAACTGCAGGACTGTTTCAGCTAATAAACTACTGTAAATCAAATGATGCTAAACCTTGGACAGTACAGATTGGAAGGTACTTCATGGAAAGGAGGAAATGTAATTTGAGTGGTTTATATTATGTTAGTTTATCAAAACTGTATTTTGTCAAAATGCATATGGTCGAGACCACATGGTTGACAACTTAAAATATTGAAATCTAACTAAAAAATGGAAACTGAGTTTCTGCAAGAGGGACACGACCCCCTGCTTCCCCCAGACTCCCCTGCTAATTTTGTACAAGAACTCTGAAATTGCACTACAGTGGGGAAAAGGGAAGATTCCCTGATCTCCACTGTACTGCAACGTCCGTGCAGCACTGCTTCCGTTTATTAGTTAGTTTTCAGTATTTTAAGTTGCTGATCATGTGGTCTTGACCATATGAATTTCGACAAAATAAAATTTCTATAAAGTAGCATAAACCCGTTTGAGCGATTGATTTTAATTTGGGATTACTCTCTGTGTCTCCTGAAAATAGTAAAATGTAGAGGTTTTAAGTAAGAGCTCCTCATAGTCATATGATTAGAAGGTTTATCTTATGTTTGGCATTTGTGGTTCATACTTGCGGCAGCAAAGGTAAGCCAGCAGGGCTAGCTGCTCATATATGTTTAGGACAGCAGTTTCCACAGTCAGAGTGGATCAGATTTAGGGAGGTTGCTCTAATAATGTGCAGTTTGTGTAAATATAGCAGTGAGGGTGATGAAAGAAATCCCCACTATCACCATCCCCACAGAGATTACTTTTGAGCTTGGTAGATAACTTGGAAGTATAAAAGAGGTTGTGAAACAATACCCAGATTCATTAAGAGGGGAAATTAGTTATAATGAGTTGCCCCAAGGGCATCAGAGGAGGGTTAAAAAGGTGCTGTTATATTGTATAATGGAGATAAAAGGGTAAAATAAAAACATAATGCAGTCCAGCTAAAGAAATTGGAGATCAGTTAATTGGATTGTTGAAATAAAAAACAGAAATTGCATATCAGTTAATGGGATAATAAAAAAGAATAAATAGAAAATCAATAAAATGTATTGTGAAAAAAACTGTGCTTCATCATGACACATGGAAAAATAATATTGCTTGGAGTAGAAACAAGTAAGGTAAGTGAGTAGCTGGACAGCATTCTGTTTGACCGTGAACACAAGTGATGGGGCACTAAGCTGATGGATATTAAGTAAGT
Organism: Protopterus annectens; assembly: GCF_019279795.1. Taxonomy (NCBI): domain Eukaryota; kingdom Metazoa; phylum Chordata; order Ceratodontiformes; family Protopteridae; genus Protopterus; species Protopterus annectens. The sequence continues at coordinate 521,145,243 of NC_056726.1, read as the reverse complement.
ACAAATGATGGAAGTGCAAATAAATTGTCAAAATGGGAAGTATGTCAGGATTACCACAAAACAAAAAGTAAAATGCTTAATTGTAGTTTGGTTACAAGTCCAGGAAAGCAGAGGACAATTTGGTGAAGCATATTTGGGAAAGACATGAAGAAAGCAAGAGGAGATGAGGATGTCCAACCAAGAGATGGATGGATTTTGAGAGAGAAGGCCAGAGACAGATGAGCATGACTGTGGAATAGATTAGTACAGTGTCGCTGAATAGAAGAGATAGAAGTTGAAGTGATACCCTGACCCCTTGGAAAAAGGGGGCTGATGAAGATGATTATTAAACCTACCAGAGAGAGAGAGTAAACCTAAGGTGCACCTGTTTTTATGTTTGACACCACAGAAGCCTTTAACACCTTATCGTGGGACTATATATGAAGGTTTGGCATATATGAAAATGGCAGTTCTAGCAGGACCACTGCTTTACTTTGAGCCTATTGCATGAATCTTTTTTAATCAATTCTTTATTAATGTTTCAACAATGAAAAACAAGCAATATTGAAAAAGCTGACCAATAGTTAAACTAATTTGTTTCAAATTGCTGTTGTAGAAAAATAGAAACAGTAATTATTGAGGAGAGAGGGTGATAAACCATAACTACTGTGAAGTAAATCTCAGAGGAAGTTGATGACAGGATAGAAACAGTATAGACATAACTAAAAACTACTATTCTAATATAAAAAGAAAAGTAGGAAACCATTTATGGGTTTGTTAAAAAAATAGAAATCAGTTACTAGGATTGTGAAAAGCTACTGTGCCTCATGATGACACATGGTAGAAGATTGCATTGCTTGGAGTAGAAACAAAAGAACTGAAGAGATGGGCAACATTCTGTTTGACAGTGAAAGTGAGTGATGGTGGGTACTAGCTGATGGAAATTAAGAAAGTACAATTACATCTTTCAATGTTGGAAGATCCTAATCCTTCCATTTTCTTGTAATAAATGTTAATTATCAAAATAATCAAAGAAAACAACTGTCTAATTGCTTTAGTTTCAGTTAGGTTTGTTAAAGGACCCAAGGAATAAGTTTATTCATCTAATGTGAGGATTTCTTCAAATAGGTCCTCAAAAAAAAAAAAAAGTGTATGGTCACCACCTGTGGTAGAAGTGAGACTTCTATAAGGAAATGTGAAGGAAATCATATGGTGTACAGTGTAGTATAAGCTCCTTCGCACTTCCTTATAGAAGTTCACTTTTACCAGGCGTGGCCACCACACGCATTCTTTCTTCTTTTTCTGGGTACCATGGTTCGGGATTAGAAATAAGATGACTATGGAGGGCAAGCTGTTATAACCTGACATAAGCTAGGCAACCAATCTCAGCCATTACCAGTGAAGTTAATGGGAGCAACGGCTCCCGATCTTCAGAGACGGGGGTCTTCTTTAGCAGACAGTAGGACAACACATTATGTGGGCAGTAGCAACAGTATATGCACACTGCCCACAAGAAATCTTTGTACTTACTTTTCTGTTTCTCGATTTACTACACTGTGGGCGGAGAATTTCCGTTTCACTCCAAACTTGCATTTACCATGCCTTAAAAAAGTGTACAAGCCTGAGCAAAGAAGAGTGTTACTTCATTAGACTGCCAAAAATATATTTCAGTCGCCTACTAAACCTGTTTCGTACCTCCAGTATTGAAGATTAGCAGTCGGGTAGCTCCTAGGCAGGTAGTCTGATGTGTAAAAATATTTGTGCAAGCACATCCAGGCAAAAATTCTAAAAATTCTAAATTTTCTCAGTTTTGTTGGAGTCCTTAAGTACATTAAGACTGTGTTCCCTCTAATTTCAATTATATTCCTGTCTAAAGTTCTTCCCCAGCCTTAGGTTAAGCTTGTCCATCATAAATGTATTCATTGAACCTATGACCCTGTAGGAGAAAGATACAAGTCTATTGTCTGTTATTGTTCCCTGTCTTGTATTAAGGAGGAGCATATTCACTTAGATGATTGTTGCTCTCTTTAACACAGTATGTATTTTTAACATGGTGCAGTCCTTAAAAAAAGGAAGTGCACACGTGATGGAAGATTGTACATTTCTTTTAAGAATGTGTCATCCAATAATTGTCCCCTGTCTGTTAATTTATACCAGAGTCTGCATATCCTCCTTATGCTCATGTGGGTTTCCTCAAGGTACTCTGGTTTCCTCCCACATTCCAAACACATGCAGTAGGTGGACTGGACGCTCTAAGTCAGCGATAGGTGTGAGTATGCAAGTGAGTGTGTGGTGTGGAAGAATTAATACAGCAGAGCTAATCACCTGGTGGTGTAAACCATGGCTCTAGATGATTGTCACTGTTGAAGTAAAACATGACCCCATGCTGTAAAAATGGGATAAAGGGGTTGTGGTTGGATGGGGAAAAATTGTATACTTCTGCAACTTTGGTTTTTAGAATTTTTAATTGTCAAGCTTATATGTTAGTTTGTTCTGACATATTGTGAACGCACAAGTAATGCTTTATCTGCAGTTTCTTCTTGTGAGGAAAAAATCTGCTTTAAATAACTTAGTTTCTTCTGTTGCATAAGTCACTCCTCTTTGTTTATAGTGTGTGTATGACTCTGTTGATACTTCTTCCAGGACTAGTAGTATTTTGAGGAAGTTTGCATGGCTACATTCTCAGAACCTAATACATGATGTTAAAAATGGGATTTTCAATTCTCCCTTGGAGAGATTTAAAGTTTGGCCCCTCTGATGCAGAGGTGATCAAGACGTGTAATGAAAGGGGCGAGCTGGTCCAGGGAAATCTGTATGATTTTCAGACCTTCTCTTACAAATTTTCCAAAGGATTTTCTGTCTCCTCATCTGTTTTTTATGTAAGAAACATCTTTATTAAATTATCATATATGATATAGGCAATCTTACATTGATATAAATTAAAACAAACCCTCCTGACACAATTCTAGTTCCAGACATCATACATTACAAGCCACGTTGACACAATTGTAGTTGCTAACATTATACATCACTTATCTATCCAGTCATTGTCAGTCAAACTTTACAAAGTCCATTCAAGTCCTGCCTGCTTTTAAACCTTGTTCCTCCTCTGCATGTATTGTTCCCATAGTTCCCATTTTTCAGTGCCAGTTTTTTTTTTTTTAATCTCTGTTACTATATTCACTACTTGTGGTTTAAAGTTGGTTTAGATTTTGATTTCCATTTAATAGTAATTGCTTTTATGGCAGCCACCATAAGTAGAATCGGCAAGGCCTTACTATATGTGTAGGTAATTCTGATTCTGTATCATAGCTCAAAAAATAATTTCCTTAGTTAAACCAATTTGCTCACCCGGTATGTCTGACAAAGCAGTCTGCAGGGAATCTTTAAGTCTGCCAACTCATTACACTCCCAGAAAATATGTTCCCAGTTACCTCTTTCTTTCCCATCACACCTCGAACATTTGCTATCTACTTGAGGAAAAATTCTTTAAAGTCGGCTTGGGGTATAAAAATACCTATGTAAATGCTTCCAAGCAAAGAACCTCATTCTTTTGGACTTGGTTGCATACTTGGGTGGCATACATATGTTTATATATATATATATATATATATATATATATATATATATATATGTTTTTTTAACAGCTGCTTCTGTTCTAGATTTAACTAAACACTCTACCAGAGCAGGTCTCTTAAGAAATAACTGGGAGCATATGTTTTAGGAGTTTAATGACTTGGCAGATATTAAAGACTCACTACAGAGTACACTATCAGAAATATTGGGTGTGCAAACAGCTGTAAGGAAGGAAATGTTTTTTTGAGCTGGGATACAGGATCTGAATTGCCTAGACATAGTAAGGCTTTTTTAAGTTGAATTCTATTGGCTGCCAAAAAACAATTACTAGAAAATGGAAATTAATGTCTACAACTGTATTTGAGTTATTGAATATTATAAAATAGATTAAAGAACAGGGATCCTTTGTAAAGGGAGAGAGCAAATTACATAAAAGTAAATGAAGCAAAGAGCTTTGAATTTTCAGTGTTGAGTATCCCTGTCTATGGAGCAAATTTTTGCCTGGAATATATTGTGACAGTTTACTTAATAGTGGCCACAAGCTTACTAAAAGTATGAACCTTTGATGCCACAAGTTTGTGATCCTGGTCGAAGGTACAGCAAGAGGGTCCATGATTGCACCCTCCTCTTCTTTACTGGCTTAGCCACTGTGATCTTTTTGGTGCTTGCATGCCTGAGGATACAGGTATTGCAGTGTACTTTAAGGAGTGAGCGATTACAGTCATTGCGTTTCCCATGGATCTTTTCCTGCCATCCGACCTATGTTTCTGACCCTTATAATGGTGGGTCTTCCTTTCCTGTATTCCTCATGGATCTAAATGCCTTGCTGAGAGAAACTACATCAAGGATTCCTCCTAATTTGATCTAGTAAACAATTCATTGTGTGATAACTAAATAAGTAAGGGTGCATTTGGCTGTACTTTTTGCAGAGGGGTAGTTTGTGTCTGGCAGTAGGCATTAAAGAGAAGCATTACTGTCTCAGGAGTTCACATCCATATTGAACATACCTGTGGACTTCTGAGACTCCAGTCTTTTCTTTGACTAGCAGATTTACAGATCATGTCTTGCTCATATTTTTTGCAGAGTGATTGGATGGATAGGCACACATTTATGACCAGGGTTATCACCTGTGGCCTTGCACAATTTGGGAAGTAAGCACTATTAGTGTTCGAAAGTGGTGGCTGGAACTTTTTAAATATATGTTCTTAAAGGTGTATTTAGCTAAACATCTTATGGTCCCTGTGATCGCTTGTCTAGTAAAGTTCCAGTGCTTCTTAGTGGGGTAGTTCTAAAATCATCCAACAGACCACTTGGGAGAATATGATGTTCCCGCTCATCTGTTTTTACATTAGGGTAAGGTGGGGTTGGTAAGAGGCTCATCTTTTACCTTCTGGAAGTGTACTTTTTTTTTCTCATATGTCACTATTTTGGAATGTGGTATCCACTTGGACACTTTGGATTCCCATGAGATACGTAAAGGATTCCATCTTATTTTCCACTGTCTTATTTCTTCAGACCTGTACATATTAAATTATTTTAATCTGTACTTTTTATGACTTCTGCCAGAGAGCTTGCACTTCTTTTGTTTTCCTCTTCCAAAATGTCTCTATCCCATCTATATTTTTGCAAGTGTGAGATCTTCAGAAATGCACATGGACCTCTTTATGGGTGTTTATCAGTTGCCAACAAACAGATGACCACAACTTGTTTTTTATGAGAGATGAATATTTCTGTGTGCCCCCTTATGATCTTACTGACCATTCTTAGTACTTTCACACACTGCTTGCTTACCTTTACATATCTGCTGTGACTCGCACACATTCAGGTCCCTTTCTGCTTTTGTTGCCATTCTTTTTCCTCACCTTCTGTAATTGCTTCTTGGTTACTGTTTTCCAGATGCATTATATACTGCATCTGTTACATAGAATTTAAGCTGCTGTGATTAGACCCTTCCTCCACTATTACCAAATCACTGGTATTTCTGAACCTCTTTGTGTATCATCTTTATTGCGTATCTGTGTCATTGCCAAAAATGCATTATTTTTCATTCCAGCCATTATGTAATGCCATTTATGTAAATATAAATAACTTGCCCCAGTGTTGATCCATTTGGTATTCCTCTCTATTTCTGTTTTAGTGAACCCCATATACTGTTAATACCTTTTGTGATCTTTTGTCTAGATATCATTTAACCTATTTATTGAATGCTGTCTTTCATTAATTATGTAATCTGGTGTTCCTTTACTCATTAATTTGCTTCAGCATTTGGTGATTAGTGTTACAAAGCATAACTATATTGCCTGATTCACTAACAAGTCCATTAGCTGGTGTAGGGCTCTGTACTATCTGCAACACAACGTTCCTGCAGTGTGTTCATTTTTAAAACCTTTCAGTTGTGTAGTTTTAACAACCTGGCAGATAAGGTAGCATGTGACTGCATACAATGGGCTTACATTCCATATTTGAAAGGACTCGAGTGTTTAAAGTGTTTATCAGTTGTACGTATTTATTGCCTGGCCCCATAGCAGGCACGCATAAAGCAAGCCCTGACTATGATATAGACAACATGAGTTCAGCTCAAAGCCCAGAAATTAGGAAAACTTAGAAGGGAAGAGATTGGAACTTGATTTGATCCTAACCTGGAGGAAGGACTTGTGAGTTGGCGGCTGTTTCACCATATACAAGCAGAGGCTTGACCATATAGATAGTGTGCATGCTTTTCTGAAACTCATATGAAATGACCAGAGATGTGGGCTTTTCTCACCAAGGTGGTCATGGCAGCCTTTATTAATATGTTGGAGGGAGCACTTAAATGTAGGGGAAGGACATAGTAGTCCTCCTCTGTGATGTGGGCACATGCTTACGTTTGCCATCAAGGAGCACGTTTAGCACCTTAGGATAAAACCCGATGGCTGTCTGAATGATGGCTTCTTCAATAAGCTCTCACCCCATAGAGGATGGACTGGCTGAATGATTGTAGAGGGCTTATGGTCTGGGAGGGAGGGAGTTAAAAAAAACGGTAAATTTATGTTTTGCAAGTACCAAGGTTTCAGACATTTTTAAGGGTCCTAAAAGGGCATTTTTACATACATAGCTTTAAGCTTGTCTGCTGTTTGTATAGGTCAGTTTAAAGTTTGCCAGAATAATTTATTTAAGGTCCTTGTATATTATTTTCAAGTATATATTTTCTCTGTGTGCACAATGTGTGTGTCTGTGTATATATACACACACACACACACACACACACACACACACACACATATATATATATATCTATAGTTTCATAGGTAGGTACTAGTTTATCGGCCCAAGGGCCTATGTAAGCATAGCCAGCAAGGTTTTCTGGCTTACGCCACCAAAGAAAGTTATTTTCCTGTGCCACTGTTGAGCAGAGTCACAGAAGTGATCCCCAGGGTGTATTTCCTATTTCCCATCCACTCATCAAGATTTTTCTTTGAGTGCTAATGAAGAACTTTGCTTGACATAGATGGGTAGCCTGTTCCATGGGAAGTCTCTGGGACAGGAATCTATCTCTCCAGCATGTCCTGTTTATTGTGGTGACAAGGTTTAGGTCCCTAGACCGTGTAGCTCGGAGGGATTGGGATTTCTTTAGGTGTAGCATGTCCAACAGCTCTGGGTTTGACATAGCTTTATATGTTAGGCAGAGATCACCTCAGAGTAGGCAATATGCTATGGAGTAAAGCTGGAGTATTTTGAAACTGTCAGTGTAGGGCATTTGTTTGAGGCCAGTAATCCTCTTTGTGAGGTACTTCTGCGGCCTTTCCAGCTGCTGCAGATGTCTCATGAGGTACATTCCAAAAGGGGTTTTGTACTCTATAATGGGTCTAATGAGTGTCGAGTAGAGGGGAACAATGATCTCTTTTTTCCTGGATGAGAACCCTTTTTATGATGAGGTGTGCCACGTAGAAGGACTTCCTGACTACTGTGGCGATGTGACTATCAAAGGAGAGACTATTGTCCACCTGGGTCCCGAGGTCTCTTATCACGCATTCAGTGTTAAGTGCCTATGTGGTAGTTCATGGGTACAGAGTTTTTACCAAAGGGGATGACACTGCACTTTGTGGCATTGAGCTTGAGGCCATGGCTCTGACACCAGGCATCTGTCTCAGCGAGGTCCTTCTGTTGGATGTCCACATCATTTGGGGACTTGACTATGGTTCCTAGTTTGCAGTCATCTGCTAACTTCATTAGCCAGAGGCCTTCTGTGTTAGCCTGTACTTCAGAGAAGTAGATACCAAACAGGAGAGGTCCCAGGACTGAACCCTGTGGTACTCCACTTGTCACTGGTTTGAGGTCAGATTTGGAGTCTTCAACTTTTACAGTGTGCATTCTGTCATTGAGCCCATTTGGCAACCCATCTTGTGACGTAGGGATTTATACCTAGTTTAGTGAGTTTATCTAGAATTCTAGAATGGGGGATGGTGTTGAAAGCCTTGGTGAGGTCAAGATAGGCTGTGTGAACCACCTTACCCTCATCTATGGCTTTGGTGACTGCCTCAAAGAAGTCGATCAGGTTCTGGAGTTATGATCTGCCTTTCACAAACCTGTACTGGGTGGGATCCAGAGTTTGGAGGTTACCAATGTCTTTGTTTTTGAGTTCCATGATGATGCGTTCCATGGCCTTGCAGACCAGGCTCGTAAGGCTAATAGGGTGATAGTTCCAGGGATCAGTGATGACTCCCCCTTTGTGGAGTGGGATAACTGTTGCTGCGCGCCATTCATTCGGCACAAAGCCTGATGCATGGCTATTATTGAACATGGTGCTTAGGTGGGGAGCCAGTTCGTTCTGAAGTTCATGTAAAACGCAGCCTGGGGATGTTGTCTGGTTTCATGGATGCTGTGTTTTTGGCTTTAGAGTGTGCAGCTTTTACCTGCGTAGTTGTGATTACAGGGACTCTGCATTCTTCCTGTATAGATATGGGCACTTTAGGGGGTGGGGGTGGGGTAAAGTTAGCACTGAACCTATCTGCCAGGATGTTGGCAATATCAGTTGGTTCAGTAATTTTTGTGCCATTGTGCTGCAACTCAGAGCAGATCTGGGTGTTGCTATCGAGATTCTTGACATAGCTGTTGAATGCTTTGTAGTTGTCCTTCGAATTAGTGGCAATTTTGTTTTTGTAGTTAGCTTTGGAGGATCTTACAAGGGATCTCAGCTTCTTACTGAGGCTGACCAGGGAGCTCCTCTACTCATGGGATTTTACTCTCTTTTGCAACAGTTTCTTCCTTCTGTTGTACAGTTTGTTTATGGCAGGGGACCACCAGATTGGCTTGCTTTATTTGGAGGATAGCGTCTTGGTTCTGTTTGGGATAGCATGATCCATGCACTCGTGTAAGTGCTTATAGAGTGTATTTGTGTATGATTCAGCATTTGTAACTGTATTGTCAATCTGCATGGGTGTCATGAAGTTCACCACTTCTGTCTTAAGCATGAAGTGTTATTATTTATTTATTTATTTCAGTTTGATTACCGGGGAAGTCCACTGGGCCAAGAAGTGCCCATTTTCAGTGGAGGCCTGGGGAGAAAAGCTCCACAAGCAATACAATGAAACATGGTTACATAAAGTTAATGGTAAAATACAAGAGTAAAGATTCATGCAGTCCATTCATTCATGAAAAGCTCCACAAGCAATACAATGAAACATGGTTACATAAAGTTAATGGTATAATACAAGAGTAAGATTCAAGCAGTCAGGAAATACATTTACATAAAATGTGCATAATGAGCAAGCATAATAAAGCAATACAGTGCAGAGTAAAATAACAAAAATACATAGATGTGCAAAATTTTTTTTTTTTTTTTTTACAGACTGAAAAAAGTTGGAGTCAGGAGAAAGTTAGAAAAGTCAGGAAAATCGTGGAGGTAGAGAGGGCCAGGAAGTAGAGAGCTCAGGGAAAGAGATCCCTGGAAATTATATCTGGTGAGAGCAGGAACATTTCCATTTGGATGACAGGTATTTGAGAAGTAGGGTCTTGAAGGATTCGGAGTTACGTATAGTCCTAAGAGAAGGAGGGAGAGAGTTCCATTTTTTACCTAGAGAGAAGGAGAGTAGAAGTTGGCCGGCAGGACGTTTAGGTTTGTGGATGGAGATAAGGTTTTGGTGTTCAGATCTCAGAGATCTGTTTGGTTGTCTGGCTTTGGAGAAATGTTTTACCATGGTTTCTTTAATGGGGGGTGGGGGCGGGATGTGGATATCAAGGGTGATTAGCTTATGGTCGGATCGGACCAGTGAGGAGTTGACTTCAGGTGTGGAACACTGGTCACTCATGTTGGTAATGACTAGGTCTAGGATATTGTTGCCCCTGGTGTGGGTGTGGATAAGTTGATCCAGGGCATTGGAGTTTATGAATTCCAGAAAGCGTTCAGCTAAGACGTTGGTACACAAGTAGTTTTCCCAGTTAATGGTGGGGTAGTTGAAGTCGGCCATTATTAAGGTGTTTGGTTGAACCCTAGTATTTTGCAAGAAAAGAGGAGTGGGAATACTGGGGTATGGTGGTGGGATCTGTAGCAAGCTACAATTTGGATTGCAGTTTTGCCCAGAGTTAGTTGCACTTGGATACCCTCGGATGAATTATGCTGAGCAACTAGCCAGGAGGTGTGGATATCCTTAATGAATATGGACATATTTCCACCTTTGGTGTTTCGTCCAGGTTACATGGCCGAAAAGTGTGGTATGAGTCATAGCCTGGTAGTGCAGGGGGTGCTCTCTGGAGCCTTGAACCAGGTCTCAGTCACTGCACAGATATCAATGTTCTCCATTTTAAGGAGTGCATCAAGTGAGTTCATTTTGAGATTTAGACTTCTAGCATTGAGTAGCATTACCCTCAGTTTTTGCTTGCCTGTTCCTGTTACGGTGGTGAATTTGTCATTTGAACCTTGCCTAAAAAAGGTATATAAATATATCTTACATATAGAGATGTATAGCTATATATGCATGTATACACACATGCATGTATTGTGTGTGTGTATGTGTGTGTGTGTGTGTGTGTGTGTGTGTATATATATATATATATATATATATATATATATATATATATATTCATATCTTAATTGGTAATGCACGTTATGAAAGACTGACAAAACTGAAGAATGACTGAGACTTTTTCATACTAATTTGATCAAAATCTGTATCTCACCAGGTTTTATGAAATGGTAAATACCATAATAGAAGAAGTTGGGAAAAGCACAGATGATAATGAATTTGATGGAGAAGGACTGGAGGTAAGATCATTTGAAATACTCAAATTAAAATTAAGAAAGAATTTACTCTGCTTTGTACCTACAACTGTTGAAGTCTGTGCTGGAAGAGTGACTGAAAATTAGGAAAAGTCGGTGCAAATTCTTAGTCTGAAGTTTCAGGGCAATTTATAGAGGAAAGGAACTGTAGAGTTGGTTAATATTTGTTTTGATCTCAGTGTTATCAGAACCTTGTTAAGTGGAAATGTAACTTCATTCAATTTGTGTATGCTTTACCTGGTAATAGATTACTGAAGTTAAAACTGGGAAGGGATATTGAGTTTATTAATATGGAAAACACTGCGTGTAAGTATTTAGAAACTGCAATGCATGGTTATTTCAACACAATTTTGGGGGGAAATGCTAAGCTACTTGTATTTGATTACTAAGCATTGAGTAAATGGGCATGATTTGCTCGTGTTTTTGCCTTTGGAAGATGGCCTAGCTGTTTTTGTGTATATTTTAACATTAGGCTTGTATACAAGCTTTAGTTTATCAGTTCATGTACTTGAATTTTTACTGTTTTATTGGGCAGTTGCCTCCTGCAGGTATTCTGAAACCTGCTTCAGTTGTATTTTTATTTAATGGAGAGAGTTATTTAGACAAAAGGACGCAGAAAGTATTCTTCTCCACCTGCTAAAACAGAGTATGAAATCATGGAAACAAGCGAATATGAAAAGCAGTTTTAAAGGCCGAGGATCGTCATTCTACTACTTTTGCAGACCAACTGCAGTTAGCCTGCTTGCGCAAGCAGTTCTGGAAGAATCTTGAGATGAAACTGCTTCAGTCAGTAGCAGGAATCCAGGACATAAAAAATCTGAGATTTATGTGTTCTAAATATGTATATTAGCTTACTCTAAAGCAGTGTTGGCCCTGTTTAATCAAGTACTAGAGACCATTGTGTTGTTGGCATTTACTTGGTAATGTGATATGTCTGTGCATGTGATGCCTAATACTTGCATAAATACAGTACGAGGAGCATGCATGACCTATTCTGTGTATAGAAAAACTTTCTTCAGATCACTGGAGCTAAGATTTTCCCTTTATTCTTCTTGCTTTAATTTAATGCTGATCTGAAAATTTGGTGTACCAGTTCGTAACTTAGTTTAAGTAACTTACTGTAGTTTGTGTCTTTCATTTAAACAAGAAACACCGTTATTAAATTATCATGTATGACATAGGCAATGTTACATTTATATAAATGACAAAAAAAACATAACGACATAATCTGTTGCAAACATTATACATTCCAAACCCTGCCGACACAACTGTAGCTGCAGATGTTATACATCACTTTTAACAGATGCAGTCAGTGCTAGTCAACCATTTCATAGGTCATTCAAATCCTGCCTTCTTTTAAACCTCCTTCCTCCTCTGCATGTATTGATCCCATGGTTTCCCTTTTTTTCCTATGTAATTTGCTCCTCCTACCCTTTTCTAAAGAGCCCAATTCCAGTTGTTTTAACTCTGTTACTGTCTTCACTACTTCTATAAAGGCGGTTTAGACTTTGATTTCCATTTTCTAGTAATTGCTTTTTTGGAAGCCAACATAATTAGACTCAGCAAGGCCTTATTATAACTCGGCAAATTCCAAGTTTGTATCATAGCTCAAAAACATCATTTCCCCTAGTCAGTCCAAGCTGCTTACACAGCAACTCCGACAGAGCAGTCTGGAGGGAACCTTTAAAGTCTACCAACTCCCCGCACTCCCAGAAAATATGTTTCCAGTTATATTTTTTTGCCCTATCACACCTCCAACATTTGCTGTCTACCTGAGAAAAAATTATTTGAAGTCTGCTTGGGGTATAAAAATACCTATGTAAGCACTTCCAGGCAAAGATCCAAAATCTTCTAGATTTTGTTGTATATTTGGGAGACATACATGTATCCCCCAATTGTTTCTTTTTGAATTGCTTATCTAATTTCTCTTCCCAGTCCTTTCTGACCTGTGATTGATTCTTTTAGTTTCGCAATATTTTCTATGCTGTACTAATTATTCCTTTCTAAATGGCAACTTCTGTTCTAGATTCTACTAAAAACTCTACTAGTGTTGGTCTTTCGTTTAGCCCCCCCCCCCCCCATTTCTTTCTCTTTCCTATACTCTCAATCCTTGATATGGAAAGCAATCTTTAGTCTGCTGTCCAAATATGTTTTTGAAATGTTCCCATTCTATTACCTTTCCCTCTCTAGTTATTTGCTCCAAGTAGCTTGTTTCCTTTGCCAGTTTTCTAATATATTCTAGCCCCTTTTGCCTATTGTCCGTATCCCCAATTGCAGTCATCCCTATCAGAAGAATCTTCTTTCTTAGAATACCTTCTGCTACTTTATAAATATAATATTCTATACGATTATTGTTCTCCTTAAAGGTCTGCAACCAAAATCCTGGTGTCTCCCTGTTACTTGAGCTCCCCCCCCCCCCACCCCCTGTTTCATCATCTCCTTCCACTTTGAGTTATAGTTTTCTGCTTGTGCTCTGTATAGGAGCCATAACTTTGTTGCTTTGAAATACCCCTTCAGCTCTGGTAATCCCAATTTCCCCATGTTCATTTGGAAGAATAAGCTTATCGCACTTGACTCTTGCCATCTTCCCCTCCCAGATAAAATCCTTCAGCTCTTAATTGCTATCCACAACTTCTCCTCTGGTTGATAAAAATATGCCTGACCAGTGTATAAGAATAAAGGGACTAAGAATTTTAACTGCTTGTATCTTACTATCGGTTTTCTCACTTTTTGTATTATCTTTTGTTTAGTCTCTTCCCACATATCCTTAGCTGCCACACCGGTGTCATTTTTAATCCATACTCCTAAATACTTCATAGGATCATAGGAAGTTACTAGGCTATTGGCCATGAGGCCCTTCCAAGCCTAGCCAACATTTTACGCCCATGTTTCCAAGGTCAGCACCTGTCTTCCCTGTCAAGCAGGGACACAGGTGGATCCCAGGGATACATTTTCTATTTCCCATCCAGACATCCAGGTTACGCTTGAACAAGGACAGAGAAGTACTCTGCTTAACATGAGGAGGGAGATTATTCCACATATGGGGGGAGTCTCTAGGACACACCCGCCAGCAGGTTTATTAATGTAGCAGACGAGGTTTAGTTCCCGAGTGCATGTGACATGTGTGTTTGATATGTGGATATGCAGCATTTCCAATAGGGTGGGGTTCAAGATGGCTCTTAATGCCAGACAGAGATCCCCCCTGAGCAGTCTATATGTGACTGAGTAAAGTGAGATGGACTTTATCCTATCCACATAGGATAGGTGTTGGAGACCCTAAATTCTTCTAGTCAGGAACCTCTGTGGTCTTTCCAGCTGCTGCAAGTGCCTAGTAAGGTACATACCAAAGGGGGCATTGTACTAGATTATAGGCCTGATTAGGGAAGAGTACAGTGAGGTTATGACTCCCTTTTTCCTGACGCTATGCCCTTATTTTTGAGATGAGCCATGTAGTATGCCCTGTGCACTACTGAGGCTACATGTTGATCGGTTCACCTTTACAACACCGAATCACACTGGTGCGATTGCTGATATGAGGGAATCGTAACCACGAAAAGCAAAACAGCGACAGTTTTAAATGTTCAAAAATCAGCAAATTGAAAAGCAGATTCACTGATTTTTCAACATTAATGTCGAAAAAAATGTAATGAAGTGCAAAGCAGGATGGCAAGCCCCCCCCTGCACCCCCAATGTGGGGGGCTGTGCTCCCCACACCCCCCTACTTTAATATTATAACTTCGAGATCACACTACAGTGGGGAAAGGGACCATTTTCCAATCCCCCCCAAAATGCCAAATTTGCAATGAGCGGTCACTGCGCATTCGCTCATTGCACATTCGAACCTTTCTGCGTTCGATGTTTGCAAACTTTGCAAACGTCCTTTCGCACATCTGCTGTTCGTCCATGTGCAAAACACACACATGAAGGTAAACCTGTTGATCAAATGCTAGATTGCTGTTTACCAAGGTGCCCAGATCCGTTACTGCTGATTGTGTGCTAAGGACGTTGTTGTTGATGTGGTACTTTGCAGGTACATCATGCTTACCAAAGGGGATAACTATACACTTTTTGGCATCGAGTTTGAGGCCATGTTTTATGCACCAGTCTTTTGTTTGGATGAGACTCTCCTGAAGATTGTTTACATCATTAGGGGACTCAATGGTCAGAACTTTGATTTTTGCCTGCACATCAGAAAAGTATATTTCAAAAAGCAGGGGTCCTAAGACCGAACCCTGAGGGACTCCGCTAGTTACAGGTTTACCTTTTGAGGTGGAATCCCTTGAAGTTCGTGTTTCACTGTTGTAGTCCTTACAAAATGGGTTATCCGGCTCCTGGTAGCCCACATTCAGCCAGTATACCAAAGTCCCTTGGTATATGACGTCGGCTGCCTTCGGTTCAGGCCTGAAGTCAGGTACAAAATAAGGCAGCTGACACCATTTCCTCAATCTTTCTTGCCGCGGAATCTGAAGCAGAAGCATTTTGCACGAGTGTCGGTCAGCCAAGTACCTTCTTTTTGTATTCCAACTGCTTAGTTGAAGACATTGTCAGATAAGTACCCCATTGAGGACCCTCTCTTCTTGCTTTAACAAATGTCAGAGAAAGTTAATAACTGTCTTGCCTGTGCAAAACAGATTCCACACTCTGATTTTCACTCCTATTGTATTACTTGTTTGGGCCTTGAGCATGACATCCCTAATTCTTTCAACCCGCGTACTATACACCGTAGAGCTAAGATCTTGTTCAAGCATTTCGAAGTTTGGCCTAAGTTCGTCGGTATAGCGTCTTCTGGTCTCCCAACTTCAGATGTTCCTAAGAAACGCAAAGATATAAGGACCACGACAGTCTTAGGGTCAAATTAGCCAACAACATCCCTGTTAAGTTGGTTGTCGGCCCAGCGGTAGTCAGTGAGGCATTTTCTTTGCCCCTGCATTCCGTGAATGTTCAGCAGCAGGCATCTGCAGAGACCTTTTCTGAGTCCTCCATACCGCAGGCTTCCACTTTGTCTTCTGACCCTCTATCAGTCGCCGCTTCTGATGGATCCTGAGCCGCTAAGCAGGTGCCGGCTTCTGAGGCCTCTTTTCTCTGCCTGGAGACCAGATCCAGACTGATGACATTGACTCAGACTTCTGCCGTGGCTAGGCCTCCTGAGTCCCTCCGGCGTTCTAGCAGGCCATCTTGCCGAAAATCTACTCCAAAGCAGGCGCCGGCCGGCCTCCCCTCAAATGCCTCAAGCTCAGATGGTTAAAAGGGCTAGTGATCTCTTGACCCTTATCAAGGGCTCTCAGCCACCACCTCCTAAAGGATTAGGGAATTGTCCCCAGAAGCTTTCTCTGCCTCAGACTCTGAGGTTTCCAGCAACTCTGCTGATGAAGGGGGAAACTCTCCACTTTTTTTTCTGGTTTTTAGGATTCTGATGCAGAAGACTCCATCCCTTCTGCCTCCCCTCCAGAAGATTTTTCTTTTGGAGATGCTCTTAGGGAGCATTTCAAATGGGAAAGTCAGGACTACCCTCAGTCTAAAAAATGGATTAGGGAATTTTTGGATTTGCCACAGTGTAAGCCTTTGTCTACCCCACCAGTTTTGGAAGTTGTTAATGATGTTTTCTTGGAGAATTCTTTGACTCCTAATTCTGTTCCTCCTGCTCTCAGAAAGCCTGACAGGTATTAGTTCCTGATTCTCATCAGTTCCATTTTAAGAATCCTCCTGCTGATCCAGAGATTATTTCTCAGGGCCCTAAGGGTGTTAAAGCCATGGTTGCTAAAAGTCCTGTTCCTTCTGACAGGGAATCTAGGGCCTTGGATAGATGGGGTAAAAAGATTTATTGCTTCTTCCACCCTGGCTATTAAGTCTGTTAATTGTCTTTTTCATATGCTTAACTATCAGCAGCATACTTTGGAGGCTATTAAGGCTAAAATTGCTGGTGTCCCTTCCCTGATGGGAGAGTAAGGACATGCATGATTTATTGAATTCTGCCACTCTTGTCACTAAACATTCTTTACATTGTGGTTTCAACACTTTGGAGGCTTCTTTCAGGGTAGCAGCCACTAGTTCTGTCATTAGAAGACATGCTTGTCTCAGAGAACAGCCCCTTTCTGAACCTGTCAATTCTAAATTACTGGATGTGCTTTTGCACAAGGACAATCTTTTTGGTAGCAAGACAGAAGAGGTGTTGAAAATTTGGAGGATAAGGCCAAATCGATGCAAGTTGTTAGACTTTCTGCAAGTTCAGCCTCCTCATTTTAGTAGACAAATGGGTGCTCAAACTAGTATCCCAAGGCTACAAGTTCTCCTTTCACACCTTCCCTTTCCACCAAGGATACCCAGATATACCCCCAAATCAAAGGACAGAAGCAGAAAAACAAGTTTCTTTACTAAACCTGGGAGCAATAAAGCCAGTTCCTGCACTACAGATAGGCCAGGGCTTCTACTCAAGACTTTTCCTGGTCCCCAAAGAAGGGGGCAACTGGCACCCTGTTCTGAATTTGTCCATTCTAAACACTTTTTTGGTGATTCCAAAATTAAAAATGCTCACTCTTCAGCAGTTGCTACCAATGCTGGCCAAGGATTCCTGGCTGGTGACTTTGGATCTCAAAGAAGCTTATCTGCACATCCCAATAAGGGAAAGCTGCAGGCAGTTCCTGCACTTCAGGGCAGGGAACAGGCACTTCCAATTCTCTGCACTGCTCTTTGGCTTATCTACTGCTCCCAGAGTTTTTACCAAATGCCTGGCTCCAGTCATTCCTTTTTGCAGGCAAAGAAACCTTCAAATTTACCCTTACTTGGACGATTGTCTTATTCAGGCAAACTCTCCAGAGCAACGTCTAAAGGATTTGGACTTTGTAAAGAACCTTCTCCCCTCTTTGGGCTACACCATAAACAAAAAGAAGTCAAAATTGGTACCCACCAGGGAGATTGTATTCCTGGGAGCAAGCCTGAACACAGCCGCCCAAATGGTATTTCTCCCTCTTGAGAAACAAATGGATCTTTCGAATTACTTCAAAAATTTGGCAAGCATGACCCAGCTCTCTGCAAGGCAATTCCTGCAAGCCCTGGGATTCATGGCTTCATGTATTCTGATTATTCTATATGCCAGATTGCATATGAGGAAAATACAATGGTACTTCAAAAACCTTTGGTGTCAACACACTCAGGATTTAGACTTGATACTTCTTCTGATTCCCTGCCTGCAGACAGAGTTCCTTTGGTGGGCGATGGCCTGTGCACAGAACAAGGGCCTGCCTTTTCTGTCCACCTCCTGCCAGACAGACACTCACCACAGATGCCTCGGACTACGCTTGGGGAGCGCATCTAGAGGGCAGATGCATTCAGGAGACTTGGAACTCTCAACAGGTTCATCTGCATATAAATCTGAAGTAATTTACGGTAGTACAGCAGGCCTTAATGGCTTTCAAACATCATCTCTCTTCTGGTACTTTTCTGGTCAGGACAGACAACACCACAAGCATGTGGTACATCAACAAGCAGGGAGGGACGCACTCTTACCCACTGTGCAGACAAAGCATGATGCTGTGGTCCATAGCAGCTTACATGGGCATTCATCTGATAGCTCAGTTTCTTCCAGGAAGGCTCAACACCTTGGCAGACCGGTTGAGCAGGCAGGTCCTGGAGCCTCACATGTGGCAACTAAATAAGACCATCTTCTATCGTATCATTCAGCGTTGGGGCACTCCCCAGGTGGATCTCTTCTCATCTCCAACCAACCACCTTCTTCCAACCTTTTGCACCAGGAATCATCACAACAAAACTTGGAAAGTGGATGCTCTGTCCTTCCCCTGGACACAGCTCTCGATCTGTGCATTCCCTCCTCTACCTCTTCTTTCCAGAGTGCTGTTAAAGATAAGGGACGAAAAACCACGGGCCATCATCATAGCTCCAGACTGGCCCAGACAACTTTGGTATCCACTACTTTGCAGTCTCTCCCAGTCTCAGCCTTGGCATCTTTACCTGATACCAGATCTCTTGGTTCAGGAGGGGGGGGGGGGATTCTGCATCTTCATATTCAGACTCTGCTTTTGGCAGCTTGGCTCATAATTTAAACCTTTCCCAACAAGTGGTTGAGGTCCTTCGTGAGGCCAGGAGGCCTAGTACTAGGAAATCTTATGCAGATAAGTGGAAAAGATTCTCCATTTGGATGCAGACTACTGGGGGGAGACCCAAAACTATTCCTCTTATTCTTGACTATCTGGCAGGCTTGCTTAATGGTGGACTTTCCTTTTATCAATTTTATCATTGTTCCTTTGAGCATCCCATTTTCTCTCATCCCTTGATGAAACAGTTCCTCAGGGGAGCTAGCAATTTAAAGCCTCACAGAAGGGCACCTACTCCTGCTTGGGACCTCAGTTTTGTACTTCAGAAATCTACTCTGCCTCCTTTTGAACCACCTGCCTCAGCAGACTTGAAGTTTCTCTCCTGGAAAACTGCCTTCCTTTTGGCTATCACTTCGGCTAGAAGAGTTTCTGAGCTGCAGGCCTTAATAGCAGTAGAGCCTTTCATCATCTTCCATGTGGATCGGGTTTCTCTTCGAACTAATCCCTCCTTTATGCCTAAGGTGGTTTCTAGCCTGACTCTTAACCAGTCTATCCACATGCCTACCTTCTTTCCTAATCCTCAGAATAAAGGGGAAATATTACTGCATTCCCTGGATGTGCATAGACAGCTTAGATTTTATCTGGACAGGACTAAGTCTTTTCGAAAGTTGGATCAGTTGTCGGTCAGTTTTGCTCCTGGAGCTCAGGACAAAGCTATTTCTAAACAGACTATTTATATGTGGATTGCTCATTGTATTCACTTTTGTTACTTATAGCATGGCAAGGTTCCTCCTCAGATTATTAGGACCCATTCTACTAGGGCAGCCTCCACCTCAGCAGCTTTTTTATGAGGTGTACCTACTAGGGACATTCTGGAAGCAGCTACATGGACTTCTGTCCACCCTTTCACTAAACATTACAATTTACCCTTGTTTTCTAAATCCAGGGCTGGTTTTGCACTGCAGTGTTGCAGGGCATCCTTGCCAACCCTTAAACAGTGGGTGCTTCTCCTCCCTTTTGTTTTTTTTTTTTTTTTTCTTGGGCTTTGGGAATCAACCTATTTTGTAAGGACTGAAACACGATGAACATAGTACAGTTGTGTACACTTACCATAAATGTAGATGTTCGAGTGTATTCACTGTTGCAGTCCTGTGCCCCCCCCCCTTCCATCCTCCCTTTTTTCCTAGGGCACAGACTGGATTTTATTTTCCTGGTCTAACCTTTTTTGGGGGGCTCCTGACCATTAAGGCAAGAAAAAACTGAGGAAATGGGGTCTGCTGCCATCTTTTGTACCTGATGTCCTGACGTCAGGCCTGAGCCGAGGGCAGCCGATGTCATATACCAAGGTCTTTGGTATTCTGGCCGACTGTGGGCTACCGGGAGCTGGATAACCCATTTTGTAAGGACTGCAACAGTGAATACACTCGAACATCTACATTTATGGTAAGTGTACACAACTGTACTTTTTGACTCTGGGATCTGAAGTAGGAGATTCATTTGTCTGCAACCTGTGGGTTATGGATCCGATATCGGATCTGAACCGGCATGGTTTACCAGCTATGGATCCAAGCTCTCAGCTCCTCCCCTCACCCATAATACCCTGCTCTACCCTCATGACCCCAGATCTCGTTTGCCGCGCATGGTGACCAGATTGTTTTTCCAGCTCTCCAGCAAAGTGATAGTTTTCAGCGTTTAAATTGTAAAATTTAAATAATTTTTTGGTTGATTTGTATGAAAGTGTAGGTTTCCCTTTTTGTATTACTACTTTTTTTTTTTTAGAGTTTAATCTAAAATTTATATCCCTCCCCTCGCTGGTAGCGTAGTGTGTGTGTTGGGCCTGTGAGTGATTTTGTTTTAGTTACTTACCTTAGTTATAGTAACTGTTATTTGTTAGCTTGGGATGTCTGAGCAGCCCAAGGCTATTTTTTCTAAATGCTTCGAGTGTGGCCATAAGCTTTCCCCGGCTGATGGCCACACTCGGTGTGTTAGATGCCTGGGGGTTGAACACCTCACATCTGGATGTTCCATTTGTGCAGGGTTCAACCCCAGGGCATTGAAGGAGCGGAGGTCCAAGCTTGTTTTGGCGGGCCTTTTACCGCCGGACTCTGCTCCGACCTCCGCTCCTTCGGGGGTAACCGTCTCCACGGTTATTCCCTCTCCGGCTCCCCCTCCTCCTCCTGGGACTCAACCTCCCGCTTCTGGTTCGGAGGAGAGGGATGCTAGAAAAAGGGACCGGAGGGAGAAGCACCATAAGCGGCGAGCCGAGACCTCTGTTTCGGCCCCGCCAGCCAAGCGGGCTTCTCCCCCGGCTCCATTGTCGGCTGGATCTCCTCCTCCTCGGCTCCGGTCTCCAGTGTGTTTTTCACCGGGACCTGAGGAGGAGGAGACCCGATCTCCGTCGAGGCTATCGAGGAGGCACTCAAGGCCTACCTCGGTAGCCTCGTCTAGATCTACGTACAGCCTATCGGATGCTGAAGGTTCATCCAGGCCCAGATGCAGATGGGAGTGCTCTTGCCTCCCCCCCCCCGGGGGGGAGCTCGACCCCCTTTTTCAAGCCGATTGCTCCTTCTCCAACCCGCTACCCGGGTTCGGAGCAGTTGGAGCCGAGCAGCTTCGGAGCCGGGGTGGGTCGGCGCCGATAGTACTTGGTACTTCGGATCCGACCCTGCCCTCGAGTGCATCGGATCCGACCTCTCGGAGCCTGGATCCGAGCCTCGAATCCGGGGGGATCAGTGCTCCTTCGGCGCCGTCTGTGTCGGAGCGCACTGTCCCTTCGGATCCGTGCGCTTCGGCGCCGGCTCCGATCCACTCTTCGGATCCGTGGGGGAGCCGATTGTCGGATCCTTTGGTCGAGGTCGGCTCCCCTTCGGCATTTGATGTAGTGGAGAGGGCCCTGTTGAGGGTCTCCGGACCCCCGGCACTTGTTTCGGCTCCGTCCCGCGCTCCCTCTGCACTGGGTCAGGCTTCCACCATCCGGCCCTTGGGACAGCCCGCTTCTATGCCCCAAGCTGTTCCCCTGGAACAGGTTGCTGCTTGCGAGGAGTCCTCTGACAGCCCCCCAGAGGATGTTCCTTGCAAGCATACGTGCAAAAGGAGGCACATTGACTCCCCCCGAGTCTCTCATGGAGGACACGGATTTGGAGGAAGGGGAAGGCTCCCCACGATCACCCCCCGAGGATGTCTCTTTTGGAGACATCATGGAAATGCTCCGTATAAGGGGGGGTGGTCTGCCCCCAAGTCTTCCTCGGACGAGTCCGTGTTCTTGGAGGCATTTGAAGCGGGCCTGTCTACCTCTTGGGTGTCCCCTCCTGCCGACCCCCTGGTGGACCTCATTACCACCAGGGCGTGGAAGGAACCGGACACCGTGGAGCCAATCCCTAAGAGACCCGACAGGATCCTCAGCCCACCGTCTGACCGTGCCCATTGGAGTAAGGGGCCTCCGGTAGATGCCATGTTGACGGCGGCCACCAAGAGGGAACTTGCTCAGGAGAGTCCCTCAGTCCATCCCCCGAGCAAGGAGTCTCGGATGATGGACCGCTTGGGGAAGCGGATGTTTAGTTCAGCGACCTTCTCGGTAAGGGCGCTGAACTACCTGGCACACGTTATTAGGATGCAGCGAGATCTCATTAAAGAATACGCTGCATCTCCCCCAGAGTCCATGTCGGAGGAGGACAAAGTGCTGCACTCCACCCGCATGGCCACTCTTAGATCAGTTACCAATACCTCTATGCGGCTACTCTCCCATGCTACGGAAGGCGCCGCTAGAGCCGCAGGGGCAGGTCTAGTCACTAGACATCAGGCCTGGCTCCGTCATTGCGATTTCTCTGAGCCCTTCAAAGCGTCATTTGCGAACGCCCCCTTTGATGGTTCTGCCCTCTTTGGCAAAACCGTTCGCGACACTTTGACCCAGAGCGAGAAGGACGGGAAGACGCTGGCTGCCGTCGGAATCCGCTTCTCTGCACCCCAGAGGCCCTATTCTAGGAACCAAAAGGGTCAGAAGAAAATGTGGTTCCGGAAGTCGCAGCAATCCCAGCCTGCTCCGGACAACCAGTCCTTCCGTGGCAGAGGAGGACAGGCAGGACGCCGCCCTAGAGGCAGAGGGGCTCCCAGGAACTTCGGGTCCAGAGAACCCTTCTCTGAACGGCCCGCGCAGCAACCCTGAGGGGTTGCCCGACTGCTCCACTCTGGAGGCAGTCGGGGGACGTTTTTCGGGGCACCTAGCGGCAATGGAGTCCATAACATCAGACCGCTGGGTTCTCCAGATCATATCCAGAGGATACCGCATCCCTTTTCGTCACTTACCAAAGTTGAAGTCCCTCCCAGACGTTCCACCCGGTCAACGGGAGGCCGCTTTGGCAGAAATTGGCCATCTGCTAAAGAAAAGAGCCATCCAGCCCGTCCCCCCAGACCAGATCGGATCAGGGTTCTACTCCAGGTTCTTTTTAGTGCCAAAAAAGACGGGGGATCTAAGACCAATTTTAGACCTTTCTCTCTTGAACCTGGCAGTCCCCAAGGAAAAATTCCGAATGGTCACTCTACAATCTATTCTCCCCCTTCTGGGAGAAAATCACTGGATGTGTTCTATAGACCTCAAAGATGCGTACTACCACATCCTGATGGACAGGCGCTCCAGGAGGTTCCTCCGCTTCCGGCTGGGAGCCAGTCACTACCAGTTCCGGGTCCTTCCCTTTGGTCTCACCCACAGCCCCCAGGGTGTTCACCAAAGTATTAGCAGTGGTAGCGGCCCACCTGAGGCTTCAGGGGGTGCAGGTCTTCCCCTACCTGGACGACTAGCTCCTTACCACCCCAACAAGGCATCTACTACTATTGGCGCGAGACTCCTTTCTCCATCTTGCTCCCATTCTGGGCATTACAATAAATACAAAGAAATCCAACCTGACGCCCACACAGCTCTTAGATTTTATAGGGGCCAGGTTAGACACAAGGAGTTTAAAAGCCTTCCTCACTGCGGACAGAGTTCAAAATCTGCAGCTCCAGGTGCGGACCATTCTCCACTCAAGTTCTGTTCCAAGGAGTTGGTCCTGAGGGCTCTAGGGTCCATGGCATCTGCTATAGCACTTCTTCCTCTTGCCAGGCTCAATATGCGCATCCTCCAGTGGACTCTCCTAGTACAATGGTCTTACCTTGCTCTCCCTATGCATCATCCCATTGCGATCAGCAAGGCTTGCAAGCGGTCCCTCCTGTGGTGGCTTCACTCCCCAGATCTCCACGGAGGCCGCCCATTTTGTGCTTCTTCCCCTCTCGCCACGGTGACCACGGATGCCTCCGCCTCGGGTGGGGGCATTTTGGGCGGACCGTCCAAGGCACGTGGAACGATTCAGAGACCTTACTCCATATCAACGTTCTAGAGATGAGAGCAGTGCTCTTAGCGTTGCTAGCACTTTAGGACTTTCTTCCCTTGGGAACAATTGCGATTCAATCGGACAACATGTCAGTTGTCTGGTACATCAACAAGCAAGGGGGAACGAGGTCTTACCCTCTTTGTCGAGAAGCCATGAGAGTTTGGGAATGGGCAATCTCCACCAACCACTTTCTAATAGCAACGCACATTCCGGGTCGGTCCAACATCCTGGCGGACAAGCTCAGTCGCACCATTCTGACTCCTTACGAGTGGTCTCTCAATTTTCAAGTAGGGGAACGCATATTCACACGGTGGGGAACTCCTTCATGCGATCTTTTTGCCTCTCCCTCAAACACCAAGTGCGACAGTTTTTTCACTGTGATACCTCCTCCAGGAGGTTCTCCAAGAGACGCTCTGGTGCATGCTTGGCCACCCGGTCTTCTGTATGCTTATCCACCCTTGCCTCTGATGCTCCAAGTTCTTCAGAAAGCCTCTCGGGTGGGTTGCAGAATGATTCTCATTGCTCCGTTTTGGCCTCGACAGATCTGGTTCCCCTTCCTAAGGTCTCAGTCGGTGAATCCTCCTTGGATTCTAGATCCCATTCTGGATCTGATATCTCATCCATCCTGCATATCTCCTCCGAACCTGGACAACCTGAAGCTGACCGCTTGGCTGCTCCAGTTCCACTCTTGATCAGGACTCCCGGTATTTCGTCCCCTGTTAAGGCCGATCCTGGTGGCAGCTCATAAACCATCCACTAGGAAAGTCTACAGCAGCAAGTGGAAACGGTTTTCTTTGTGGGCAGAGCAGCAAGGCCTGAATCCCTTCACGGTTCCTCTCCCTTTAGTGCTTGATTTCTTAACCACTCTTTTTAACGATGGTGCCAGCAGTTCCACAGTCAAAGTACAACTGGCGGCAATTTCACATTATCACATTGGTCATGACTCTAGTCCACTCATGTCAGCCAAGTTGTGTAAAATTTTCCTTAAAGGTACTTTCCTTCTCAGGCCCCCTGTAAAACAAGCGGTTCCTCCCTGGGACCTTTCCTTAGTTCTCCAGGCCTTGACAGCCCCCCCCCCCCCTTCGAACCAGCGGCTACGGTGGATCTCAAATTCTTGTCTTTCAAGACGGCTTTTTTAGTAGCCATTACATCGGCCAAGAGAGTTTCAGAGCTCCAAGCATTATCAGCTAAACCTCCTTACTTGGTCTTTCATCCGGACCGTGTTTACCTCAGGACCAACCCGTCCTTTCTTCCTAAAGTAGCTTCTGAAACAAACATTAATCAATCCATTAACCTCCCCGTTTTCTTTCCTAAATATGAAAACAAAGGTGAATACAAGCTTCACTCCTTAGATGTTCACAGGCAACTTAGATTTTATCTAAACAGAACGGCTGGTCATAGGCAATCGACCAGCTGTTCATTTCCTTTGCTAAATTTAATTTGGGCAAGCCAATTTCTAAAGTATCTCTGTCTCGCTGGATTTCACAGTGTATCTTATTGGCTTATCAAGCTTCAGGAAGGCCCGCACCGGAGGTGTACACGCCCATTCAACCCGGTCAGTATCTACCTCGGCAGCCTTTAAGGCTAGGATTCCTCTAGATGATATTTGTGCAGCAGCCACGTGGGCTTCATCTCATACTTTTATTTCCCACTACAAGTTGGATCTTGCATCTAGGGGTAGAGCATCCTTTGGCTCCGCGGTGCTCCGGAATATCCTTCCATGATGGCGCCCAAGATTCAGGTAGCTGGGGACTCTGTCCCACAGGTTGCAGACAAATGAATCTCCTACTTCAGATTTAGAAGTTATGTACTCACCATAACGTTCCATCTGAGTAGGTGTATTCATTTGTCTGCAACCATCCTGCCCTCCTATCCCCCTGGCCTTTCAGTTTCCTGCATATTATGTGTTACCCTTTTCAGGGTGTTCTTGCTGTTTGCAAACTCGATCTGAGGTCATGAGGGTAGAGCAGGGTATTATGGGTGAGGGGAGGAGCTGAGAGCTTGGATCCATAGCTGGTAAACCATGCTGGTTCGGATCCGATATCGGAGCCATAATCCACAGGTTGCAGACAAATGAATACACCTACTCAGATGGAACGTTATGGTGAGTACATAACTTCTAATTCTGTCAATGAGCCAGTTGACAATCCATCTAGTGACGTAAGGGTTGATGTCCAGCTGGGTGAGCTTATCTACTATACTCAAGTAGGGAACAGTGTCAGAAGCCTTGGACAATTCAGGGTAGGCAGTGTGCACCTCTTTTCCCCCCATCCAGGGCCGTGGTAACTGTCTCAAAAAAATCTACCAAGTTCAATAGACATGATCTCCCCTTGACAAACCCATACTGAGTAGGGTCAAGTGCTTGGAGGCTACTGATGTCCTGGTTTATGAGAGCCATGATTATGCATTCCATGGCCTTACATATCAGGCTAGTAAGGCTAATGGGACAATAGTTGCCTATGTCTGTGGTTGCACTACCTTTGTGCAATGGAATGACAGTAGCTGTCCTCCAATTGTCATGTACATATCTAGCGTTTATGCTGCGGTTGAACTGAGTACATAAAGGTGTTGCAAGTTCTTGCTTGAGGCCGTGTGAGATGCAGCCTGGGATGTTGTCAGGTCCCATTGAAGCTGTATTGTTTACCTTTAAGAGGGCATTTAGGATCTGTTTGTTTTAGACAAGTGGTGGGCAGCAGGTGTTGAGGACATCTTGATTAACTTTTAGTGGGGACAAGGGGAATAAAGTTCGCTAAACCTGTCAGCAAGCAGGTTAGCTATGTCAACAGTATTAGTGTGTGTGGTGCCATTGACCATGAGTTCTGTATAGAGATGTTGCTTGATCTTTAGGTTACGAACATAGCTAAAGAAGGCCTTATGGTTGTCTTTTGATGAGGAGGCCAGTTTGGACTCATAGGTAGCTTTAGAGGATCTTACGAGGGCCCTTAATTGTTTTAGTTTAAGGAGGGTTTGCTTCCAATTTGGCGCTCGCCCCTTCCTGCTCTTGGTCAGTAGTTTTTTTTCTTTTATTATAAAGTCTGTTTATGGCAGAAGTCCACCAGACTGGTTTGCTTCTCTTTGATAAGGATGTTTTAGTTCTCTTTGGTACAGAGGAGTCTGTGAAGCTATATAGGTGCTTGCATAGAGCCCTGGTGTAAGTCTCTGCATAAGTGTCTGTTCCCTCTATTTCCACAGTTGGGGGGGGAGGACTATGAAACTGTTTATGCCTGCCTGTAGGCGGCTATAGTCTGCATTTATTTTATCGGGTCCCCATAAATATGGATATTACTGAACAAATTCATACATGGGTACATAATTTACCGCTATTGTTTTTGCTTCATTAATTTTGTATCCCGAAAAGGTTTGAAACTCTCAATATGTTCCACAGCACTGTAATGTCCCTTTCTGGTTTTGTCCGGTATAAAATAATGTCATCTGCAAATAGAGCCAGCTTTTCTTGACTACCATACCAATTGTATCCTTGAATTTCTGAGTCCCTTATTTTCTTTGCCAGTGTTTCTAAACATAATGCAAATAGCAAAGGGGAGAGAGGACACTCCTGCCTGGTTCCTCTGCTCAAGCAGAGATTGTCAGAGAGGACCCCCACCCATAAATTTTGCCTCCGATCCTTCATATATCCTCTTTTTCAGCATTATAATTTTATCTGGAAATGCAAATGCTTCCATTGCTCTGCTCATAAAATCCCAGCTTACTCTGTCAAATGCTTTCTCTGCATCAACAGTGGTATTTTCTTGCATTCTGCTTGCCTCTGGATCATTACTGTTCTGTTTATGTTGTCAAATGTTTGACTCCCCTCCACAAAATCACACTGATCCATATCAGTCAATTTTGGCATCACTTTTGCCATTCTTTTAGCTATTGTACACAAACACTTTATAATCGTGATTTAGTATTGAGAAGGACCTGTATGAAGCTGGAATCCAGGAAAGTGATACTTCTCCTCCTTTTAAAATACTGTTAAACATTGCCTTCTTGATTTTCATCGGTTTTTCCCTCCTAGCTTCCAAACTTTCACAGGAATACCATCTAATCCTGAGGACTTTCCTGTAGATTAGTTATACATCACCATTTTTATCTCATCTCCTCGTCCTGTTAGTAATTGAACCTCATCTTCCTCTAATCTTGGCATATTTAATTCTTCCATAAATATTTCCATTTGTACCTTTTCTTGATTTCCATATTTCTCTGTTTTATACAAACTTTCATAGAATTTCAAAAATACTTCTAATACTTCTACAGGATCTCTTGTTATCTTCCTTGTTATAGGCTCCCACTTTCTGTTTGAGTCGTTGTGCTAAAAGTTGTTGTGCTCTAGAGTTATTATCAAAAAACTGTTGCTTAACAGCAATCTTTCTACACTCATGCATATTATCAAGGTAGTCTCTTATTTTCTGTTTAGCATTCCGTAGTTGCTCCTCCTCTTGTTTTGTGAGATTTCCCCCTATTTTGCAATACTTAATATTTATCAGGCCCTCTAGATAATTCTTGTTGCTTCTTAACCACATCTCCCTTTCATTTCCATCCTATTTTTAAATTCCATTTTAATTTTATCCCATTCCTTAGCTATATTTTCAGAAGAAGTTTTTTATCTTCTCTAATAGCTCCTAAATAATTTCCACTACCCATTCCTTAAATTCTTCTCTTTTGAACAGATAAGTATAAAATCACCAGTATCTCATTACCCTGTGTTTTTATTTTAGTTATGATTTATTTTGGTTATTATTGGTGCATGATCTGAAATAGTGATTGGGTGCATATCAAGACCTTCAATTAAATGCACATGTTCCTGTGAAATGGAAATTGTCTAGCCTAGCCCATTTTTTATATCTTGGGAAATATGTAAATTCACTTCAAATTCCTAGTACTGAATTCACATCTTCCATGCCAATTATTTTTATAAATTTCTTTTAAAATCTTCCCCCCTTTGTTATATTTCCCCTTCTTGCCCCCCTTGTCTTCAAATTCCAGTCTCCACCTATAAGTAATATTCCTTACTGAAAGCTGATTATTTCCCAAAATTTTCTTTAGCTCTATTCTGGTAGTTTTCAGTGGAATGTAAATACATGCCAGTGTAATCTTCCTACCTTGCCAGTAGCTCCTTAGTACTACAAGTCTACCATTGTTGCTTTTTTTCCCTCTTCTATTACTAATAGAGTTCCCTTGCAATTAATATAAGTACTCCTCTCTTCCTTTGCCCCAGGTATTCCACTGAGTAGCCATCCTGAAAACCTTTCTTTATCAAATTCACATGTTCGGTTTCCATATCTCTCTCCTGTAGTATAGCTATATAGTTCACTACTCTCTCTTTTTGGATTTATTGGCCAGACCATTAATTTTTAATGACAGTATAGAAAGAATCTTTATTCTTGAGGGATTATTATTCCCACCTTTTATGTATAATAGTTTTTTTTAAGAGTCTATTTTCAGCTTTTGTGTTGCATGCATGCAGTGTTTGGCAGGTTAATCTTTTATACAACTGTTTCTTGTCATCTCCATTTGAGCCTATGTTATATCTTGCAGAAATTTTTGTTTTATACTGAAAACCCTCAAAAGTACACATACACACACACAATACCCCCTAAAGTTTTACCACTTAATAGGAATATAAGTTCCAAACTGGCAGCCACACACAGATTCGAGCTAAGCAGAAAGTATGTTTATCCATGCTACGACGCATGGTAGAGCCTGTGATTCTATTAAGTGATGTCTGGTTTTGCATTATCTTTATTGCTCTCCCAGCTGAGAAAACAATTGAATGCATTCAGAAAACATTTTCTCCAAGCCATTTGTATTTATCAGATTGTCTGTTAGTGACATGAGAATCAGATATAGGATTGTTTACTAGAAAAAAATACCTTATAATATTCAATACTTCTTTTTGTTTACTTGCTTTTTGTCAAAACTTGTTACTATATAAACCTAAAGACCTTAACCACAGTCATTCCCCTATGCAAGAATGAGAAAAAACACACTAATTTTCTTTTGTCATGCTGTTTTAACCATGTCCCCGTTTTTGTTGTTGTTTTACATAGCAGTGCCTACATTTCTTAAAACTAAACAAGAGAAAGAGAAAAAGAAAGAAACAAACAAAAAGAACAAACAGAAGCACCTGTTTACATTAGTATCCCCATTACACTTAAAAATAACTGAAAAATTTACTTTATAACATGCAGAGAAAATCATGCACTACTTAAGTAACACTGGAGTTATTTATTTAGGTTTCAGGATTTGAAGAAAGTATTGTATACTGTTCCTGATATTCCAAATAAATGGGATAGAAATTTAAAAGATGTTTTAGTTAATAATCTTTTTTGTCTGCTTTCAGGTGTTATGCCCAAGTCTCCTACTTTATTGGGTATGCTTCCTTTTGGATGTTGTTTCTGCCAATATGTTAGGACATCTGATTATTTAAATAGAGTACCCTTTTACCTCTGATTTATATAAAGGCAACATGGAAGATATTGTATATGCTCTCCAATGCCCATGTGGGCTGGTTCTGACCCTAGTGGATTAAAAGCTACTATTTTTGAGAAGGTTTTTTTCACAATTTGCTTCTGAAAATGTATATAAAGGTAACATTTATGTAAGGAATCTTTTTATTCTGAAATTTAATACTTTAAGTCTCTCAGGTCTAAATGTTGATTGTAATTGGAAAGTTCTCATTTAATTCATTAATTATGTTGCAATTGTTTTATAGTTTTATAGTGTAATTATGTATATATGGGTTTGATTGTGTTTCAGTACTCCTTGAAGGCTGTTCTAACCGAGGAGCCAGTGTGTTTATTTGCTTTAAAAAAGTGATTTAGTTTTATGTTGCTGCCATCCTTTGTTTTGGTTCCTGCCTTGTATAAAATGTTAAGAAAAAAAATTGTTTTGCATACAGTTAACTTTCTCCCTCCTTTTCCCCTCTGCTGAGTATTTTTCCGAATGTAAATGGCATGAAGTAGGGCATATGCTTTAGAGTCCCCTACAAGTTTAACAAAGTCCAAGAAAGTCCAATGTTTCCAGATTCTTTGTTTCTACTCCTTTTCATCTCCATCTCCCAAACCCTGTCTCTGCTTTCATCTCCAGTGCACTCTCAGTTCTTCTATTCAACCTCTGCTTTTTTCTCCTCTCACAATCGTTTTCCATTGAAACACTGGGAAAGTTTTCACTGGCACAATCTGTCTGTGGTCTTTATTACCAGAAGAACAAGAACAAAATCTCATTCTCTTTCACAGCTTACTTTTTGTTGGACAGACTTTTATATTTCTTGCTTAGCATGTACTTCATCAAAAAAATTTTGTTTCTGCAAGGAAAATATTTTGATAATAGCTGGGTACAGCAGTTTGAATCTTACACATGCTTCTCGGCATTCCCTGTGCAATGGAATAAATGTATTCCACTTCTGCCTGGTGTACAATGAATAATCATTCTCCACAAATATTTTGTTCTCCCCCACTTTTTGTACTTTGTCTTTCTGCCACGTTTTTCAGAATCAACTCCTTCTGCTGATATGATTGCATTTTTACTGTTAAAGGTCTAGGTTGTTTTCTCATAACTAGATTTGGAGCATACACACCATGTGCCCTTTCAATTAACAATTCCTGTTGTGGAATACCAGTCCAATTGCTTATTTGTACTTCCATAAAATTAATACAGTCTGTTCCTTCCAGCTTCTCTGGTACAGCAGAAAATTTCAGGTTTTCCCTATGTGCTCTCTAATTATATTATTTTTTGAGACATCTCTTCTTGTGTAGTCTCATATTCAGCCAGCTTTTTCTTAATTTCAACCTCTGAGTTTTGCAGTTCAAAGCGTCTTCCATTTTTTCCAGCTTGTTATTGTTTGTGTTGATATACTCCTTCAGCATTTCATTTATTTTAATCAGGTCTATGTGCAGCTGCTTTATACTTTCTTTTGTGTTGCTGGAATTCATATCTGGAACTTGCACTGCTTCTTTCTGAACAACTGCAGTACTTTTCCCAGTCTGTGTTTTTTCCTCAACATTTGTAGCTGATTTTCCTCCAGGCCCTTTATATTTCTTTTTTTCTGGCATCTAGGCAGTGCACTTACTAGTCAGCCACTGAGTTTTACTCAGCAGTCTAGGTCCACCGGCCTTCTCTGCTAAGTTTCTGTATTCAAACTGAGAGAACTAAGCTCTTATTCAATGAGCAGCCATCTTGGAAGTTTGTAGTTTAAGTGTCTTGATAAAAGTTTGGGACCGTGGCATTTAGGATGAATACTTTTATTTATCAGTGAGAAGGGGGAAGACATGGAGTTTTATGTTAATGCAAAAACTTAAGCATTTTGTAATTAAATTATTTGACTTGCATGCATTAATGATCAGATCCACTAGCCTGGTACAAACAAGTACACCTCATAATTAAAAATGTGTTCCATTGGACATAGCTAGTTGATACAGCCTGCTGCTGTCTATGTCTTACCACAGGCCACATGTTACATCGGTAACCATTTGAAATGTGAGGACCTTCTAGAGCAAGTCCCGAAATACTGAGACTGATTGGCCAAAATAGTGGACTTGCATATACTAAGTCTGAGATGCCATTTCTCTGAATATTCTATTTTCTCTGAGGTAT
This sequence comes from Protopterus annectens, assembly GCF_019279795.1. Taxonomy (NCBI): domain Eukaryota; kingdom Metazoa; phylum Chordata; order Ceratodontiformes; family Protopteridae; genus Protopterus; species Protopterus annectens. The sequence goes on along the minus strand of NC_056726.1, from coordinate 521,112,427 downwards.
AGCGATGTTGAAGTTGGTATATACAAGTTCAAGGGTGTGGAAGATGCAAGGGGAGGACCCCCCCCCCCACTGCAAAAAAAAGTTTAAAGGTGAAGAGCGATTTTCGAGACTGGCTATTCTCTTGTGTTTTTGGTATTTTTATTTGGCATTTAGAGTGCTGATATTTCAATAGTGAGCCCATTGCATCTCTAGTCACTTTTAAATCTTAACCACTCACAGCCTCTTCTTCAAACCCCTCAAACTAGGCTTCTGCATAGACCATGCTTTTTCAGTCCTTGGTCCCAAACTTTGGGAATCTCTCCTTTCTTTTCCTAAAGATGATTTCTCTTACTATATTTTCTGATCAGAAGTAAAAACACATTTCAAGACTTCAAGAAAATGCAATTATCTCTCTGGTCATATAACTTAGCTTTTTCATTCCCTTCTTCCACCTATACACCTTGCTTTGACTCTATTTTTGACCGTCGTCCTTTCAGCATGCCGTTTGATTTCCACTCTGTATGTAACACATGTATATTGTATGTTTTTTCAGTCACTCTTTGTGTATCGTCATTTATCCATTGACTTTATACTCTCAATCCAACTGTGATGTTCAGTTTTTGTATATGATATATGTTTATATTTAGTTTTGTCATTCACTTCATATATAATGTCAGATATCTATTGTGTTTACCCCAGGCTGAGACTGAATTAGGTACATTGGGATCAATGCTCTGCCCTTCCAGAACTATTTAAACAACTGTTTTCGTATTAAATTTAGTGAAGCAGGTAGTAATATTATGTTAAAGAAAGCACGGCCTGACCAGAATGTAAACCTTGATCATTATTCTGAGAGAAATTCATATTTAGTTTGCTTGGCTGTATATGTTTATGTAGTTATATAAGAATTACTGGTATGGCACACAGGGTTGATAAACAGTAAACCCATATGCAATTTTGTCATTCATTTAGCTATTTATATAATATGCAGGAAGTCGAAGACAAAAAGTAAGATTTGGAATGGCATGCATAGACATTTGTTGGAGCTGAGCTTGTCTTGGCAGAGTCATTTTCCTTGGCTATGATGCAATTCAGAGATGTGCGTAATCATCATGCATGTGAATCCCAACAAAACTGTCCTCTGAATGTGTGTGTCAACCACCACACATTTACATACACATTAGAAATATTGTCATTATTCATGTGGGAGTCACTGCACAGCTGAGCAGCAATGGTTTGTGAATTACATTCCCCTTGTATAGTGCCATCATTGTGCAAGGTGACTGTACATAGTACACAAGGCTTTATGAAGTTACAATTTAGATTTTGTGACAAATTTGTATGCTGCATTAAATGTTTTTATTTTCTCCACATAGCTAATGTCACAGAATTCTAAGACCACCTGCTTTACATTAGGTGTCGTGCTCTTCTTTCTTGCAATGCACTTGTTCTTCTAGAAGAAGATAGTCTATTATATTGTATAGGATTTATAACATTAGCATTTTCATTTCTGCATTAACCATCCCCTTCATTTGCAGGTGTGGATGGTTGCTTTAATAAATCTGACAAGTTTGTCATTTTTGTAATGTTTCATAGTTGTCTTTTCTGGTGGTCTGCTTAGTTTGGTAGGAGTCAAAATGGAAGCACAGGCTGCTTGCACTTTCATACAGGTACAGTATATACATTATATAATATGCTCAAATGTTTGTGCAGGTGAACACTGCAGCTGCATAATGAAAGAACACCATGTCAACACAGTACTCAGAAGTGGAAATCCTATCCATTAACCCTGCCGTAGACCTTCTCAAACATTAGCTAGTATGATGACAACTCGCATGTCTGTCTTTTTTTTTTTTTTTTTTTAACCCAAATTTGTAATTTGCCTGAATCCTACTAACCAGTAACACAAAGGACAGTTTAAGCTTTCTTAGCATTTAGAATGTTCTAAATCCTTCACATCCTATGTGTAAAAGTGTGCTTATCCTAGCTTTTGTGAATGATCAAAACCTTTCCAGTTGTGTTTATTTGTTTTTCTTTTTCCAAAGGCATGCATCTGGAGCATTTCTCCCCGGGCCTCCGCTGAAAACAGGCTCTGTGGAACCTAGTCGGACTTTCCCGGTCAACAAATGTTAAATAAATAAATAAAATAAATAAAAATACAGAACTGTAGTTTTATTATGCTAGATTATTAGGATTATGTCACTGTTCATCTTATCTGTAGTAACTTCATTAAAGTTGATTCGTATGTAAGAGAAACATTCATTATAGTTTGAATCACCGTCAGTCACAGAACGAAATGGAAATCCACAGCTCTCACGAAACACACACAAAATGCACATCCACGGTACTTGAATTGAACACCTAATACTTAGCACACAAAATGTAGAAAGTAACTACCCAACAAAGAATTAAAGCAGTATTTTGCTGCCCTTCAGCTCTTATATGGGAGTCTTTTTCCTTTCTTGAATTCAGTCTTTGCCTTAATGTACTGACTCAGTGTCTCCACAATCATAGTGAAAGGACAGATTCCCTAAAACGATGAAACTTCTGTAAGCTGGCTATATTGATCATTTTTTTATACTATCCAGACTATCAACTAAACCAGCTCAAGTTCACACAGTACCTGTATGTGCTAAATAAATCAGCACTGATATCAGTATCTGTCTTTTTTTCTGCAGTTCTCAGGTCCTGCTGAGATGTTACTGGCTGCAGTATTAAGGACTGCACCAACATGACAGAATTCCATTCAAAAACACAGTATAATATTTTTATCTGGTAATTCTCGGGTTATTCAGTAAATAATAGAAATGTAGGGGTTTGGTTTCAGTTTACTGGTAGTGCATGCTTCTTGTGGCTACTGTATTTTCTCAGATTTGAAATGCTCTCTGTGTGTAAAATGCCTTATTCTGTAATTTGATAACCCTATAAACTAAAGTGTTTTAGGCTGATGGCAGAGTAATGTGGGAGGTCCACTTCTGTAAGTGACTTATAGTAATAGTACATGCTAAGGGACCCCTGCATGGGAGATGTCAGTGAGGACATAGTCTCCCCTGAAAAATAACTTGCAAAAAAAAAAATGCTTAAATTGACCTGTAATCACCATTTTTTAACAAGAAATATCTTTATTGAATTATCACGTATGACATATGTAATCATACATTTTTATAAATGAAAACAAACCATATTGGCATATTCTCAGTTGCAGAAATTACACATCACATATAATCTTCCATGTAATCATTGTCAGTCAGTATTACGTAGCTCATTCACTTCCTGCCTTCCCTTAAACCTCATTCCTCCATAACATTATTCTGCATGTGTTGTACCTAGAATTCCCATTTGCTAACAAGATGGTACTGAATAATGAGAAGAATAAGGTTCTGACAGGTAAGACTGTTCTTATAGCAATAACCCACAGCTGGGTGTGGTAATGCTGGATTTACCCACAGCTGGTGTGGTTTGGTCACGAGGGCAAAGCCCAACTGCTTATTATGCTTATTCTCTAGTGAACTGGGATATGCCTTTCTTTCCATACTTTGAGTAACCTTAGAAGCCATTTTCCCCTATCTTACCCAACATCTATATCATATCTGCTGTGACCTCATTTGAGCCTGCTGCTTTCCATGACTTCAGTTTCTTTAAAGCTGTTCTTAGTTCTTCTGTGGTGGGCTTCTCCTCTTCTTTCATTGTAGGCTTTGTCTGGAGTAAAAGAAACTCAACTTGGAATAAAACTGTCAAGCTGGAAATTTACAAATTAATGCTAAGACCAAAAAAATATTCATTTATTAACTTATCACCAGGGAAACTTCCTGTAAGAACCTAACATGGTTTGTTGCTGAGATGCAATTAAAAAAGAAAGTTTGTCCACTGTCCATATATTCTGGTGTTGTGGGATCCCATGGCCTTCTCTGTTTGCCAGTGATTTACATTCTCTCATCTGCCTTTTTGAGCCAGGCAGATTAGGTAATATGATAGGTTCTTTTAGAAATATTGGCTGAGCATACAAGTGTTAAGGAAGATGTTCTTCGTGTTTCACTGTTGCAGCCATCACATTTGGGTTATCCCTGCCTGGTTAGCTCTAAGTCGGCCAGAATACCAGAGGCTTAGTATTTATGCATCGGATGCTATCGCTTCAGGACTGACGTCAGGTCATCAGTAGTATAAAGTAAGGCAGCCGACGCCATTACATCAGTCTTTCTTGCCGAGGAGCCCGAAGCAGAAGCAGTTTGCACGAGTGCCGGTCGGCCGCTACCCAAGGTTTCATTTTCTGAATTGAAGTTGAAGTCTTCTAAAGCTAAGTACCCCATTGGGAATCTTTTTTTCTTGCTCTAACCGATGTCAGAAAAAGTTAACAATTGTCTCGCCTGTAGAAAGCAAATACCACACCAAGACTTTCATTCTTACTGCATCACTTGCTTAGGCCCAGACCACGACGTCCCCCACTGTTGCTTTTGTGCTTTGTTCAACGCCAGAACTATACATCATCGGGCCCTTATTATAGCTAGATATTTTCGCACTCAGTCCTCTATTTCCAATATGTCTTCGGTAAGCCATCCGACAGCAGATCTTCCGAAAAAACGTAAGGATAGACAGACAAACCGCACAGGTCCAAACCTACCAACGATGCGTCCATTAAGCTAGTCGTCAGTTCTCCGGTCCTCAGTGAGGCACTTTCGCAGCCCCTGATGCCCGCTTCTGTGGATTCGCAGGCCGCTACCGAGACCCTTTCAGAGTCTGGTATGCTACAAAACTCTTCATCAACTAAGGATCCCTGCAGTTGTCTCTACCTTGGATGGGTCCGGAGCCGCTGAGCAGACACCAGCTTCTGAGGAAGTAGTTCGCACGTCCAATTCTTGACACAAACCAGCGACTTCTTTCTCGTCTACTGTTGTTTCAAAAACTACCGAGTTTCTAAGGCCCAGGGTAAGAACAACATCCAAGAAACAGATGACTCCATCTCAGGCACCTGCTTCCTTGCCTCAGTCTCAAATGTTTAAAATGGCAGAATACCTTATAATGCTAATCGGGGAAGCCAAGCTACTCCTTCCAAAAGAAAAAGAGATTTGTCCCCAGTAGTTTTATCTGAACAGGAGTCCTAAGACTGATTCCTCTAAATATGAAGATATGCAACCCCTCTCTGCTTATGAGGATTCTGATGCAGAGTAATCCAATTCTAAAGCCTCTCCACCCGAGGATTTTTCCTTTTGGGAAACCATACTTTAAGGGAGCATTTCCAATGGGAATGTCAGGACTAACCTCAGTCTAAAAAGAGACTCGGGGAATTCTTAAATCTTCTACAGCACATACCCTTGGCCATTCCTCCTGTCCTGGATGTTGTGGATGATGATTTCATGGAATCTAGTTTGACTCCTGACACCCTCCCTCCTGCTCACAGGAAACCTGACAGGTATTAGAGAGTCCCTGACTGTCACAAATTTCTTTTCAAAAATCCTACTGCGGACTCTGAGGTTATCTCCCAAGTGCCTAAAGGAATTAAAGCAACTTCTGCTAAGAATCCCACCCCCTCAGAGAGGGATTCCCGAACATTAGACAGATGGGGTAAAAGAGTATACACCTCTGCTACTCATGCTATTAGAGCACTAAACTGTCAATTCCATATGTTAAAATTTCAGCAGCATACCATGGAACTCCTCAAACATCATCTTTTCCTGCTTGTACAGAAAATAGAGTTACAAGAGTTGATGCATTCTGCAAGTCAAGTAACTAAACATACCTTACACTGTGGTTTTGATGCCCTAGAAGCATCTTGCAGGGCAGCAGTCACCAGTTCTGTCCTTAGAAGGCATGCTTGGCTTAAGGAATAACCCTTACCAGGTAACATACTTACCCATGTCAAATCTAAACTATTGGATGCACCCCTGCACAAAGACAGCTCATTTGGCACCAAAGCAGAAGAAATCTTAAAAAAGATGGAAGAAAAAGCTAAATCTATGCAGACAGTTAAGGATTTCCTGCAGGTCCAGCCACCCAGGTTCAGTAGGCATTGTTGCTCCAAGCACTGGTCCTTTTTTGCCCCCTCCAGGTCAGTTCAGCCCAGACCCCGGGGAAGCAGACCCCCCCCCCCAGACAACAGCCACAGGGAATGCAGAGATAAAAGCAATGGAGTACCTCCACTTCTAAAGTGGGGAGTGCAAAGCCACCCCCTCATGGTAAGAACTCACAATGGCTCTACACTTCCAACCCCTCCCTCTGCCCACCTGTACTTGCCCCCGGGAGGAAAACTCTCCTTCCACGCAAGCACCTGGGCCACCATTACCAATGACCGCTGGATCATCCACATAGTGTCCCAGGGATGCAGATGTTCTTTCCACACTCTGCCAAACCCCAAAAGGGTTCCCAGATCTTCCTCCAAACCAGTGGGCAGAGGCCAAAAATGCAAGTCCTTTCCCTGCTGTCTATGAGGGCAATAGAGCATGCTCCTGCAGAACAGATAGACCAAAGTTTCTACTCCAGGCTCTTCCTGGTACCCAGAAAAGAGGACACCTGGCGTCCCATCCTCGATCTATCCATTCTAAACACCTTCCTGGCGATACCAAAATTCAAAATGCTCACCCTCCAGCAACTACTACCTATGCTCTCCAAGGATGCCTGACTAGCCACCCTAAACCTAAAAGACGCCTACCTACATATCCCAATAAGGGAATCCTGCAGGAAATATTTATGTTTCAGGGTAGGATGACTGCACGTTTAGTTCTCTATGCTTCCCTTTGGCTTATCTACTGCTCCCAGAGTTTTCACAAAATGTCTGGCTCCCACCATTGCTTTTTGCAGGCAAAGAAATATTCAAATTTACCCATACTTAGACGACTGCCTAATTCAGGCAGTCAGGAAAAGCTACTCAAGCACCTGGCCTTTGTAAAGGACCTACTGACCTCCCTAGGGTACACTATCAGTGAAAAGAAATCCAAACTACTACCCACCCAAAAAATTATATTCCTGGGAGCAAGCCTGGACACAGCATCCCAGATGGTATTCCTTACACCAGAAAAGCAAACTAACCTGACAGCCTGTTTCTCTGAACTAGCAACCCAGACCCCAGTTATCCACAAGGAAAATCCTGCAAGCTCTGGGGTTCATGGCTTCTTGCATTATACTCATTCCATATGCCAGACTGCATAAGAGGAAACTTCAGTGGTACATAAAAAGCCTTTGGTTTCAACACTGTCAAGACCTGAAAACTCTTATACCAATGATACTTGTCTAAGGAAAGATTTTCTTTGGTGGGCAGCAGCATGCTACCACAACAAAGGACTACCCTTCTCACAACCCCACGCCACCCAGACCCTCACCATAGATGCATCAGACTATGCCTGGGGTGCACACCTGGACAGCAGGTGCATACAGGGCCAATGGAGCCCACATCAAATACATCCGCACATCAACCAAAAAGAGATGTTAGCTGTCCAGCACGCATTGACAGCTTTCAGACCTCTTCTCTCCCCAGGGGCTGTACTGATCAAAACAGATACCACTGTGATGTGGTATATCAACAAGCAGGGAGGGATTCGCTCCTACCCTCTCTGCAGGCTCGCCATAACCCTTTGGCACACAGCCTCAGCCATGCAACTACACCTTTTAGCATAATTCCTGCCAGGCTCTCTAAAGTCTCTGGCAGACAAATTAAGCAGAAATCTTCTGGACCCACACGAGTGGCAGCTAGACCAAAGAATCTTCACCCTTATAACTCAGAATTGGGGCACCCCGAAGGTCAACCTCTTTGCTTCCCACTCCAACCATCAGCTCAGCAAGTTCTGCACCAGGGAGCCTCAATGCAGGGCCTGGAAAGTGGATGCTCTATCCTTCCAGTGGGTCAACCTCTCGGTTTATGCATTTCCCCCACTACCTCTCATTACCAGGGTACTGCTCATAATAAGGGAAGAAAAACCAAGGACAATCCTGATTACCCCAGACTGGCCACGTCAGCACTGGTACCCACTGATGCATAGCCTGTCACCTCTGCCACCATGGCATCTCCCTCAGATACCAACACTCCTGACCCAGAGGGAAGGAGAATTCATACATTCCCAATTGCAGACCCTCAATTTGGCAGCCTGGCTTTATTCCCTGACCACTGTACAAGCTGCCAGTTTCAGTAAACAGGTTCTAGATGTTATACGTGAGGCCAGACGCCCTAGCACTAGAAAATCTTATGCTGACAAATGGAAAAGGTTCTGCACCTGGATCCAGACTAAGGGAGCCGATATGGCACAGCCCTCCCTACCTCTCATCCTGGATTACCTAGCTGACCTACTACACAGTGGTCTATCCTTTTCCTCTATTAAAATTCATGCCTCTGCTATCTCTGCTCATTTCAGCACTGAGCAACCTCTTTTCTCACACCCTCTCATCAAGTAGTTCCTTAGAGGGGCTAGCAACTTGAGGCCACCCAGAAGAGCACCTACCCCAGCTTGGGACCTAAACTTTGTGTTGGAAATGCTCACCCTGCCCCCATTTGAACCAGCAGCATCAGCAGAGTTAAAGTTTCTCTTATGGAAGATAGCCTTGCTTCTGGCCATCACATCAGCAAGAAGAGTATCCTAGCTACAAGCACTAATGGCTGTAGAGCCCTTCCATCATTTTCCATGCTGACAGGGTCTCCCTCAGGACTAACTCATCCTTCATGCCAAAGTGGTGTCCAGTATGGCTCTCAACCAATCCATTAATTTGCCCACCTTTTTCCCTAACCCACAAAACAAGGGGGAAAGGATACTGCACTTTCTAGATGTGCACAGACAGCTCAGATTCTATCTAGACAGGACTAAATCATTTAGAAAGACTGATTAGTTGTTGGACAGCTTTGCTGCAAGGGCAGAGGGCAAAGCCATATCTAAACAAACCATTTCCAAATGAATAGCACATTGCATCCATTTCTGCTACAAGCAACATGGGAAACCTCCCCCTAAGGGGGTCAGGACTCAGTCTACCAGAACAACCTCCACCTCTGCACCTTTCCTCAGAGTAGTCCCCACCAGGGACATCCTGGAGGCTGCAACATGGACATCTGTTCATACCTTCACCAAGCATTACCACCTGCCTATCTTCTCCATATCCAGGGCAGGTTTTGCCACTGCAGTCTTGCAGGGCATCCTAGCCAGCCCCCAGTCTTCTTGACTGCCTCCACCCTTTTGTTCAGCATTGGGAATCAAGACTGCAGCAGTGAAATAAGAAGAACATAGTACAGTTGTGTACACTTACCATAAATATAGATGTTAGAGTATATTCACTGTTGCAGTCCTGGTTTCCCTCCCTCCATCTCCCTTCTCTCTCTCTCTCCTTACAAGGAAATTTTTTGGTATTTACTTTCTAGTGGTGGGGTTCTCCCACCATATCCTGGGTCCCACTTGGGGGCTCCTGACAGGGCAAGAAAAACTGATGTAATGGCGTTGGCTGCCTTACTTTATACTATTGACAATGTGACGTCAGTCCTGAAGTGACAGCAACCGACGCAGAAATACTAAGCATCTGGTATTCGGGCTGACTGAGGGCTACCCAGGCAGGGATAACCCAAATGTGATGACTGCAACAGTGAATACACTCGAACATCTACATTTATGGTAAGTGTACACAACTGTACTTTCCTTATTGCTGTCTGTCATTAGTAAATCCACTAAGACACAAAAGCAGTTTAAGGCAAGACAGTTATTGCTCAGAACAAACTGAGAGTTTAAAGCAAGTCTAATGTAGTTTCTTGTAATCAGAACTGATGTGGCAGAACTTTTAAGCAAATTAAAACAAGTATATGTGCTACTATTCTGGAATATTCTTTCTAATTATAAATTATAACCTAAACTCGCAAAATATATATATATATATATATATATATATATATATGTGGAAACATCATCCAGAGACTGCTGATACTTATTGCAGTAGACTCCCTCTTATCTGGTCTCACTGGGACCGGACCTTTGGCTGGATAAACAAATGGCTGTTAATCAGAAAAGCATACAAAATAGTATATATAGGTTATACATCATCTAGAATAACAGAATTTGTGTTAGTATGCATTTTTCTAATGGATATGAAGTCTAAAACTCAAATGTCTGTCATTATTTAGCCCAGATGAGGAGGAATTGGTATTCTCTGTTCATAGGTGTGTACTAGGTTAATGGTCCTGGGCCCTTTACAAGCCTAGCAATAGGACTACCCTGGCATAGTGCCACCTGACTTTGGTTCCCAGTGCCTTTGTTGAGTAGAGCCACTGGAGTTATCCCCGGGGTGAATTTTCTGTTTCCCATCCACTCATCAAGATTTCTCTTGAAGAGAGGGTCAGCGAGGTGCTCTGCTTGACATGTATGGGAAGTCTTGACATGTATGGGAAGGTTGTCTTTTGCTAGGCAGAAATTTGATGGCCATTTAAAGAGGAGGCCGAATAAGGGGGAGTCTACTGTATATCTGCATTTTGTCGTCACTGTCCTACTTTTCTATGATTTCATCCATGCAGTCACAAAAACAAGGCTGTATTCTTTGTAGAACAAATATCAAAATAAGGACACACTAACTGCTTTTCTTAGAGCTTTGTTTTAGCTTTCCTTTTTTGAGCTTTATTCAAATTGGCAACATACCATCCATACCTTTGAGAATGCAAATATGTCGCTGATCTGAGATGCAGAGATCAGTTTTGACTGTAATAATGTCTGAAATAATTCTTCTAGAGAAAATCAGTTAGAGCACTTACATTTTTTTAATATTTTGGTATTATACTTAATGACCGTTTACATGTGGTTCTAACAAGCTTTATGCAGAACGTAGTGTGTAGTATATATATCCTAAAACAGGTTAAATTTGCCCTTAGTCAAGGGGAGTACTTATCCCCATACTCAGGTGTGCACTGCCAGCCATTATTTACAGCACCATGAGTTTTAAACCACCCTTAAGCTAGACAGATTTATAGCCATTGTTTCTAGAATGAGGCACAGCTGAGTGAAACTTAAAGAACAATGTCTCAGAAATTTAACAAAGAACAATGGCTCATTATTGCGTACAACTCAGTTTTACAAAGCAGTGCTCATCTTTAAACAACTGAGTTCTGAAATTCCAGTATATGCACAGTAAAGATGCCATGTTGTATTCCATAGGTATCAGCACTGTACTTTTACTGGACCACTGTTGTGTAGATACGAGGGCTCAGGACTATTCACCAGGGCATTACTGCTATGTCGACAAGATCCAGAAAATGACACAGTATTTTCTGTTAATTTTATTAAAACTAAATAAGGTACTTGTATACTGTTAGGAACCTTTTACTGTTTTGTCAGATAATTTCTTAAAACAACATGAAGTAACCGGTCAGTATTTGCCCACATTAAGATGTTCCAAAAACATTATCTTCTTCTTTCGGCTGTTCCCTTTAGGGGTCGCCACAGCGGATCACCTGTTTCCATTTCTTCCTGTCCTCTGCATCTTGCTCTGTCACACAAACCACCTGCATGTCCTCTGTCACCACATTCATAAACCGTATCTTAGGCCTTCCTCTTTTTCTGTTACCTGGTAGCTTCATCCTTAGCATCTTTTTCCCAATATACTCAGCATCTCTCCTCAGCACATGTCCAAACCAGCTTAATCCTGCCTCTCTGGCTTTGTCTTCAAACTTTCCTGACCCTCTAATATACTTATTCCTAATCCTGTCCACCCTCGTCACACCCAGTGCAAATCTTAACATCTTTAACTCTGCCACATCCAGCTCAAACTCCTGCCTTTTGTCAATGCCACTGTCTCCAACCCATATAACATAGCTGGTCTCAGTACCCTCTTGTAGACCTTCCCTTTCACTCTTACAGGTATTTGTCTGTCACAAATCACTCCTGACACTCTTCTCCACCCACTCCATCCTGCCTGTACTCTCTCTTCTTCACCTCTCTTCTATACTCACCGTTACTCTGAACTATTGACCCCAAGTATTTAGACTCATCCACCTTCGCCACCTCTACTAATTGCATCCTCACCATTCCTCTATCCTCCCTCTCATTCACACACATACATTCTGTCTTAGTCCTGCTGATTTTCATTCCTCTTCTCTCTAGAGCATATCTCCATCTCTCCAGGGTCTCCTCCACCTGTTCCCTACTCTCACTACAGATCACAATGTCATCTGCAAACATCAAAGTCCACGGGGACTCCTGCCTGATCTCGTCTGTCAACCTGTCCATCACCATTGCAAATAAGAAAGGGCTCAGAGCTGATCCTTGATGTAACCCCACCTTCACCTTAAACGCATCCATCACTCCCACAGCAGACCTCACCGCTGTCGCACTACCCTTGTACATATCCTGTATCACTCTTACATACTTCTCTGACACTCCTGACTTCCTTATACAGTACCACAACTCCTCTCTAGGCACCCTGTCATATGCTTTCTCTAAGTCTACAAAAACACAATGCAACTTCTTCTGACATTCTCTGTACTTCTCCATCAACACTCTCAGAGCAAACATCGCATCTGTAGTGCTCTTTCCCAACATGAAACCATACTGCTGATCACTGATCATTACTTCCCTTCTTAACCTAGCTTCCACTACTCTTTCCCAAAACATGCACTTCCATAAATCTACTTAATTACATGGTCTTCAGTATTCTGCTGGAATTTTACTTTGGAACATGGAATAGTATTATCCAGGCCTAGCAGTAGTCCAATTGTAGTTTCAGTCTAAATGCTTTTCAAGATATGGCTTCAGTGGAATTATGTGCCTTAAAATCTCATTTGCTCCCATCTATTACTTACCCGTGTATTTAGAATTTTTGGATAACTTACAACCCTCATTCCTTTTTTGTTGTTATTCGTTGTACATGATGGAGACAGATGTTGCACATAACCATTATTTTTCAGTCTTTCCTTGTCCTGCAGCGTAGTTATCTTATTTTTTTTGCAAGCAAAGAACTTTATTTTAATTTTAGCTTTTGAAATCTTTATTATTAAGTTTGCGTGTTGGTTACAATAGAAATAGTGCTGTTACGTAACACATTCGTTTTTAGGTACATCTTAACTTTATGGAAAATATTTATATTAATTGTATGTGTTTTAATTGTGATAATATTAAGAAAACAGTGCAGTAATTTCAGGAATAGCCATCATAAGTGGTGTTATACTAGCAAAAAAAGTCAGCTTTAGCAATACATTTTTAATCTGTGACACAGCTTTCTTGATGTTTGTGTTTTAGTACGACTATGAATATGATGAAAATGGAGATCAAGTAATCCTAGGCAAGGGGACATATGGCATTGTTTATGCAGGGAGAGATGTGAGTAACCAAGTTCGAATAGCCATCAAAGAAATACCTGAGCGGGACAGCAGGTAAGACTCTGTGCCTTGTAAATTTTTAAGAGTCATTCAGCTTTTATAAATTAGATATCTCTTTCAGTATGTCTGTTCAATAGGGTCACACAAACAAACTGGGATACTGATTAATAGGTTGCCCTTCATTCCTACAGTTTGTCTGCAATACCACCAAAGCAATCCCACTTCTTAAGACAAGTAATATTTCTAAAACATTTTAATGAGATGTTAGAGGCAGTGGGTCAAGAAGCCTAATTAATTTGCTCAGAAATTTCAAAGGTAGTTACTGGTTGTACGTCCTTAAATAGTGTAAACCAATGAACTTTAATGCGTCGGTCACACTGTCCAAGAAGACAGTACATATACACACACATATTTATAAGTTCATAGGTTTTTATTTGGCTAATGACCACAAGGGCCTTTTTAAGCCTAGCCATTCATCCCAAATTTCTGACAAGTACTGGTATCCTTGATCAGTTTAAGGAGGGGCTTGGGAAATTAAACATTTACAAGCAGGGGCCTGGGAGATATGAACCATTTGCAGGTTGCCTGTGTCCATTAGAGGTATAGGTGCTGAACCAGGGATGAATTTCCTGTTCCCATCCAAGATACACTTGAATTGGGTTAGCGAGGAACTCGACTTCACATGGATGGATGGATGGGAAGCCTGTTCCAGAGACAGGGTAGTCTCTTGGATACATACCTGTCTCTCCAGCTGGTCCTGTTTATATCACAGGTAAGGTGTAAGTCTTTAGAAAGGGTAATTATGGTGCTCTTTGTTTTGTGGATATGCAGGTGTTCCATCACAGTGAGTCTGCCAGTGCCCTGTATGCCAGGCATAGATCACCTGTCAGCAGCCTGTAGGAGACAGAATACTGGGATAGGGCCTTGAGGTGGTCTGCATAGGACATTTTATGTACACCCCCTATTCTTTTAGTGAAGAAGCTCTGTGGACATTTCAGTTGTTGGATATGCCTAGTTAGGTGCACACCAAAGGGGGCATTGTACTCAATGATGGGTCTGATGAATGCCGAATACAGTAGAACATTGACTTCCTTGGACCGAGATGCCATACATTTATTTATAAGTTGTGCAACATAGAATGATTTCCTCACTATTGTAGGCACGTGATGGTCAAAGGCTAGATTACTGTCTACATGTCTCCCTAGGTCCCTGACTACTGAGTCCAACTCTAAGGGGTGTATTGTCAATATGATAGTTACTAGGGGTGGATGACTTCCCAAAGGATACTGTTATGCATTTCTTGGCATTTAGTTTTAGTCCATGGCTCTGTCCACCAATTATTTCTCTGTGTCAACCCTTCCTGGGGAGCATTTGTGTCAGTGTGGGATTCAGCGACAGCTCCCAATTTAATCAGTCTGAGACCATTGTCATTAGCCTTGACTTCAGAGAAGTAAATGCCCAAAAGGAGCGGCCCAAGGACTGATCCCTGAGGGACTCCACTTGTGACTGGCCTCTGTGTAGAGGTGGACTCCCCAATTCTAACTTCCTGGGTCCTGTCTGTGAGCTAGTTGTCTATCCACTGGGTGGTATAAGGGTTTGTACCTAACCTCCTGAGTTTAACAATGCCTGAGTTGTGCTATTGTGTCAAATGCCTTGGCCAGGTCAAGGTAGGCAGTGTGATACATTTTTGCCTCCTCCATTGCTTTGGTAACCTTCTCAAAGAAGTCCACCAAGTTGATCAATTTCATGATAATTCTTTCCATGGCTTTGCATAAAAGACTAGTGAGACTCATGGGTCTGTAGATGGCCCACCTTTGTACAGCCTGTTGCTGTACTCCATTCTTGAGGCATAGAGCCTGTTTGGAGGCTACAGTTAAATATTTCCAACAGACCTGATAGGTCATGTTTCATGCTATTTAGAAGGCATCCTGGGATATTGTCTGGGCTCATTGATGCAGTGTTCTTGGCCTTAGAGAGAACATTAAGGACCTATTCTCTAGTGATAGCAGGTGGAGTTATATTTGATGGAATTTCCTGAGGGAAGGTTGAAGGGGGGAGATGGGAAATGTTGGAGCTGAATTTATTGGCCTGTAAGTTTGCTATATCTTCTGGCTCGGTATAGGTGGCTCCATTTACAATGAGCTCTGCACACAAGCATGTATTGCCTTTGAGTTAGTGGATATAGCTAAATAATGCCTTGTGGTTGTACTTGGCCTGGTAGGCCAAATTTACCTCAAATTTGGCTTTGGTAGACTTTTTCTAAGTTGTTTGTTTAGTTTGATGAGAGTGATTTTATCCTGCTGGGTTCTGCACTTCCTGGTTTTTGCCATAATTTTCTTCATTCTGTTATACAGCGTATTGATTTTGTGATTTCACCAGGGTAGCTTGTTTTTTGAGTTAGTTCTGTACTTCTTTCTGGTAGGTACAGCTGCCTCTCTGTAGCTATTAACATGCTTGTGCAGGGTTTCTGTGAACAGTTCTGTATAGGCAGCAATGTTCTCATGGTTTATGTGGCTAGAACTTTTGCCAGGTTATCACTTAATAGCAGGAAGCTAGCCTTGGAGTAGTTTCTGAATATTCTAGGGTTAGCTCGGGGTCCAGGCTTTATTTTTACTTCAAAGGAGAGCATTTTGTTGTCGGACCTCACCAGGGAAGGCATTATACTAGGGGGTGTGCAGCACTCTCTCATATTAGTGAGGGCCAGATCTAGTATAGTTGCACCCCTGGTTGGAGTATTGACAGTCTTGACCAGGAAGTTAGTGTTTACAAAGTCCATAATCACTGGGCCTGTACGTTTGGTGTGGTATATGATTCCCAGTTAAACATGAGGTAATTAAAGTTGCCTGTGAATATGGTAATGGGTTGGATGGTGAGTGTTTCCGATAAGTTTAAATACATGTTACGGGTTTCTGGGTTCATAGAGGAGGATCTATAGCTTGCAAGGAAATGGTATTGAATTTTGCCTATGACAATCGTCTATTTACAGAGCAAGATATACGATTCAGTGTAGGAGAGTACAAGTAAAACCAGGTTTTGTTGTAGAACATTACCCAGAATCCCCTTCTCCATTTTTATGTGGAATGAAATTGTTTACTTAAGCATTGTATTGCTTAGTTTTTACTGTATTCATGTTTATATTTTTATCCTTTGACTCTCTCATTATGGAAAAGGAGACTCACTGGTCAATTTGCCTACCTGCTACGTAAATAAATAGCTCTCTTTGCTGCGCAGCAATTCGTGATGCTATAGTTTTCAAGAAAAAGAGAACATTTGTCTGCACGGTAAATAACATTAAAATGGTACTCCCTGGCACAGTAACTATGTACATAAGATCTTTGGTAATTCATTGACATAGTCTTATATTTATATGGCATCTTTTAAACCCAGTGCACCATCTTAAGTTACATATAGCAAATAAAAACATTATAACAGAGATGGGTATGGGGGCATGTGAAAACAAGCAGGGAAGCCATAAAAACACTTAACATTTAAACTATTAAGTATAGCAATGAGAAAAATAGACAAATATTCATTAGTACAAAGACAGTAGATTTGGAGATTAGATTTAGATGTATGAAATACATAAGTTCAATGAGCAATAGCAGAATCTCTCTCGCACACACACACACACACACACACACACACACACACACACACACGTACACGCACACACACACACACATTGTCCAAATTTTCTTTGGAGACCTGTTGGTTAGTTATTTTGTAGTCATTTTAGTTGAGGACTTTGCATCCTACATGCAGAAAGTATGAGGACAAAAAGGACAGTCTGGTGCCTCTGGAAACAAGCTGAAGTTTGTAGCTGATTACTCACTATCAAAGTGGTGCTGCTACTGCTAACCACATAAAGGGCAGTTGTGCTCAGTGTCATTGAATGACAAGTGATGAGTGGCCTTATGAAGGCACACTAGAAGTTGTGACATGGGACACTGTGGCTTTGTCACTGACAGTTGGAAATATTTCTGAACTTTTTTTTCCTGTGTGATTTTTGAGTACTGGTTTATAAAAGGTGCAAGAAGAAAAATATGCTCAGTGTTGAGAAATTGTGTTGGGATTTCTTACTAGGTGGGAGTCTATTCGGCCTGGTGCACCTACCTCTCTTTTTCAGGGGAGGCCCAGGATGAGTTTACAATGACTGAAGAAATTGGGACGCTCTTGTTGAATATTTGACATTCAGCTGAACTATCATAAGACTAGGAATATGTAACTTCAGTTAGTCCTGAAAGCACTCTGTTGCACTCCAGTGATGATACTGCAGTACAAGTTAAAGCAGTTGTAATACTGCAGTATAAATTGAAGCACTTGCTATAGTGACAGAAACCACAAGTCCTTGGCTGGCATCAGTGGCATCTGTGCTGTCTGCTGAGTTACTGACCATCATGGAGAAGGCTGACACAGTACACTGCTGCGTTTTTAAACACACAGTTGGACAAGTCAGAGACATCATGTTCTTTGTGGTATGATCTGACCAGGACAGCTTTGGTAGTTTCTTGAGTTTTAAATAAAACTAGGTGCTGATGGTGCAGAGGCAGTAGATTAGGTGACAGTTCACTTATGATGGATTTACAGAATGACTGAAGTCAGTTTAAGTAATAAATTTTTAACTATGAAATCAGAGGCTGTTTCTTTGTACTGTATTTTGGAGTTGTGGGAGACTGCTAGAAGCCTGGTATATGTAGAAATAGAGGCATGTCTAGGACTATTTTGAAATGTTAAACAAAATGTTTGCTGTGGCATTTAAATTGTAAGGGGAGAAAAATATTTTGAGGTGATCAGTGAGACCATCGGCAGAAGTCATGAGTGATCTGAGAAAGAATTTCTGAAGGTATTCAAAGTGTTGTGAGTGTGACTGGAAAAAACCCGCAATTAATGAAAAAAGGTTCATTGACATCTCTTCAAACACAAGTATTCTTAATGCTTGAAATATGAATCCAAATGTTAAAATATCCCAAGTTTGAAAACCATATATTTGTTACATAAATTGCTCAATTCCTGCCATCCCTTAAACCTCACTCGTCCTCTTAAACATTAACCTGCATGCATTATTCCCACAATTTCCGTTTATTTATATGTAAGTTGCTCCTTCCCTTTTCTAATAATTCCATCTCTAGTTCTTGTACACCCTTTACAATATTCAATATTTTGATTGCAGTCAATTTAGATGTCTAAGTAAAACAAAAGAGGCACCACCGGAAGATGAAAACTCCTGCGGTTTGAAATAAGTTGCAAACAGTCAAAAAAGTAAATACCATCCACAGAAGTTAAACACAGCACGCAGTTCCAAATGTATATTATGGAGTATAATCCAACAATATAAAGGTATCAAATGAATCAAAAACGATACAGACGCGGACTTTTGCAAACAGTCCAAGTTTTAATAGTTAGCGCTTTCACCATCCAGGCTTCATCAGACAATAAACAGTCAACCAAACTAACAAATTAAATAGTATCTCAAAGATATCCATTGGATAAAACATTTCTGACGTCACATAGAACCTAATTCACAAACTATTCACAAGTTAAAACCTGCGCATACCATATTAAAAACAAACCATAAATCATATGAAACAAATATTATAAAAGGTTATATAATGGGGTATATATAATAAAATAATAAAAATAATAAAAATACATATACCTAAAAGGATGTACACATATAAAATTGCAATAATACATTCTTATAAAAACACTAACTGCAAACCATCATGGCCAGTATCAAAGTGTCTTGCCTTAGCCAACCTTCTACTTCGGAGAACTGGTTTGAGCGGTACCTTGTCATTAAGCCCAGGCACTTTGTCAGCCCTGAGTCTGATGATCCATTTCAACTCACATTCCTCCGTATATGTCACAGTGTCACCACCTCGTGGATTAATTTTAATGGACTGTATATTAGAGAAATTGAATATATGTGCAGGGCCAGAAATTCTATTATGTTTGGCTAAAGCATTAGACTCAGAGCCCACATGTATGTGATATACGTGCTCCCTTACATGCTCACATAGTTTCCTATTAGTTTTTCCTACATAGAACGCCTTACAAGAGACACATCTAGCAAGATACACTAAATTCTTACTCTGACAATTGGTAAAAGTATGAAATGTAAATTTTTCATTAGTGTTAGGGTGTACAAAAACGTCCCTTGTATCAATGAATCCACATTGACCACAAGAATTACATGGTTTAGTGTTAACTTGTGCATCTAAAAAGTCTGTGTTAGTGGGACCAAGGGGTCTCTGGCACAGAATCTGCTTCAAATTCCTCTTATTTTTAAAAAATAAGCTAGGTTTAGGGCCAACAATCCCACTTATATGTTCATCCAAAAGAAGTATATCCCAATGTTTCTCTCTAATATTCCTAATGTTAGGAGTATCTGATGTAAAAAACATAGGCATCCTCAAGGTGCCATTCCGTCTATTCTGGGACATAATGTCCACCACTGTATCTCTATCTGAAAAATACGGTTTTGCCCTTGACAATCTTAGAGAGTCAACCTCAGTCATGGCACGATCTATTTCATTACTATTATAATGACGGTTCATAAGTTTTTTCTTTCAAATTAGTTAATTCGTTTTGATATCCCTCTTCACTTGGATTGAGTCTTGAAGCCCTCATAATCTGGCCTTTAACCACATTACCAAAGACAAAATTTGGATGCATACTACTGCGATGTACTACAGATTATGAGGGCTTCAAGACTCAATCCAAGTGAAGAGGGATATCAACAGGAATTAACTAATTTGAAAGAAAAACTTATGAACCGTCATTATAATAGTAATGAACTAGATCGTGCCATGACTGAGGTTGACTCGCTAAGATTGTCAAGGGCAAAACCATATTTTTCAGATAGAGAGACAGTGTTGGACATTGTCCCAGAATAGACGGAGTGGCACCTTGAGGATGCCTATGTTTTTTACATCAGATACTCCTAACATTAGGAATATTATAGAGAAACATTGGGATATACTTCTTTTGGATGAACATATAAGTGGGATTGTTGGCCCTAAACCTAGCTTCTTTTTTAAAAATAAGAGGAATTTGAAGCAGATTCTGTGCCAGAGACCCCTTGGTCCCACTAGCACAGACATTTTAGATGCACAAGTTAACACTAAACCATGTAATTCTTGTGGTCAATGTGGATTCATTGATACAAGGGATGTTTTTGTACACCCTAACACTAATGAAAAATTTACATTTCATACTTTTACCAATTGTCAGAGTGAGAATTTAGTGTATCTTGCTAGATGCGTCGCTTGTAAGGTGTTCTATGTAGGAAAGACTAATGGGAAACTACGTGAGCGTGTAAGGGAACACGTATATCACATACGTGTGGGCTCTGAGTCTAATGCTTTAGCCAAACATAATAGAATTTCTGGCCCTGCACATATATTCAATTTCTCTGTTATACAGTCCATTAAAATTAATCCATGAGGTGGTGACACTGTGACATATACGGAGGAATGTGAGTTGAAATGGATCATCAGACTCAGGGCTGACAAAGCGCCTGGGCTTAATGACAAGGTACCGCTCAAACCAGTTCTCCGAAGTAGAAGGTTGGCTAAGGCAAGACACTTTGATACTGGCCATGATGGTTTGCAGTTAGTGTTTTTATAAGAATGTATTATTGCAATTTTATATGTGTGCATCCTTTTAGGTATATGTATTTTTTATTATTTTTATTATTTTATTATATATATATACCCCATTATATAACCTTTTATTATATTTGTTTCATATGATTTATGGTTTGTTTTAAATATGGTATGCACAGGTTTTAACTTGTGAATAGTTTGTGAATTAGGTTCTATGTGATATCAGGAATGTTTATCCAATGGATATCTTTGAGATACTGTTTAATTTGTTAGTTTGGTTGACTGTTTATTGTCTGATGAAGCCTGGTTGACTGTTTATTGTCTGATGAAGCCTGGATGGTGAAAGCGCTAACTATTAAAACTTGGACTGTTTGCAGAAGTCCGCGTCTGTATCGTTTTTGATTCATTTGATACCTTTATATTGTTGGATTATACTCCATAATATACATTTGGAACTGCGTGCTGTGTTTATCTTCTGTGGATGGTATTTACTTTTTTGACTGTCTGCAATTTAGATTTCTATTTCTATTTTCCAATAGTTGCTTTTGCAGCCAGTAGCATTAAACTTACTATGTCCAGGAAATTTAAACCCAGTGCCCCAGCTAAAAAGAATAATTTCCTTAACTTGCAGCACCACCCCATACACACACACACACGTGTGCACACACACACTTCCAGCAAAGTACTCTGTAGAAATTTTTAAAATATGCTAACTCATTACACTACCAAAAACATATTTCCATCACATCTCCAACGTTTGCTGTCTACCAGAAAAAACAAGTTGGAAAACCATTTTATTCTCCGAGCCTGTTAATAAATGCACAAAACAAACACGCGCATACATCTTGCTGCGTTTTGACACAGACATACCTCTCAGCCTGCAACACAGGATTAAACAAAAATGAAAGTGACAAAAATGTTGTAAGAGTGTAATCATATTTTGAATTACAAAGGGTAAAATCAGTAGATTTGAATGAATGATATTGCAAAAATCTATCTCAAAGTAATTTATTTTTGCTCTTAAAAGGAGATGTAATGTGCATGTCCTGTTTGTTTAAATTCTTGATGCCCTTGTTATTTTGGTTATGTAGTCCAGTTTCCTGAATACTAAACAACTTCAAAATCTTGTGGATAGGTTGGGGGGGTGGCAGAAAATCAAGTAAAGGGATATATCAAACCTGAAAAACAAAAACAGGTACACTTATGAAGTCTGGACACAATCGTCCCCCACCCCTCCACGCGTATACACACACACACACACACACACACACACAATCTTCATACAGGACACAATACTCGCATGTATCACATTTCTTATTTTAATCCTAAAAACTGATCCAAGCCCCAACCCAGAACCTAAACCACATTCTGAAACCAATAGTAATCAAAACGTTAGTCCTGTTCCCTAACACAAACCCCAGTGCAACCTTAACATCATTGATTTCTTCTACAAGTATTAAAGTATTTACATTTCTGCTAATAATATTTCACAAAATGCAACATTTTCAGAAATGGAGCTTTTGCTAAGAATGCTTGCAGAAATTGCTTTCATATAAATTGTAGAGTATGCGGCCACAGTGGTGCAGTGGCTAGCATTGTTGCCTCACAGCAAGAGGTTATCTGGTTCGATCCTCGGCTCGGATGCCTTCTGTGCGGAGTCTGCATGTCCTCTCTGTGGTCACGTGGGTTTCCTCTGGGTGCTCCGATTTCCTCCCACAACCCCAAGACATGCTGCAGGTGGATTGGACACTCTAAATTGGCCCTAGGTGCGAGTGCGTGTGTGTGCCTTCTGTGGAAGGTTGGGCGCCGGGCTGGCAACTCGACAATGTAAAACTCCACTGTCAACCATGAGCGGACAGGTGATCCGCTGTGGCGACCCCTAGCCGGGAAAAGCCAAAAGAAGAAGAAGATAAATTGTAGAGTATGTTAGTTATTTTGTTTTTTTTTTAAATAATCCCTACATATTTGGAACGTCCATATTCAGATCAGCAGATAGAGCACAGCAGCCGTCAGCCAAGTGCCATGTTTATGTCTGCTTTCTAGTTGCATTCAGGCCGGGGGTCCCATATTTGCAAATCATTGCATAGGAACTCAGAGTTGCTCTGCTTGCTTTGATTCCATATTGGATTTATATACCACTAATTCTACCAAGATTATTGTACTTTGACTGTTATTGTGTTTTAACAGTGTGACTGTAGCCATTGATTAGACATATTTTGTACCCCTTGTTTTGGTCATGGTCACTGTGGTAATAAGTTGATCTGGACAGGCAAAACTTTCCTGTCCATGGATAATACCCCCCAGCTCATCCTGTCAGATCCCCAGATATTCCCTTAGAAGTTGAAATATATAATCTCTCCATTGTGTCTTGAGTGTGCATAGACACCTCATCTTGATGGGTTGTGCCTGATAGACCTCCTACAGGTATCCTCACAAGGTGTCCAAACCACCTCAAATGACTTTTTAACGTAGAAGAGCAGTGCCTGTATTCTGGGATCCCCCAGTACTGTAATAATGGAACACAGCCACCTTATGCAGGAGATTAATTTCTGTCATTTCTACCTGTTATATCATTCCTTTCTCTCACTATCCAGAGCTCATGACCAGGTGAAGATGGGGATGTAGTCTGGCTGTAAGTTGAGAGTTTTATGCTATGATTCATATTCTGCTTCAGCACCACCATGTGGTGCCACACTAATGGCACTGCTGCTGCTGTTTCCCCCCTCATCTATGCAGTGTGTAAATCCCTAAGAGAGCTCCCAAATTTATGTCATGTGGTCTGGTTTCTTGTTTGCATTGCCCCATCTGAAGGTAAACCATAGTTAAGCTGTCACATCATTTTTCTAAATTAAAAGATTGACTGTTGCCCCAGAGGAGGTCAAATGGTGAGGGGCTGATGGTCAGGACTGAGAGGATTAAAAAAAGTAAAATGTTTTTACTTTATCATAGTATAAACAAGTTTTCATTCTGAAGAAGTAATTGTATTAGTAATGGTATTAATTAACATATTAGAACAATAAGTTAAATGTGCAGGAGCTGTAGAAGGTTGTGGGGTGTTATATTTCCTCAATGTTACTAAGTATTCATAGCACTCCATCATGGCTGTTGATGTACTAACAGTCCCTGAGGGAAGAAAAACTTTTTCTTTGCAACTGTTCATGCTTTTTATTCACTGTATTTTGTTAAGCTGGATTACTCGAAAGATACCTGGAATTGTGGCAGTAAGCTTACTGAGGGATAAGCTAAAAAAAACTCTGCCAGTATTCAAAGAGATTATTTGGCTTAACTCAAGGATGTGGACATAGCTGTTACTTTCCAAAAAACACAAACTCTGTGGAATGTAGTAGTGATCCTGGAACCCTTTACTGTTGTAGCATTTCTCAATAGATGTTCTGTCTTGCCAGGTACTTAAAACACACACACAGCCCATTCTGGTGATCTCCAACAATATTTCAGTTTGTGTGCAAGAACACAGTTTATATTATTTATTTATTTACTTATTTTTAGTTTGTTATTCAGGTAAATTCACTACACAGTAAGTGCTTCCTGTCAGGACTGAAGGAGTGAAACAGGAGCTGTGTCTAGTTAATTGACTTCATATCCATGTTTGTTATAATTAAACAGCACACAAATTAAAAAGTAACATAAAACTTAGCAAAATTTAATAGCATAAATGTGTTGAGGCAAATCAAGATGAGTAAAATATTCAATGAAACAAATGGGTCTTAAGGGACCTCATAAGGCTGCTAACTGTTACTACCTTCTGCAGCTACCTACCTAGGTAGTAAGTTGCAAAACTGCAGGGCCTGTTACAAAAGGAAGAATCACAGAGGGTTCAGGACACATTTGAAATTAACAACAGCCCTTCAGTTGACGAACAGTATAGTTCAAATAACTCTAGAAAACCTTGCTTTCTGTCAGGTATGTGAGATATGAAAATGCATGTCCTGACACGTTTAAAATAAAATTTGATTCAAGGAGAAAAATAGGGAATTCTGAAACTTGTACACCTCCAAGGCATTTTCATAGAGTGTTTTACATCCTGGAACCCTGTACTTTTGTGTAGAACTATACATCACACACCTGCTAATTGTATGTAATAACTCTGAGTTTGCCATACCCTGAAGTAGTGAAAAGTCTCTGAAATACTTCAGCTGACTCCTTGTATATATATATATATATATATATATATATATATATATATATATATATATATATATATATATATATATATATATATATATGTGTGTGTGTGTATATATATATATATATATATATATATATATATGTGTGTGTGTGTATGTATATATATATATATATATATATATATATATATATGTTTTATTTGTGTATCTATACTAGGTGAATGGGCTCATTAGAGCAGTACAAAACAAATAAAATAAGAGAGTAAAGTTATTTGCAGCTTAACAAGATGACAGTAATTGCAGAAGTGAAGCTTACAATAATTAACAATATGTATTGTATGAGTAAAGTAATTAGACATGACATGTCACAATCATGACTGCCAGGAGAGTTGATACTGTGCATCTGCAACAACACTTTATTAACAAGCATATTTACAGCAAGCATTTACATTATGTACATATATGTTTTAACACTAAGTATCACCTCATTTGGGATACAGTTTTAAGACAGGATCTATTGTGTTAATTTGTCAGAGGATAATTTGCTTACTACTAGCTGTTGCCTCTGAAGCATGAGAATTCAGCTTTCTTAAAAATGTGTTCACTCAGTTTATACCTAAAGGTACAGTGTTTCTTCTCTGCACTTCTTTTTGTGGGACCATGATTCTGGTAGTAGAACCAAGCCTAGTGAGGGCTTTTTCTACACTAGCTAATTTGAATTTGAGTCTGCTTAAGGACAGAGTATTATTGTGCTTTTGTGTGTGACAGTTGGATTGACACCTTTTAGGTGGTTTGTTTATTAGTGGTGGCAATGGTGGGCATAGTAGTACTATAATCTTAAACAGGAATGAGCTATATAGACAGACAGACAGACAGATAGATGGCCTTACTCTGCATAGGTAGCCAGTGTAGTCTGTAAAGAAATTTGCGTTGGTGGATATAAGTCTTTGTTCAATGCCTTTTGCAGTCTATTAGAGTAGTATCCAAACTGCAGAGCTAAAAGAGGGAGGCCATATTGAAGCTTTGGATGAGTACATTATTAGCTGATACCTCCCAAGCAGAGGGGTATAGTAGGTATGAAATTTTGTGGGAAAGCTTTAAGTGTTTAAGTATTTTGGTTACCACTTTATCTGTGCATTTAGTGAGTGTAACTGACGGATCTAGCACCATGCCCTGGTATTTTTGTTCTGTAACATTTAGTATGGCATAGCCGTCGCTGTCATTGATTATCGAGTGTAGATGTGTTTTTCAGTCTAGCTGAAGTGGAAAATAACATTAAGGATGTTGTCTTTTGTATGAAGGAATATGGAAATTTCTTCATAAGGGATATCTAGTGAAAGTGATAAAATGAGGTACAGTTTTGAAGTAAGCGAAAGAAATATGAGAAAAGATTATAGGAATTATTTAGAGAGCTGATAAAGTATTGCAGCATAAGGGGAATGTCACAGAACAAGAAGAGCAGCAGTAGAGTGCTAAAGAAAAATAACAGCGTTATTTGAACAATATGCATGGGTTTAGATAGGTTACTGTGTAGTAACTTTTAATAATTCCAGAAAAACCTTTCTGACGATGACTTAGACAAAGGAAATTAAAGAACCCCATCAAACTTGGGGGTCCTATTACAAGAAAAACAACTAGACATGGTACATAGCTATTGAGATATTTTAGGAAAATTTCTATAAAACAGATGAATGGGGAAACCAAGAAAAGGCACAAACAGAAATATTTATTCGGAGCACTTTGTTTCACTAAATGTAATTTCTGCAACTGCAGAAAGCGAAGTGCTTTTGATGAAAGTGGAGTTTGCCTTTTTCTCCACTGTTGTGCAACCTCTGGCTTGGTTTATATAAGTCGAGGAGGTGCATGGAGTCTTCCCCCCACCCAGCAAAAACAAAATTGAGTTTGTCGAAGGTGGTTTAGATGAACGTTTTTTTTTTTTTGTTTTGTTTTTTCTTTGTTGAAATTACTTTTGCTAACTCAATAATTCTCCATATTTATAAAAGATTTAATTATGCCAAGGTTAGACAAAGATGAGACTGTGCAATTAATAGCCAAGATAGGAAGAGATGAGATAAACAGCACCTAAACAACTCTTGGCTGTGCCTATGCTCTGCTGCTGGTTAATTTCTTCCCTCCCTCCCCCTCTGTCTTCATTCTGTCCTCTTCCATCTTAACACTTTATACCCTCTCCCTAAACTCTCTTGCCACTCCTTTCCTACTGTCCTTCCACCCTATTACTTCGTTATATCCTTTCTCTTCTACTAACCATGCAAAAAAAAAGAGGCACTAGCTTAAAATTTGCCTCCTCAGAGGGCATGATTTACCGTTTTTTTTTCTATTGAACTGCCTACAATGTTTGTCCATCTGTGTTAGTTTACCTTTATTTTCATTTATGATTTTTGTACTTCCTATAATGTTAGTACATCTATGTAATTTTGCCTTGTTTCATTTGTGATTTTGTACTACTACTAAATATTTTTGTACATTGCAGTATGTAATTGGAGCTTTTCTCCCTGGACTTCTGCTGAAAATGGGTTCTTCTGACCCAGTAGGACCATCCCGGTTAACAAATGACAAATTAAATACATAAAACAATGTTGCATTATCAGCCAGCATGGAAGTCATCTGGATTAGATGTGTTCCTGTGATTGTACGGATGTTGGTGGGAAGAAAGTGATTAAGATCTGTTTTGTTAATTTAAAGGGGTGGTGTGAGTTCCATCACCTAAGATGAAAGCTGTTGTGGCTGTGTTACCCAACAACATGCCCTTCATACCCAGCTTCATGTAAACCCATTTCAGTTTTAAACTATGGTTATAAAGTGTTTGTATATACTAGCTAAGACAAGAGCAAAGAATCTGCCAAAATCAGTAAGATTATGCAAAATTCATAAATATGGGATCACTGTGGTTTTGTGGAATGGAGGCAAACACTTTTCACCTTTAATACAACAGTGGTGATCCAGAAGGAAGCATAATGTAAGAAAATACCACTGTTATTGGGAAGTCTTGATGCAGGGAAAGCATTGGATGGAGTCAGATGGGATTTTAGGACTAGAGCAATGATAACATTTGCATTCTGTGATAGAATAAAAGGGTTAATTAGGAGGCTATATGAAGGTTCTGGGACATTGATTAAGGTGTGAGGGTTCTTCTCTGACATCCTGTTTGATCAGAGGAATGATACAGGGGTGTCCACTTTCTCCTTTGCTGTTTGCTTTATATTTAGAGCAATGGCAAAGATAATAAAGGAAGTCCAAAATGGATTCCTGCAAGTAAGGCATCTGCAAGTTCCCAAAACATCAGTGAAAACCAAAAAATGACTAGCACATAGTGGATGCCATAAAAATGATATATTATTACTCTTGAGTCAAAACATCAGTATACATAATTACAAACCGGTTTCAGCTTCAAATTCACTAAGCCTTCATCAGTGTACTGATACAATGAAAAAACACACATTTATATACTGTGTCACTAGACTAATTACAGGTGTTCATTTAGTCCTGGGGCAAAAAACCCCTCCCAGTTTAATGATCCATTTTCTCTATTTGGCATTCAACAGCTCAGGCCATCCAGATTTATTATGTTTAATACCCAAAATTTTATCAATAATTATAAAATGAAAAGAAGCTGTTTGATGAACTTCAGTGTGTTTGTTTAGAGCATTTGTATGTTTTTTATTTTTAATTTCACTGATGTGTTCAGAAATTCTATATTTAAGTGCTCTAGACATCTGGCCCACATAAAAAGCTGAGCATTGACAGGTGGCCAAATATATAACCCAGTCAGAACTGCAGTTCGCGAAGAAGGAAATGTCCTACACTAAACTTGTATTTTTACTAGTGAAACTGTTGGTTTTTAATACTCTACTACAATGTGTACAATGACGGTATGGATAACATCCTATAGCAATTTGTCCCTGAATGGTACTCTGCAGTTTCTCCTTAGGTTGATATCTTCCTTGTTTATAAAGATTAAAGAGGGACCCAAGGTTTCTGCAATCCCTAAAGGAAAATAGACATTTAGCTCCCAATATTTCCGAGAGCCTATGATCTGCCTTAAGGATCTTCCAATTAGATTGTACACTTTCAGTAAGTGCCTCAACATTTCTTCCATAAGTAGTCACTAGCCTAGGATATCCTGTATTTCTATCTGATTTATCATGGTATTGTAACAGTGCTGTCCTATCCATGCTGTTGACAGCATTCCTGGCCTGCATAATGTGTCCTGGTTTATAGCCCCTCTCTCTGAATCTCTTAGTCAAGTTGAAAATTTAATTTTAAGGTGCTAAATCACTGTACTGTTACTCTGATGCTTACTGTGATGGATTTGAAGTCCTCTTAAGACACTCAGTCTTACTGGCTGGATTCTGCTGAAATCAAAGTCTGGTTATAGTTGCAATCACAGTCTGTTGCATACAGAAACTTGCGGAATATACACTGATGAGAGAATATACTTTGCAGCATCAACTCAGAGGAGTAACAAATAACTTTTTATAATAAACCACATGTACTTCTGTTACAGCTTTTATTGTTCTACTTTACTTCTCGTATAGTACAGATGATGTGAGAGATATAACATTTACCTCAGGACAAATGTGTCCCTACCAATACCCCTAACATAACTGGATTTAATGCAGACTTTATATACATTTTTAGTTAAGCACTCCCTCTTGGTTTTGGAAAGATACTGCCTTGATGACGCAAATGCTGACACACCTGTTCTTGTGCAAATGCTGATAAGTGCAGAAAAACATATTTTTAAGGAAACGCCTTGTGAATAAACGTTCTTAGAAAAGCATATTTTTAAACTTTCTTAGAAAAGCATATTTTTCAAGGAAATGCCTTGTGGATAAACACATGTCCTGTTGTCCAAAAGAAAGCAGATTAGTTTTTTTTCTGATATATCCTGTTTTTTTACATTCTTGCCAAGTCTGTAAGAAGTCAGCTTTCTTGATGTGTGTGTAATACACTCATAAGCAAGTTCCTTATTTTTTTTAAGCCACATTCATTTAGTATGGAAGCTGATCACATAGTTTCTGCATTTAAGCAAGCTTTATCTTATTCCTTATTTATGTTGCATATTGTTGAGCATAATCTTACAATTCCCTCTTTTTATTTTAAAACATACTTAAAACACTTTATACTGATATGTATTTTTGATCACATTATATAGAAAACACGTTAAGAAACAAAAGCTTTAGTCTTCTTTTGATACACAAGTCAAAATACAATTTTACATAGTTAATACAATGATATCAATTATTACTGCTAAAACTGAATATATTTAACAACTTTTCTTTTACAGACCATTTTGTGAAAAATATTTCATAAGTTATGGGCTTGTCTGTTTTAGTCTTATTTTTTTAACTTGATTAATTCTTTTGCAATCACAGAATTTAATATATGATTTCGTACTCTTTTATTAACTCTTTGCAGCTGTTGAATTAACTCTTTACTTTTATTGATTATTTTATATCAAAAGATTAGAGATAGACTAATATCTATAAGAGACAAGAACTATGTGCTACTCCAAGCATTTATACACTGCTGAAAATATACAGTTTCAATGTCATTTTAACCATAACATTGTGGTCATGTCTCTGAAATGCCCATTAATATATTGGTTGACAGTGAAGTGAACATAAAGTACTGAACTGGGTTTAGATAATAAATATTTGAATGCAATTATTTCAGTATATTTAATACTTGAGGATTTAAAAAAACATGATTTATACACTAAATAATGTTATTTATATATTAGTTTATTAGCTATATGAATACAATTTTTAATTTTCCTCTAATTGGGGTAACCAGTACTAGTACAAATAAAATGATGGCCCAAAAACCAGTAATAAGACTCCAACTTAAAACCAATAATAATACAACTTGACAAATTACTTTTGAACTTATTACAATGTATCCTGTACAGTAAGTATTTACACAGACTGTTTGCTATTCATGCATTTCAATGTACCAGCTATCCTGGACCCAATTTTTTAAACATGGTTTTTTACACATATTTGTTACTAGACATTAATTTCATTTGTACTGAATTATTTTGTATTTGTACATAGTCCAATCTACAAATTTAGTAACATTCACATCAAGCAAAATCTTGGAAAATTCTTATGTCTCTTTAGAAGTATCTAGTGAAATTGCCACCAGAGGTAACTATGCTTTTTGCATACCAACATTGTCTTGCCAAAAACATATTAAAAATAGTGACCGGTTTTTCACACATTTGTTACTAGACATTAATTTAATTTGTACTGGATTATTTTGTATTTGTACATAGTCCAATCTGCAAATTTAGTAACATTAACATCAAGCAAAATCTTGGAAAATTCTTGTTTCTTTAGAAGTATCTAGTGAAATTGCCACCAGAGGCAACTACACACCCAGAAATTAGAAACATTTATGGTTTTTGCATGCCAACATTGTCTTGCCAAAAGCATCTTAAAAATAGTGACCATTCTTGCTCAATTTTTAGATATCTTTACCCTCTCTTGTATAGCTTTAATAAACCAATTTTAAGTCATCTCTTGTATAGCTTTACAGTTTAACAGGCTGTAAATACAATTTAATACTAATAACTAGCATGATGGCTATTAGCAACTTGTAAAATATCTTATCCATTCAGGTTTAATCTGTTTACCAATATTTCTAATGCACTAATACCAGTTTTTCCCTCCCCTCTGAAAGAGTATTGTCAAGAAAGAATGAGATATTATTTCTTCCTGTAGCGTTATTTTAGATACTTTTGCAGTACTGCTCACACAGTCAGTGTAAAACTGAGACAGTACCTCTCCCCCTGTAGTATTGCACTATTGTTTATTTGCTTTATAATGTATGTCAGCCCAACACTTTGGTAATACATTTGCTTTATTGTGTTATTAAACTATAGACCTTTGTCTGGTTTGATGATTTTTTTGGCTGTTTTTAATGACAGAATATATTTTTTCTGATTCCTTTGCTGTCTACTACTACTAGTAGTTGTTTGTAACCTCCTGTATACTTTATTTGAACTGTATGTATACTATAACCCATCTGCTGGCTATACTTGATGTAACTGAGTTTTTTACTTTGATCAGTGACATATATGCACAATTATGATATTTTATTACAATTACCAAATAATGTTGCATGTGAACATTTTAACAATTATGTTTTAATAAGTTTTTAGAAAAACTCAATCAGTCTTGTTTCTTATCTTATCTGCTCAACATTTCCTGTAACTATTCATCCAGTCTAGGAAGGTCTGAGCTCACATTTCAGTTAACCCTTTTAGGATTTTTCCTTTAATCATCTGTTAGTAAAATGCAGTTATAAAACACTTAGTATTATATTTGTGATTTGCATAACTGTGCAGACTAAACATTATTTTACAATTAGCTTACATATTTTTTAACTTTTGATTTCAGTATTTTTTTTATTTAACTGCTCTGCCATTCATTTTACAAAGACTGTTTGACTAATACATCTGTGATTTTATTTCTTTCTAAAATTCAGAACTTTAACTGTTTGGTGTGGTGTTATTATACAATTATTAAAAAAATTGTAAAAAACAGATATTAGCTTAACTAGCACGTTTATATTTACATTATTTATATTTGCTGTTGTCTGCCTTTTCTCTTGTGCTTTTTCTGAAAAGAAAATACATGCATGTCAGTCTTGTGACTTTAAATCTTTATACTTATTAACTATTTTTATTTAATTTTTATTCACTAGAACTGTTTTGTTTACCTTTTGACTATGCTATGAGAATGGCAGTCATACTCTGTACTTTACTGTAGTACTGATAAATATCTTGCTTTAATTGAATGGAAGTTTTAAACATTTGAAAATGATTTGTATTTTACCATCTTACCATGTATGCTTAACCATTTTCAAAACACAAACATATTATAAAATGTATCTCTTTTGTAAAGATCAGCTGTAGTCTCCTGCTCTTTCCCAATGTATGTAGGAAGTCAGTCCTTGTCAGTTCAGCTAATCTATTTTCTTCATCTTGCAATTGCTGTTTAAGAGTTTCCTCATGGTCTGCCTGATATGTCTCAGGAACCTGTTATACTGAATCTGAAACTCCTATGCACGTTTGGAAAAATGTTTGTATAAGTTGTCTAAGCTTCCTGAACTCATTGTGTCTGTCTCTTAGAAGTTTATTACATTCTTTTGTAACAAAATGTACTAGAGGTCATGTCAGTAACTGATTTGACTTCTGTTGCAACTCTGAGATTAACCCTTCACATGTGGTGACAGGACATAACTGGTTAACATCTGAATTACACGATAAACATTTGTCATACCCCACATGATTTTCTTTGAGATACCAGTCAAATACTGTAATACATTTGCATAATGCCTTACTATCAACCTGCCCTAATGTTTTACATTTACTAATATGCTGTGTATACCAATATTGCAATTTACTAAGGCTTCGTTTACTCCTACACCAATTATGTCTAATAATATCCATACTGTCTAATAACATCCAAAATGTCTAATAATATGTAAACTGTCTAGTAGCATCCATACTAAAAATGTGAGACAGAAAAAAGTCTTGCCAGTTAGCAAGAAAACAGGTGATCAGGCTGGAAATTTTTCAGAGTCCCTTAATAAGCTGGGGAAACACAACAGGCAGCGGACTGCTTTTAAAGTAGATATCCACCTTTTCTTGGAGAATTTATGGCACTGCGACTTTCCTGAACTAGTCTCACTGGATTCAGACATCTGAAAAAGCTTTACTGCTGCAAGCTGCATAAACTGGAATTACTTCTGTTTAGAAATTACACATGTACAAATGTTAGTTACTGCAATTTGACTGAAGTGACCCTCTGCAGGGCTTACTCTTCCCTCTGTGTTCGAATGCAGGTAGGCCGGCCATTTGAAAAAATTAATTTTAAGATGCTAAAGCACTGTGCTGTTACTCTGATGCTTACTGTAATGGATTTGAAGTCTTTTTAAGACACTCAGTCTTGCTGGCTGGATTCTGCTGAAATCAAAGTCTGGTTATAGTTGCATTCACAGTCTGTTGCATACAGAAACTTGCAGAATATACACTGATGAGAGAATATACTTTGCAGCATCAACCCAGAGCAGTAACAAATAACTATTTATAATAAACCACACATTTCTGTTACAGCTTTTAGTTATTGTTGTTCTTTACTTCTCATATAGTACAGAAGATGTGAGAGATATAACATTTACCTCAGGACAAATGTGTCCCTACCAATACCCCTAACATAACTGGATTTAATACAGACTTTATATACATTTTTAGTTAAGCACTCCCTCCTGGTTTTGGAAAGATACTGCCTTGATGACACAAATGCTGACACATCCTTGTGCAAATGCTGATAAGTGCAGAAAAACATATTTTCAAGGAAACGACTTGTGAATAAACTTTCTTAGAAACCATATTTTTAAACTTTCTTAGAAAAGCATATTTTTCAAGGAAAAGCCTTGTGGATAAACACATGTCTTGTTGTCCATTCTTTAAAGAAAGCAGATTAGGTTTTTTCTGATGTTTCCTTTTTTTTTTTTTACATTCTTGCCAAATCTGTAAGAAGTCAGCTTTCTTGATGTGTGTGTAATACACTCATAAGCAAGTTCTTTATTTTTTTAAGCCACAGTCATTTAGGATGGATGCTGATCACATATTACTAAACTCTGTTTCTGCATTTAAGCAAGCTTTATCTTATTCCTTATTTATGTTGCATATTCGTAGGAAAGTTACTTTCAACCTTAGTATATTGTTGAGCATAATCTTACACAAGTCATCCCTATAGTGCATATAGGTATCGTCCTGTGAGCAAATTCTTTTCATCCTCCTATATTGTGATTTAGGAATGTTTCTACATATATGAGAGGGATGAAAGCTGGAGGCATGGAGAAGGGAGTTGTATTCAGGGAATTTACGGTAGACTTCTGTACTTAGTGTTATCTGAGGCCCTACTAACCATAACATCCAAAAAGGTAATATTATTTTTATAGTAGTTCACTGTAAATTCAATTCCCCATTTGTTCTCATTTAGGTATTCCACAAACTCCATCAGATGTTCCTCATCCAATCTCCATACCATCCAGCAGTCATCCAAATATCTCTTCAAATATCTATTTGATCAAGGTACAGATTATGGGAACAATCATATATGATCTGCTCTTCTATATATGCCATAAATATATCTGCATATATAAGAGCAAATGGCGCCCCCATAGCTGTACCCTTGATTTGTAGATAAATGTGATAGAAAAAGACATTTTTTGTTAATACATGTTCAGTCAGGCCCAAAAGCAGTATATTAAAACCAGGTGGATACAATTCTGACCTATATAGCCAATATTCCAATGCCTGGATGCCGGCCCAATGCGGAATATTAGTATATAGGGCCTTGACATCCAGGGTACAAAGTATCCATTCATCCTCTATTTACATCTCTGAGATGACCTGCAAAAATTCAGTGGTATCCTTCAAACGAGCTCTGACCCATTTTAATAAAGGTTTTAAATATTTAGTCAGGTAGAGAGAGAGTGGCTCTGTCATAGAACCTCTGCCGGACACAATAGGCCTGCCAGGAGGGTTATACAGATTTTTATGTATTTTAGTAGAAAATACACGTATTGAATATTAGGATCAAGTATAGTAAGTTGTTTTTTGACATTATCTGTAATAATTCCTACTTTAACAGCCAATGATAAAAAATCATCTATTTGTTTTTGAAACTGTTTAGTAGGGTTATATGTCAGTTGTACATAATACCTATTGTCAGCAAGCTGATTTTTGGCCTCCGTATCATACTGCTCCCAATTTTGAACCACCACAGCTCCACCTTTATCAGCTCTCAAAATCACTATCTCATGGTTGTCAGCCAGCTTAGAAATACTATTCATCTCCTGTATAGTTACATTACTTGCTTTGGTATAACTATTCCTGGAGTTGAAGTGAAGATCCCTAAGTGTAGAGTGTAAAAATGCTTGAACACTTGGGTGCATTGGAGGTGAAAATGTAGATTTATGATATCTAAACTGATCATGAGCATCGGTATGATCTTTATCATGAAAAAAAAGTTTAAGATTGAGTATCCTACAAAACTCAACTACATATCTGACAAAATAATCTTCAGAAACAAAACCACCAGGTATATGTGAAAGACCTTTATTCAATATACTTATTTCCAAAGAGGAGAGGGGGTATGATGAAATATTTAATACATTTTCTACTGATGTTACTGTACAAACTTCCATAGTAGTCCCCCCATATTCACTATGCTTTCTATGTTTTCTACCCCCCGCCTCCTTTTTGGTTTAAAGCTTCCAAATTACTGGAATTCCTCCTCTTTTGTACTGGTGAGCCTGTGGCTTCCATAATTTCTACCTCATACCCAGAAGAGGAATCATCCCGTGATGTGTTAGATGCTTTTTTAAGTATTGATCTGGTTCTTTTCCTTTTAACCGGATTCCTAAATGGTTGTGAAAACCTGACATGCTTACTTACTACTATCCCTAGAGAAAGGGTCTCCTTGTTCATAGTCTGTAACATCCCTAAGAAATTTTTTCTTTTTCCTTTCCTTTAGTTGTGTTTCCAAATTAGTCAGTTCTGTACTAAGTTTCTTAAGACATGACGAATAAGTGGGTTGCCCCTCAAATTCCTTAGCTTGTTCTCTTAGTTTAGTAATGGCAACAATTTCTGAATCAATAGTTATATCATGGAAACCCATCAAAATTTCAACAAATTACATTGTAATTTTGTGCTCTGCCTCTTTCCATTCCTGAAGTAAAGCTTGATCAGGATTACTCACCATTGGTTGAGTTCTGACTCGTAAGCCTCTGGGTGTTAGCTTTAAAAAGTTTGTAGTGCCATACATTATTCCTGAGGGAACACATATGTTTTGTCAGAGGCAAACACAGCCTCACATGTGTCACTCATGTTGACCGGTGTGGCCCCATTATCTGTTAGAGTCCATCCCTATGCCAAAAATTGCCAAGTCCTCACAATCAGAGGATAATACCTTAATCAAATTTGAAATCTCCATAGTGAATGTGCATCAAAAATTATTAAAATATGTCCAAACCTGACCAAAAAGTGGACAGTATCAACCTCTGGTTAACTAACCAGGACTATATCAGCCTAGGTTTACCACTTAGTTCCAATCCTATATTTTTGTAACTATCCTATAACGTCCATGCAGATATATATAAACAGTTACTAAGTGGTCCTGCTGAGTCCTGCTTCCTTTCTACCAGTGTTGAGTCCACTATAGCTCACATCCATAGGTAAAAACATTAATCATTGCTTATATAAATCCACCTACCAATAATGGAAATCAGCCCCCAACATTCAATTATAATAAAAATAACAATATTTTAATAACCTTGGCACTATTAGGCAAATGGGTAGCCCAAACCTGGAGCCACACCAGTCAAGGGAATTGATCCCATATGAATAAGCTAGTGGCCAATTTAAAAATCAACCATAATAAAGATTAATTGTTACTTAATAGTGGTAATAATGATGGTATACTCAAAAGCTTAATATATGATCCAGAGTGCACAAAACTACAAAAACTGAAAATTAGTATTAATGCATGGCTCATGTGGAGCCTGCCGACCAAAAGTGAGTTAGGTGCCTAATTGTCTAACTGAATATCCTTAGATGGTTAATTGGCCCCTACAAAATTCCTATACGTGAATCATAATCCTGCCAATAGTATATGTAAAAGGATATTGCTAATCTTTATTTATATCTACTAGAATACCTAGTAGCAAGGTACATATTATCTATCTAAAATGATAACCCATCATCATCTGGCCCCATTTCGCATTGTTCCAATCATTTGTGTATACAAAATATTCCTAACTTTGTAATTATTTGTTGCCCTAAAACTTAACTGTCATTGTACTACATATCCAACACCACAAATATGATTTAAATCCCAAATATTGTTGTTGATCACCATTACATTCCTATGTAAATTGTTTGTGTCTTTTGGCTTTTCCCGGTTAGGGGTCGCCACAGCGGAACTCCGGTCCGCTAATGATTGGTAGTTGATTTTTACGTGACGAGTTACCAGCCCTGATGCACAACCTTCAACGAAGGTACGCCCATTCACGCAGATGACGCTGTAGTTGAGAATCGAACCGGACAGCGTCTTACTGTGAGGCGACAACGCTACCGCAGCACCACCACCGCGGATTACATTCCTATGTAAATAATACAGTAAAAAATACTTGAGATAGGAATTAAAGAAAGAAACTTCACCCCCTACCCTACTGGGCGTATAAACCTGAATCACCTTGATCAGGCTTCGAAGTTCAGCTATAAACGGGGGCACTTCTACAATAAACAGCACAAGGTTATGAATTACCAGGGTTGTTAATAAGATTCTGTAATGGAAAATGCCCTGTCTAAATCAGAAGAACATACCACCATAATCTCAAAAATCTGATGAAAAATTAGCCCCTTATATTCGGATATACAAAATAAATTTCCTAGTTCAAAATATATAAGCCCTAACCTGTCAGAGTTTAGTATATTATCATTAACATTTAGTAAACAACACATCACATTATAACAGTGATACTATCCACTTAGGCCATGGTTTAGGATATAGTGCATACACTAGACCATAACAATTCACTTTAGGGCAAAACGGAAGTGTTTCATTGCAAAAAAGACCATAACTTTATCATTTAACATGATCATTTGCATGCCAATGGAGTCGCCATATATCAAGAGGATAATCAGTATACGAACAGATATCTAATGACATAGGTCCATCACATAACCCATAACTTAACTATTTCAGTTTATAAGAGCCCATATATATGGGACTTTTACTGTACTACAAAATAGCAAATGGGTTAGCTTTTAGATACAATAAGTGTGGCACATAAAATACCCCACTGTAGAGTATCAAACCAATAGGAACTTAACTATTCCAACATAAAAAATATAGCATCTAAATAATATACCCATATGCAGGCATCTATTATAATCTGCCCTTATATTCAGTGGGCTAGAGTAACAAATGCGTCATATGAAAAAGCCAAGTCGTATGGTAGAATTTCAAACTGTATGTATAAGCCAGACTATAACTAAACATCTATAAGTTATAACCTATATCTCCTTATTGTTAGCAGACTCCATGCTTGTATATAGGTAATATATATATTCACCAATGTGCTTATGTCAAGATAAAACATGCAATCCAAAAGTGATATTATGCCCAATATGGAGAGTCCAATTAGTTGTCCTAAAACACAAAAACTGTAATAATGACAATTCTTGATGCATATGCAAATAATCCCAATAAAGAGGTTATATTAGTAGTTGACAAAATAATGTTCCATTCTTCATAGTGAGAGTTTGTGGCCAATAGATGACTTGAAATAAGAAAGCAATATGGCGGTCTTATGCACCCAATACCTCAGGCACTCCCGACCAAAAATATACTATTGTGAAACAGAATTAAGGTTCATAAAGTCACTTGTAGGCTTTTCTAATGATGATGCATAGTGAAACAGGCTCAGTTATTTGTAGGCAACAATGCCGATCTTATAATACACACCGTAACCCCACAAACAGCCGCCGATAATTACAATAAGTTTCTCAATTACTTTTCGATGGTTTGCGGCCTCAGTTGTTAATGAACAGCCTTGCTGAAGTGACGGTACATAACATCAAACATATGCTGTTATTGTACAAAATAAAGGTTTTGGAATCACTTCATGACCTTTCCAACTGATATTATATGGTTAGTTGGCTCGATTGTTTAAAGGCAACAATGCTAATGTTAAAAAACACGCCCTAAAACCTCCAACAACTGCCAACACAACCCACGCCAACCAAAATAGGAATATCAGTCCAGCCAACACTTACATTGATTTCCCAAACACTTAAAACTCAAAAGAAAAACTGTTAATTGACCAATGTCACCCTTTATTATTCAGAACACTGTTCCATAGTCAGCAAGCTCCACAGCCTCAAAACATCATTGCTGTTGCTGCAATGTAATTTGCAAATATAGTCATTAAAATAATCCTCACTAAACAGTCACCATTACTCCACTTCGAAAAAAGTTATAGATTTTAAAGCGTAACAATCACAAGGAAAATGTTACCCTGTGGCTGGCTTGCTTACATGACACTGTGAACTGTATTACTCCCAAGCATGGAGCAAATAGCAGCGTCTTATAGCTGTACGTTTTATCATACTGAAAACATCACCAAATAGATAATCCGGATGAGAGAAAATAAATCGGATGACGTTCTGAATCCTTCTTCCTTCCTAGGTGGTATCTGGCTAGTATACAATATTAGACTGCTAAAAAAGGTAGGGAAAACCGTACAGCTCCACAGGCCCACAACAGAAAAGAGGAGAAAGCCAATCCAAAATAGATTCCTGCAAGTAAGGCGTCTGCAAGGTCCCAAAACATCAACACCAACCAAAAAATGACCAGCAGATAGTGGATGCCATACAAATTATATATTATTACTAGAGTCAAAACAGCAGTATACATAATTACAAACCGGTTTCAGCTTCAAATTCACTAAGCCCTCATCAGCGTACTGATACAATGAAAAAACACACATTTATATACTGTGTCACTAGCCAATAGACCAATTACAGGTGTTCATTTAGTCCTGGGGGCAAAAAGCCCTCCCAGTTTAATGATCCATTTTCTCTTTGGCATTCAACAGCTCATGTCATCCATATTTATTATGTTTAATACCCAAAATGTTATCAATAATTATAAAATGGAAAGAAGCTGTTTGATGAACTTCAGTGTGTTTGTATAGAGCATTTGTATGTTTTTTATTTTTAATTTCACTGATGTGTTCAGAAATTTTATATTTAAGTGCTCTAGATGTCTGGCCCACATAAAAAGGTGAGCATTGACAGGTGGCCAAATATATAACCCAGTCAGAACTACAGTTCACGAAGAAGGGAATGTCATACACTATACTTTTATTTTTACTAGTGAAACTGTTGTTTTTTAATAGTCTACTACAATGTGTACAATGACCGCATGGATAGCATCCTATAGCAATTTGTCTTTGGATGATAATAAAGGACTCACAAATCCATTGATATGACTGGTATGTGATAATCAAGAAAAGTTATCTTTATTCACAGGTTTTATTATTTTGTACTTCATAAGAAAATGACATTTTGGTGGTGTGGAACATTTTGAGGCAGTTTCAATATTTTCATAATATAAAGTAAATGAATATAAAACAAAGGCTGTAGAGGTAAACAATCTACCCACACATTAAATGGTTTAGCAGTACTCATATTTATGAGAACATGATAATATGAAGTATTTAGGTGTTTGAATTAAAATGGACTCTATTATTACAGATAAGGATATATGGGAATATACTACACAAAAAGGTGATATAAAAGTGATATTCTGGCAAATTTCCAAGTCCCCTAAACCCTGAGAACATATATGGAAATGTTCACAGAAGCCCTATACAAACATATTAATTGCTGAATAGAAGTAGCTCTACCCACCAGAAATAAGTACAGAACTAACTCAAAAAAAAACGAACCACCTTGGTGGAATCACAACTTTAATAGACTGTATAAAAGAAGAAATCATGGCAAAAATTGAGGTGCAACACCCATCAGGACAAAAACAGTCTTATCCAGGAGTCAGGATGGCCATCAGGAATTAAGCAAGCTGTTTCCTGAGCCCCTTACAAACCAAGTGTATTTTAGCATCATTTCAACTCTTCAACAATAACTAATTCATTAGTATGTCAAAGTATACAAGGGTAAAACTCAAAATAACTCAATGTTTGGACTTTGTGACATACTGTCTTGAATAAGTCTGAAAGGTATAACACGCTGCACGGACACGTGGCTGCCTTGGTGCCATCACTGCTTCCGATGCTGTCCCTGTTGACATTTCCAGCTGGATACCTGCAATTTCATATCAAAATTTAATGGAAGCTATTATCTCTAACTGTTTACTTATAGAGAAATCTACCCTTTTTGGTAACTGTTAAGCAATTTTTTTGCATCAAATATGTCACAAGAATTGGATACAGTAGAAACTCAGACTTTTAAATGAAAATTCTACTCAATAAGCACCCCAGAGAAAAGCAACATCATCCAAACGATGTAAGCTAACAAGACAAAATAGTCTTCAACCAAGGCAAAACTAGAACAATAGTTTGTAATGAATGATATTAAAACTACCTTGTACATCATCCAACATGTGATCCAAATCCTCTCGGAAGAACAAACGATTACCTCTTTTCTGACAGATGTT
This sequence comes from Protopterus annectens, assembly GCF_019279795.1. Lineage (NCBI taxonomy): Eukaryota > Metazoa > Chordata > Ceratodontiformes > Protopteridae > Protopterus > Protopterus annectens. Next base: position 521,070,156 of record NC_056726.1, on the reverse strand, counting down.
AAATGCTTAGATTGTTTGGAGAACCTTATTGTAACTTGTAAAGATAAATTACAAGGGACTGATATACTTCCAAATCAATCAAGAAATTACTAAAATACAGGAGAAATTATTAGATCTGGAATCCCACAGTAGAAAGAGTAACCTCATAATAAGAGGAATGTCTGAGAAAAACTGAGCAGCGGGATTTGATAAAGACTGTATAAAACATTTTCAACTCACTCTTAGACCTAGAACAGCAAGATGGATTTATCATCATAGAGAGGGCCCATAGAGCTCTAAGGAGATCACAAAATGTACTCCAACTGAGTCAAATTTATGTAAAACTATTAATTTATCAGGATCTAAAGAATATTATCTTGGTTTTCAATGAAAGCCCAACTTCCTATGGAATGAACACAAAGTAGCGCTTGCTTCTGGATCTACCATAGCAAATAAAACTTGCCAGACAATAACTCACCTTATTGTTCTTATCTAATTAAGAAGAATAATTCTTCCAAATGTCATTACATGCTAAACTAACTTTTACAGTATCTATCTAGAAGTACTCCATTACAGACCTAGAAAAAGTTAAAAATAAAAAGCCGTTTGTATTTTTCATTCCCACCTGAGTAAATTCTTTGAGTTTAACTGTAACCTAAATTGGCTAACATGTAAAGGAACCACCATGGTTGCGCTGCAGTTCAAGGTGACTTCTTACTCATATCTATAAATTTGTTTGTTGCTCTTTCGGTCTGAATGAAGGGATGTCACCTCCTAAGACAGCAATGCTTTTGACTGTAGATTACTTACTGTTTGTATGGCTGAATATTTGGAGCCCATTTATGTACAGTCTGTACTGAAAAAAACATATCTGCCCCTGTATTTTCTCTTGATTGCAGGACGTGGAGGGAAGCTATGAATGGACGGGCTGTCTACAGCTCCCTGTTATGGTCGACAAATGTTTATAGCATTGCTTAATTGAATCAATGTTCTGAAATCGGCTCTGAGATATGACTGGTTGCTCAAAGTACTGTGCTATGAGTCGCTATTTTCTTTTGGCCACGTTCAACATATTCTACATTTATTGAGAGTTAAAAATATAATGTTTTGTCAAAGAATTTTGTCTTTTACAGTTATTAGTCAAGAATGACTCTCTTGTTCTTTGAACATTTTCTAGTTGTTAAGACTTGTGGTATATTGATTAGGATTTAGTAATAGACATCTCAAATGCATTGCAATGTATTCTTAGTGTGCTTACAGTTAGCTGATAGTCAAATCTTAGTTTTTAAATTTTTAAAAGGTTAGATGTGATGTCCTATCTCGCCTTCATTATTAACTAGTTATAAAAAAAAAAGTAAAGTAAAAAGTAGTTCTAGTATAAGAGTATATTTTTTCTATATTTATTAACTGCTGCTGCTGTTATTTACAGCTATAATATCTAACAATCCTAAGGAAACAAAACCCTCTGGGTTCAAGAAATGTGTGAAATGTTGTCAAAAAATGTCGCTGATTGAGGGTCACACCATTTGTGTGCATTGTCTTGGAGCAGTTCACTTGTAGGAGTCCGGTGCCATCTGTCACTCTTTTAGCCATAGAGTTCTGCTGGAAAGAAAGAATAAACTCATTTTGAGAGATCTGATGAACCCCTTTAATGAAGTTAAGGAAGGTCAGTGTTCTTCAAAATTGACTAAATCCCCTTCAAATTCTGAAAAGTCGAGAAAGAGGTCATCATCTCTGAGTGCTCAACCAGAGCCATTCAAAAAGTTGTCTAAAGTGTCATCTCCAGACCCGAAGGCTGTCTGGCCTGAAAAATCTGCTACCTCAGCTCCTCCTGTGTCAGTGCCAATGGAGATTCATTTGCGGAGCTAGTCCCCAGAATTGGAACTGGTTTCTCCCATTTTGAGATCCCCTTTACTACAGTCTACTAGAACTCCTGATCCCTCCTCCTGATCCTCCAGGAGCCTCTGTGATTATGATGTGGATCTTGTGATGTGGTGGCTATTAAGGACACCAGCACTAGCCAATCTGTTGTCAGCTCCAAACCAGAGGGATTCGGAACTGACCAAGCCTACCCTTTCACCTTCGATTCCTCTGATCCAATCTAGAACGTCGGAGCCAGAGTGTCTTGAACTTATTGTAGTGGAACTGTCAGAGCTAAGACCTATCCCAGGAGATAGGATCTTTGGTTCCGACTACTGCTCCGGCATCCTTGGTTCCGTTGAACTCAAGGACTCTCAAAGCCTATGCTCTCTGGTCGGGTCCAGGGAGGAGAGCCAGATCGGACAGTTGTTGGATCCGAACTGGACTGTCGGGGCTTAGACCTCGGAGCCAACCCCCTTGGTTCTGGGGATGCCCTCTCGTTCCTTGGAGCCAGGAGTTTCCTCAGATCAGGGGCGGGAGGTATTCGAGGTGACAAGGAGAGTACTGTCTCCACAGACAGGTCCACTCTCAGGTTCAGACATTCTTCCCCCAAAGGCACTGGTGTCTATCTCAGCACCACTGCATCCACAGAGACATGAAGACCGTAAGCCTCAGAGATTACAAGCAGCAAGAATAAATTTGCTTTGACTTCAATGATTTCAGTGTGGTTCAAGTGTTTTTTGTTTATACATCATTCCTCATTCTGCAGATCAGACTGTTTTGTTTCCAGCTGTTCTTCATCACATGCCATGCTGTCCCAATGAGTGAGTTAACCAGTACCTCCTTTCCAGGTGGGGAAGGAGTTTTATTCAAGGATATTCATAGTACCAAAGAAAGAAAACACTTGGAGGCCAGTTCTAGATCTTTCTTTCCTAAACCTGTTTGTGATTTTGCCCAAATTCAGAACGTGTCACTTCACAACCCGTTGCCTTTTCTTCCTCTCTCAAGTTTCCTGGTAACATTAGACTTACAAGAATGCTTATCATCACATTCCTATTCATCCAGACTTCAGGCACTTCTTATGGTTTTGTGTGTCTGGATCACATTAGCAGTTCTTTGCCTTACCTTTTGGACTATATAGTCTACCAAGAGTGTTCACAAAGTGTCTATCTCCAGTTGCAGCTCATTCCAGGCTACATGTTATCCACATTTTTCAGTATTTATATGACTTGCTTGTCTTTGCAGAGTCTTTTTCAAAATGCCAGGCATCTTTCTGTTGGGTGAGAGATCTCTTTCACAAGTTGAGATTCCAAAAGAACATTCAAAAGTCTTTCTTGACTCCCTCCCACAGGATTGTGTTCCTGGGATTTCAACTAGACACCTCAGTTCAAATAACTTTTCTTCCAAAGGAAAAAATAGTTTTCTTTCTAAATTTTTTACTCAGACTTCAGTCACAGTGAGGTAATACCTCATGATTTTGGGCATCATGGCATCTGTGATTCTCATGATCCCATGATGACAAGACTCCACATGAGAAAGATACAGTGGTATCTGAAATCTCTTTGGACCCAGCATCAACACCTTTTATCCTTTTAGAGCCCAGTAGAGGGATTTGTCAGAAGAGAAATCTGTTGGTGGAGACAACCACTTTCCTTAAACCAAGGTCTCCCTTCTCCCTCCCTGTTCCAAAGCAGTCAGTCACCACAGATGCTTCAGACTTTTTTGGGGAGCAGTTTAAGGAGAGATAAAAGTGCAGGGGTATGAGACATCACAGACAGATGCAAACACATAAATATCAAGGACATGCTTACCCTGATCAAGGCATTCAATTCTCTGAACCATCTTTGGTCCCTGAGACCTCTTCAAGTGGTTACAGAAAATGCCACAGTGATGTGGTACATCAACAAGCAAGGAAGAACCATGTCGTACCCCCCTTTGCAGACTAGTCATGTTAGCTTGGGATATAGCTTCACATAATCTCACTCTACAGGTATCCAATATTCTATCAGAGCAAAACTGTATGGCAGACAAACTGAGCAGGACCAACCAGACCCTCACGAATGGAAACTAGATCTAAGGAGTCTTCCAAAATTTGATCCATTTGTGGGGAGTTCTTCCTGTCTCCGCAATCGACTGGCAAAGTTCTGTTCCAAGACTCTATGCAAGAAACCTGGAAGACAGGAATGCTGCTGTGTGCCTTTCCACCCTGTCCACTAATATCCAGGATACTTCTGACAATTCAGAAAGAATCCCCCAAAATCATTGTGGCGACTACCTTCTGGTCCAGGCAACCATGGTTATCCCTTCTTTTGGAAATAGCTTTGGGCAATTACCACAAGCTTCCTCACAGAATGGATCTACTCACACAAGAACAGGGGGTGTTTTTACACCTGGAGGACATAATCTTCACTTGACTGCCTGTATGATAGGGTGTTAATTCCTTTTAGGCACATGCAGCAGGTACTAATGGAGGCAAGAACGTCTGCTACTAGAAAATCATATATTAGCAAATATAAAAGGTTTCCTAGTTGGTGCAAACAACATAACCAGCACCTATTCAAGACCAGTTGTTCTTTGGTTTTACAATATTTGTGTGAGTTACTATCCTATGGATGTACTTATTCCTCTAACAGCATTCATTTGTTGTCTATTTCAGCATGTTTGCCCATTGATCCTCCTCTTTCAAGGCAGTCGCATATCAAAATGCTTTTTTAAGAGGTTGTGTATAAGAGGCCTCCAAGTAAATTGGTGGCCCCTCCTTGGGATCTTAATTTTGTGTTACAGAAACGAACACTTGCTCCATTTGAACCAGCTAATCTGGCTGACTTGAGGTTCTTAACATGGAAAACTGTTTATTGATTGCTCTGACCTCTTCAAGAAGGGTATATGAGTTACAAGCTCATATGGTGATTCAGCCCTGTATCATTTTCCACAGAGACAGGGTTTCTTTAAGAACTAATCCTTTTTATGCTTAAAGTAGTATCAGAGTTTACTTAAAGTCAAATTATCCATCTACCCATTTTCTTTCCTGAACCTAAAAATGAGGGAGAAAGGATACTCCATACCTTGGATGTCTACAAATAACTCATGTGCTGTCTTGACAGAAATAAATATTTCAGATCATCAATCAATTCATTTCTTGTGAAGGTTAGAAGAAGAGACAACCAGTGTCAAAATAGACTATTTCCAAATTGTTGTCTAAGGCTTTTACTCTCCATGCCAAACTTATTCCTGGCAGGGACAAGGCCTACTCTAGAAGGACCTTGGCTGCTTCTATGGGTTTTTTGAAAGGGATCGATTCTAGAAGTGTTCTAGAAGCTGCTACTTGGCCTCTGTACGTACTTTTACAAAGCACTATAAGCTGGATTCCTTCTTTAGGTCTAGATCATGCTTTGTAGGAACATTCCCCAGGGGAGGGGCTTCTGGGCCATTCTCCTTCCACATCCCAAATATAGTTAGCTGTGGTAATCTGCTGATATAGCTAAGGCGATTGCAGCAGTGATCAATATGAAGAGCATATTACAGTTGTACAAGTTGAACTTACCATAACAGTAAATATTTGAATGATCACTGCTGCAGTAGTTGCTGCTTTCCTCCACCCCCCTTGTTTTTTGGAGTGTTTTTATGCCAAGGTGTGGACATTTTTTTGTTATTCCTAGCCTTGTCCTTTCAATGCTCAGCCTCCCTCTCTCTGCTGGCAGGAAAGCTCTGAAGGGGTTTGCTCCCAGTCTTGTATTTTAGTCAGCTTTGCTCGAGCTGCTTGACATTTTGGGCCTGTGGAAGGTATCCTGAAGCTTTGGAAGCTGTCCAGCTGTTGTATAGCGGGTTATAACCCATATATTTAAGACTACTACAGCAGTGACCATTCCAATATCTACACTTATGGTAAGTTCAACGTACACAATTGTACTTTAGCCACTAGGTCTCCTTTACTCCTTTAGCCCATTAGCCCATTAAATTTCATTTCAAGATTCCTACAGAAAGCCAAGATGTACAAAACTAAGGTTGTTCTTGTAACCCATTATGGCTGTGTGAGGATTGGTTTCCTCTGCTTTGGCTGCATCTAAGAAAAAAACCCTTCCACATCCTTCTCAGCTGCTGTCTTGCCAGCATCATCCAGAGATCCAGTCCGTTTGGTTTGCTGTTTGATTTCCTCACTTCCAGAGATGGCCAAGGACCTTACACTCCCACCCCAAGTGATAAAATAAATTACAGCCTCTCAGAATTATTTCTTACCACCACAGGTTTACATCAGCCTTATTACCCCAACACAAGCTCTGTATAGCATTGCTAAAGGGAGTCTTTTATGCTATTCTAGGCCTCTACTGAGCTATCTTTCTCTGCCATGAGACTTAGTGCCAGTTTTTCCAAAACAAAATTTTTCTCCATTTGTACCTTTCTAGTTCAGTTAAAATTAAATTATTTTCCTGGAAAACATTTTTTCTACTGGACATCACCTCAGCCAGGAGAATCTCAGAGTTGCATGCCCAGCCATTCAAATTTCCCTTCGTATTAGTCCATGAAGTTAGCTTTTCTTAGAATTAACCCCCCTTTTATTCCTAAGGTTGCAACAATGTCTAATTTAAATCAGTCTACCCACTTGTATGTCCTTTTCCCATATTATTCTAATAAACGTGAAAATAGACTGTACTGCTTGGGCATGTACATGCAACTTAGAATTTACCTTCAGTGGACAAAGGAATTCAGACAGAATGACCAGTTATTTGTTTCCCTTTCTGGATAGGAGGGTCAGAAAGTGGCAAAACTTTCATTATCTAAATGGTTGTCTGAATGTATCACTTTTTGCTATTCTTCTAGCTACACATCTCTGCCCACTCGGCTAAGAACATACACGCTGTCAAGACTGAGGCTACTTCAGCAGCATTCCTTTGAAACTTGTCCTTGAATGAAATTTGTACAGCTTCAACATAGTCTACAATACATACATTTGATAAACATTGCAGTCTGTACACTTTATCCAGGTCTGGAGCCTTCTTAGTCATTTCCATTCTCCTTGCATTAGTACCCCCAGTTGTCTGCTGTGGATTATTTGCATCCATTCCAAAATATGGACAAGACCAGTCTCAGCACATAAGTTAGTATGTACCAGAATATTAGATTTAATTGGTCTGTATGTGCAATGCAAATATCCAGCCCATCTATACCCCTCCATACTGACCTTTTCAGGGGAGTCTAGAAGACCACCAGAGGCCTACACTGGGCACATGCCTGCTAAGTTTCTCACGTCCCCAGGACACTATCTGTCACCCTTTTTAAAAACATGGTGAGACTACTCAATCTGGAGACTAGCTGAATGCAATGTATTATAGACAGGGGAGGAGCTTGAGCTAGCCAGAGTTGTTATTGTTGCTATGGAGGTGGAGCTTCTTTGGCAAACAGTCCACCATTTCCAGTGTAAAGACAGAGATCAACTAAATGTCATATTCTGATATGTGCACAGTGTTTATATATTTTAAAGCAGCTGTTGGATTGAGATTTTTGTGTGACATTCAGTAAAGACAAACAAGCAATAATGCCATCCAAGGTGGGCATCACAAGGAAATAATTGGCAAGCCATTGGTGTTGTGAGGCCCAACGTTGCAGGCATTGGGCCTACTACTACTTTGCTGTTACACTGTACATGTAATTCATTTTGTTGCTTAGTAATTTGTGTAATGTGGATGTTAAGGTTGCACAGACATGACTGATATGTTTTTATGTACATTGTTTTAGGTACTCCCAGCCGTTGCATGAAGAGATAGCACTTCATAAGCACCTGAAACATAAGAACATTGTCCAATATTTGGGCTCTATCAGTGAAAATGGTTTCATCAAGATCTTTATGGAGCAGGTCCCTGGAGGTACAGTTGGGATTGATTGATAGCTTGAAGCAGTGTACTGTTTAAACAGAAGTTCTGCCATCAGCTCGAAAATAAAAATACAAAGATTAGTTAAGTGCCTTTAGGTAAAGCCCTGGTATTTTGTCTTCATATCTACTCTGTATCAGCAATGACAGTTTGTGTGATAGAGATATTACTGTGCACATACTTGTAAATACATGCACACGCTGTCTTGCACACGTACACAAACACATGTATGCATACACTGTCTAGAAATTGGGACATGATTCTTGTATACTGAAAGGAACATTATACTGTGCACATATGCATTTAAAGTGCAGGGATTCTTATTAGGGAAGAGTGGACACGCAGTTAAACACACACACACACACACACACACACACACACACACACACACACCAGAAGCATGTTGCCTATTTTAGCCCACTGGAGGGATCATGATTGTTTTGCTTCCTTGTTAAGTGTAGAAATGTCAGAACAATGGACTGGAGTGAACACTGCAGAAGCCCACTGAAGATAAGGTTATTTTTTTCTTGCAGTCTGGATGGGCTATTTAACACACAGTTGTATAAGTACACACACACACTCACTCGCAAAGATTATTTGGCCATACTGGAGACACCTCTCTAGGTGACTTCACACACACACACACACACACACACACACACACACACACACACACACACAGCTGGTGTAGATACTTCCTCTGGCAGGTTGGATAAAATGTTGTTCACACTGTGTGCCAGCCTAGTATTTCAACACTCAAATGATCAACTGCAACATGTGTGATAGTTACTGTGCAAATGCTGTTTTTATTTATTTTTTCACAGAAGATCAAAGTTCCAGTGTCCTAAAATGCTGGGCCTTGGATTTGTTGTTTGTGTGTATGGAGTAGGTATATGGGGTGTATACCCCCCCCATACTGGGGTACAAAAAGGGCCTGGTTTTTTTTTTTTTTAATATCCAACTTTATTGTTAAATACCTGAACCTGTTTTACTTGTGCATTTTTCATGCTTGGTGCACAAGTTCATACTCTGGAGAGATCATATTTATTTAACACAGTCTCCTTACTGTAAAATCGGGTATATATGACGCTATCGAATGGACTAAATAGCAAATGCTCTTTAGTCGATCCGATACTGTCGAAATGGCAAAATAGCGAAGTCCCAGGGAAAAAAATTGGCGGGCCGACTTCGGGACTTTGCCATTTCCTCCACCATGGTACGATCTCGGAGTTGGTATATTTAAGAAGGGGGGGTGTGGAGGGCAAAGACCCCCACTTAAATTTGTGTTAGTTTATTTTATTTTTTTTACGGAGCAGTGAATTTTTCCCTGGGAAAAATTCACTGTTCCGTTCGATATGTTGTTGTTTCGATATTATCGGTATGATGAAATAGCGTTAGCTATTTACATCGTATGATAATATGATATAGACACATAAAATCAGTGGTTAGACTTCTCTGAAGAGTTTACAAAGTAGGTCCTTTTCACTTGACAATCGTCTGACATCTTTTCCAAGTTATGTCTTAATGTACAAAGACCAAATAAAGTATCAGCTTGCACTTTTACAAATCATAAACACATTACAGGTTTGTATATGGATTTAAATTCCCTCATATTAAACTAACAAAAGTGTATAAAACTATAATTAATACAGTGTTAAAATGTTAGCAACTGGGCCAACCTTTATCACTACCTTAAAGAATTATATTCCCATGATTATAGTATTTCCAGGATGGATATTAGTCTCTGTTCTGAGGAATTTTTATTATACTCGCCCATAAACCATTATCACAGGGGCTTGTGTAACCCGTTTATATGAGACATAAACTGCATTTTTTCCATTTGTTTATGAGGTATTTCTCTCTCATCTTCCTTGATCCCTCAGCTCTCTGCCTTTAAGTGCCTTCATAATTAGGTTGACCTTCACTCTTCTCTTTCCTTATAATTACTTTTTTGCTACTATTGGTAGTAGTGATGTTAACTCTGTTGTGTCAAGGATTGTATGTCTTTTGACCAGCTCAGCATCATCATTTCCTTAGTAAGTGTGTTACTTTTCCCCAGTGTACCACTTACTAACTTCTCTGTCTTTGGTTTATATCTACTAACTTTGAACATTTCCAGAATATGTTGTCCAATGTTCCCCTCATCTGTTACTCATGTCTCCAGCAAGGACCATCTTCTTGCAGGAATATTTTTTGCAATGTAGCTGGTGTATAAAAGTAACTTTCTAAATTTTGTATTTGCATTTTTTGGAGACAAGCATAAATCTATTCAGTCTTGCCTCAGGAATTGTTTTTGCAACCTCTGATTACATTCTTGTCCAAATCTGCTCCCATGCTGTGAGTGTGAGGTTAGCAACACTTTGTATATCCTACTGATTATATTTTGTCTCCTTGATACTTCCTGCCTAGTCTCTGTTACGTACTCAGTTACTTCTGGTGTCTCCTGGCTTTGTTGATCTTGGGTGCTATGTGTAACCTCCATAGTTAGACCCATGTATGCTGAATGATCTCCCTTCAGTAAATTATACTTGTACTCTGCTTCCTATCAGGTCAGTATCTTACCTGTGTCTCAAATTTGCTCTCCATGTCTAGGGTCCTTGTCTTCAATCTCCATATCCTTGCTGCTTCCTTCCTTGTCTCATTCCCTACTTTTAATAAGGAGTACCTTAGTCATGCTATTATTTCACCCCAGCCTTTCAGTTGTTTCTGGTTTATTACTTTCTTTGCTGTCTGTTGCATGGATCTTTGTGAATATCAGACTCTACTGTCCCTGTCATGCACCTTCTCTATCCCAGTGTTATATTTTATATCTGCTGTATTTTCTGGAGACAGCATTTTACCTGAAAGTCTTGGTTTTGCATTAGGCTTAATAGTCTGAGCTGGGTTGCTTTAAAATATCTTTGCAGGTCTGGCATTCCTAGCCCAACTTGACTTTCTGCCATTGTAAGCTTTTCCCACTAAACTCTCTCCCTTTTATCCCAGAAAAAAAATATTTTATTTCCTCTTAATTGTCATATTGTCCTGGTGGGGAATATAATGGGCTTGATCTACATAGAGTATCATTGGTGCTATAAACATTTTTATGGTTTATATTTTATTGCCCATATCCATTGGCAATAGTTTCTACAGTCTAATTTTCCTGACTGTTTCTTCTCACATTTCTTTGGCTACTTGTTGTGACCATATCCTCAAATAATGCATTCTGGTATGCCCCAGAGGTATGTGAATCTCTGTATCAAATCATGCATGGGCTATAATTAATTACTATTGCTTTTATTTTTGATTCATTTATCTTGTATGTCGCTAATTAGCTGAATCTTTACAAAATCCACATGAGGATTTCTATCTCCTGTTCCCACCCCATTTACATATAGTATCATTTTGCCCATAAAAAGGGCTATTTTTGTCTGACACGGCTGATTTTATACACTATTGATTTATCTGATGTTTTCTGCCAGCATCTTTAAGTACATAGCAAATGGGGGGAGGGACACCCTTGCCTCTGGTGTCTTGTGCGTTAGTTTATATCCATGTGATAATCTAACCCCATGTTTCAGTTGTGCTACTGCTTCCTTGTAGATATGAAATATTAACTGTACATAGCCAAAGGGAGACCAATTGCCTCCATCTTTTTCCCAAAAACTTCCAGTTGACCCTGTCAAAACACCTTGTTGCCATCTAGGCCCATCATTGTATGTGATACCTTGTTCAGATGTTCTTTGTGTTTTACTGTTGCAGTCATTACACTTGGGTTATCTGCCTGCAGGTAGCCCTTAGTCGGCCCGAGTACCAAAGTCTTGGGATTTCTGCGTCGGTTGCAGTCTCCTCTTCCATGATGTCAGGTCGTCAGGGGTAAAAAAAAAACATGCAGCCGACGTCATTATATCAGTCTTTCTTGCCGAGAAGGAGCCCAAAGCAGTTCGCAAGTGCCAGTCAGCCACTACCTGAAGTTTTCATTTTTTCGAGTTTCAATCCTGAAGTCTTCTAAAGTTAAGTACCCCAGTAAGTACCCAAGTAAGGTTGGAAGGGTGGCCTAATGGTTAAGGTGTTTGCCTTGCTAACATAAGGTGCAGGGTTTGAGTTTCACAAGGGATAATTGGCTAGACTTAAAATAGCTCACCAGGGCAGTTAGCCTAGTACCAATCTATGAACCACTGGGGATTTTTTTTTCTTGCTCTAACCGATGTCAGAAAAAATTAACAATTGTCTTGCCTGTAGCAAGCAAATACCTCACAGAGATTTTCATTCTTACTGCGTCACCTGTTTAGGCCCAGACCACGATGTCCCTCGCTGTCAGTTTTCTGCCTTATTTAACACCCGAACCATTTGTCGTTGGGATATTTTTGTAGCTAAAGTCTTTCGCTCTCGTTCTCCGTATTCCAAAATGGCTTCAGTAAGCCATCCAACTACCGATCTTCCGAAAAAGTGCAAAGACAGAGACAGACGGCATAGGTCAAAAACTGTTGACAAAACTTCCGCTTAGCTAGTCACCAGTCCGCCGGTACTCAGTGAGGCGCCTTTGCAGCTGCTGATGCCCGCTTCTACAGATTCGCAGGCCTCTGCTGAGACCCATTCAGAGTCTGGTATGCCGCGAGATGCTTCTTCGACTATGGAACCTGTGGATGTCTCTACCTTGGATGGGTCCGGAGCCGCTGTGCAGGCACCAGCTTCTGAAGGTATATTCCAACCTACCAATATTCATATTTAACTGACAACTTCATTTTCAGCTAAAACTATTGAGTTTTTCAGGCCCAGAGTTCGCACTACACCTAGAAAACCGACGTCCAAAGCAAATGCTCAAGCTCCCATGCCACAAAAACAAATGCTTAGAATGGCTGAAGACCTTATTACTCTAATTAGGGGAAGCCAGCCTTCCCCAGCCAAAAGACGAAGAATTGAATTTCCTTCTGATTCTACAGACCAGGAGTCTGATTACTCTGACCCTTCTGATTACCAGGACATACCCTTATCTACCTATGAGGACACAGATGCAGAGGAATCCATTCCCTCTGCCGCCCCTCTAGAGGATTTTTCTATTGGTGAAACCTTGCATACCTTAAGAGGGCATTTCCATTGGGAATGCCAGGACTATCCTCAGTCCAAAAAGGTACTCGGAATTTTTAGATTTGCTTCAGTACAGGTCTCTAGCTATACCTCCTGTCCTGGATATTGTAGATGATGTCTTCATGGAGTCCAGTCTTACTCCTGATACCTTACCACCAGCTCCTAGAAAACCTGACATGTACTACAGAGTACCTGACTCTTACAAATTTCTCTTTAAGGATCCTACTGTGGATGCAGAGACCATTTCCCAGGTACCTAAAAGCATTAAGGCTACTACAGCCAAAAACCCTACCCCCTCGGACAGGGATTCTAGAGCTTTAGACAGAAGGGGTAAGAAGTATATACCACTGCAACTCTTGCCATCAGGGCTTTGAATTGCCAGTTTCACATGTTGAAGTACCAGCAACATGTTATGGAACTAATTAAACAAAAAAATGGTGTTACTTCCAGATTGTGCAGAAAATAAACATTTACAAGAGTTGATGCATTCTGCAAACCAAGTTAGTAAACATACTTTGCAGTGTGGGCTTGATGCCTTAGAAGCATCTTGCAGGGCTGCTGTCACTAGGTCTGTACTGAGAAGGCATGCTTGGTTGAAGGATCAAGCCTTGCCTGATCATGTCAAAGCAAAATTACTAGATGCTCCATTAAATCTGGAGCATTTGTTTGGCACAAAAGCAGTAGTAGTTCTTAAAAAGATGGAAGAAAAAGCTAAATCTATGCAAACCGTCAAAGATTTCTTACAGGTGCAGCCACCTAGATTCAGTAGGCATTGGCCTTCAAAAAACTGGTCCTTTCCAGTCCCTCTCAGGCCTTCTCAGTCCAAACCCAAGGGAAACAGACCACCAAGACTACAGTCTCGGGGTATGCAGAGATGTAAACAATGGAGTGTTTCCACCTCAAAACCAGGGAGTGGTAAGCCACCCTCATTTGGAAAAGGTTCACAATGACTTTCCAATTATCCTTCCCAGCCATGCCCAAGTACTTGCGCCCCTAGGAGGAAAACTTGCCCTTCATGCAAAAAACTAGATGTCCATTACTCAGGACCAATGGGTTCTAAACATTGTATCCCAGGGATACAGATTTTATTTCCACTCACTGCCAACTTCAAGTGGGTTGCCAGACCTTCCTCCAAACCAATGGGAAGAGACTCAAAAGCAAGTGCTTCCCCTTCTCTATATCAGGGCTATTCAACCTGTTCCAGTAGAACAAAGGGGACAGGGTTTCTACTCCAGACTGTTCCTGGTGCCCAGAAAAGAGGGCTCTTGGCACCTTATCCTCGATCTATCTATTCTCAACACCTTTCTGGTGGTCCTAAAATTCAAAATGCTTACACTGCAACAACTTCTTCCTATGCTAGCCAAGGATGCCTGGTTAGTCACCCTAGACTTAAAAAAAAAAAACAGGAACAAACCACTTGCTGACAAACAGGATAAACGCCCAGTGCTCCAGAAAAACTTGAATAATACTAATGAAACCAAAAGGAGCAACTAGGCTGATGCAGAGTCACAAGTAGAAATGAAAGGCAAAATCCTCAGGTTAAAATCCAAATGAAAGGCAAAATCCTCAGGTTAAAATCCAACTTTAATTCCACTGCAGGTCAGATAAGCGCTTTCACTCATTCATTTGAGCTTCATCAGATCATGTAACAAAGACCTTCAAGTACATAGGCTACATTTATACAGTTAAAACATCTCCTATTGGCTGCTTCTTGTTACATATTCATGAGTTAATCTAAGCTTAAAGATATATGCATATATAAGCATGCTGAGATGTATAAAATGAATATAAAAAGCATATAAAAAACATATCAAAAGAATCTATTTCAAAGGGGGTAAAAAATAATAAAATCTACAAACATTCCTCCCCTTTTTTTTAACATAGGTTAATGGAGGGCTCTCATTGAGACCTAGACCCTATCTGACTCTCTCTATCTCTCAATATCCACATACTCTCCTTCTCAGTATGGTTCCTGATGTCCTCTCTCATATTACACTTTTATATATTCTCAAGAGCTCTAAATAGGAAAATAATGTTCAGACCTGCTGTTAAAATAAACTATATGAAGTAGTCACACAGGTAGCTACACCGTTGTATGCTAAAGGTGTAGCATGTCAGATGTTCAAAAAAAAACTGAGGGTCAAAAGAAATTTACAATAATTACAACGTCCACATTTGTTGTGTGTGTTCAAAAGGCATTGACCATTTTCCCTTTTAGCATATAGTAAAGAAACCCCTTATGAGAGTCTATCATCTCTACCCATTGTTGTTTGTTACGATCCACCCAATAACTGGTTTTAAACATTTCAAGAGACTCTCAAAGTTCAAGGAAATGTACATGAGGTCTACTTTTACTGATGTATGTTAAGCTATGTAGGAGTAGATGCTCAGATATATAAATCAGGCCTATATTATGGTAACACACAGTAAAAACAAGGACTTGATGTCAGCGTTACAAAAAAGTTATCAGCGTCACAACAAAATGCAACAATACAAGTCAACAAAATCTGTTTAAGATGTTTGGAATCTTTTTTTACAACTTTTTTCTTATTTAATATATAAAGCAAAAATGTTTCTCACACATAACAGAAAACATTTTCAGTGATCCAACTGTGACAGGTCTCATGGGGTCTCATGGGTGGGTCAATGGAATCTTTAATGTTAACTTGTAAATAGAAATCATCTTTCCAAGTTTAATAATCATTGCATTGTGATGCTTGTATGCATAACTACCATCTACTTTAATTATAGCAGTTTAAGCATAAGATGATAGTGAATTGACAGACAATAACGTTACTAGACCCACCAGTTTTAAAGCCTTAGCAGCTTTGTCCCACCATCTCATGTTTGAGGCATAGGATGAACTAACTTTGAATGATTTATTGATATATTTTTTAATTTTAAAATATAGGAAGTATTTACAAGTTAACGAACAAATAGTGCAAGC
Organism: Protopterus annectens; assembly: GCF_019279795.1. NCBI lineage: Eukaryota > Metazoa > Chordata > Ceratodontiformes > Protopteridae > Protopterus > Protopterus annectens. The sequence goes on along the minus strand of NC_056726.1, from coordinate 521,054,439 downwards.
CACTATTAGTCACGTAAATAATATGTTATTTCTATAGGAAACCTTGCTTCACAGAAGAAGGCTTCCTAAATGAAGTGAGTGACCTCAAGATAGAAGAAGAAGGGGCTAGCTCTCACAAGAGATTGAGTCCAATCTCTCAGATGTCAATAAGACTTAGACTGACAGAGCAGCCTTTTGGATCCGTTACAACAGACAATGGTAGAGATGATGAGATCAACTCATGTAAGGTTTCTTTACCATAGCATGTGGACGCTAATTAATGTAATTCTCTTGACCCCAGTCAGTTTTTTTTTTGACATCCTGACATGCAAAACTACTTTAGCATGCTGTGTAGCTACCTGTGATACTACTATATTTTTGTTGGTGCCAAATATGTGATGTGATTTTTATGTTGGCAAACCAATGCGTCGTTTAAAACACAGGACACCTTTACCTTTTTACTATTAGAGGCTTCACCCCACAAGCTAAGCCAAGCACGCAGCCCCTGGTAGCAGGTCTTCCTAGATTTTATTATTTAGAGCTCTTGAGTGGAGAATATTAAACCCAGTAGGGGAGGAGGAGAAAGGGAAGTATGTGGAGGAAGAGAGATAGATAGATTAGTTAGATTGAGATCAGAGGGGAGAACCTCCATTAATGAGAGAGATTGTAGATTTTATAATAAATGATGGAACATACATGTTTTTACCCTTGAAATAGATTTCTTTTTGATAAATATATCTATATATACTATTTATTAGAGCATCTTGAGTGTTCATGGTTAACTGTATAAATGTAGCCTATGTACTTGAAGGTCTTTGTTAATGATCTGATGAAGCTCAAATGAATGAGTGAAAGCACTTATCTGACCTGCAGTGGAATTAAAGTTGGATTTTAACCTGAGGATTTTGCCTTTCATTTGGATTTTAACCTGAGGATTTTGCCTTTCATTTCTACTTGTGACTTTGCATCAGCCTAGTTGCTCCTTTTGGTTTCATTAATATTAAAAAAAAAAAAAGCTTATCTGCACATCCCCATAAGGGAGTGCAGGAAATATCTATGTTTCAGGGCAGGCTATATGCACTATCAGTTCTCTGCACTTCCCTTTGGCTTATCTACTGCGCCCAGAGTATTCACAAAATGCTTGGCTCCAGCCATTGCTTACTGCAGGCAGAGAAATATTCAAATCTACCCATACTTGGACGATTGCCTGATTCAGGCAGTCAGTCAAGAATTGCTACTTCAGCACCTGGCATTTGTAAAAGGACTTCTAACTTCACTGGGATACACCATCAACAAAAAGAAATCACAACTGGTGCCCAGCCAACAAATTGTATTCTTGGGAGGAAGCTTGAACGCAACTTTCCAGATGACATTCCTCACTCCAGAAAAGCAGGTCCATTTGACAAACTATTTCAAACTAATGGCCAATAAAACCCAGCTATCTGCAAGGAAAATACTGCAAGCCTTAGGGTTCATGGCCTCATGCATTCTGCTAATTCCATATGCAAGACTGCAAGTGAGGAAACGTCAGCGGTACTTAAAACTCCTCTGGTGTCAACATTCTCAGGACCTGAAAACAGTGATTCCTGTCATACCTTGTCTAAGGGCAGCGTTCCTTTGGTGGGCAGAAGCATGCACCCATAACAAGGGACTTCCTTTCACTCAACCCCTCACCGCCCAAACCCTAACTACAGACGCATCGACTATGCATGGGGGGGCTCACATGGCAGGCAAATACATTAGAGGCAAACGGAGCCCAGAAAAAATTCTCCTGCATATCAAACAAAAAGAGATGCTAGCTGTACAGAATGCTCTGACAGTCTTCATATACCTTATCCTCCCAGGACAGATCCTGATAGACAGACAACACCACAGTTATGTGGTACATAAACAAGCAGGGCGGAACTCTTTCTTACCAACTCTGCAGGTTAGCCGTGGGTCTGTGGAACACAGCCTTGAGCATCGAAGTGCACTTACAAGCTCAATTCCTACCAGGCAAGCAAAATTCACTGGCAGACGACTTAAGCACAGAACTTTCAATCTATGCACACTAAATTCAGTAGCATTATTCAAATATTCCTTCATGCTATTCTTGGCTTCTTATCACTGATCCACCTCCTCTAAGTCAGTTGTTCTTTTTTTCTTTTTTATTGCAATTTAGATGTTTATTATAACTGTTATTCCATCTTTTTCTTTTAGCTTTTATCTTTGTACTGTTCCTCATCTCTACCATCCAGGTCCTATTTGTCTGCCAATTCTTTCTTGCCCTTCCACTTTCTTCTAGCATTCAGCTAATAACTTATTTACTCAAGTCTGAAATGCATTCCTTTTCAGATGGTATGTAGGAAAATGACAGTAGTTTTCCCTATGTGTGTGTGTGTTTACATCCTAATTTAATATACCAGGGCATGGTCCAAGAGAAAAGTTGAATATGTTTCCATCTTTTCTGCCAAATTAATACTTTGGAAACATAAAACCTATCCATAGATGTCCTGTTTTTATATTTTCTGGAAAAGGGAGTGAAAGCTGTTTGATTGCCAAAATCCTGCAAGCCAAATATATGCATATGTTTTAAGTGTCTGCCTTCTCTGCTGATCACTCATCTCCTTGGACACCCTGAAACTTCCATTACATCACAAATGACATTCTGATCTCCCACCATGACTAAAATCCCCTCCTGAAAAATGACAATGTCTCCCATTTTGTTTTATTTCCTGCACTTAAACCATTCCTTTACCCTTTTATGGTTATGTACCTTCCTTGCCCATCTTTCCTTTTTTTACTAACTTTAAATCCCATTCCTTTTGTTGTTAACAACACTAGCTCTGTTTTTCATTCCCTCTCCATGCCAGCATAATATCCTTCCTGTCTACTCTCTCTAATGAATTTTTCATGCACCTTTCCATTCAAATGCATGTATAGCAACATTGCTAAGGTTGCCCCACTCTTTATAACATAAGTTAGGACCTTGTTTCTTTTAGTCACCTCTAACAGCTCACTTACATTCCAGGTTATATTCATTTCACCCATTATTTTCTAATCTTTTTGACTTTGCTCTTTGACATTCCTGTTATGATTTTTACATTGGTCCTTTAAGGCTGACTGTAAGGTGACTGAGTTTAATCTGCTTTTTAGTTTTCTCTCTGCCCTTTTCTTTTGCTGGTGCTGCTTCAAGGAAGTAGCTGGGTTTAATTAATTAATTATGGAACTGAACAGCCACATCTTCCCCTTCCCTCCCCTAAGCACTGAAAACTAATAGTCTTCACATCCTTGACTGACCGGATTTTATTGCAACACACTCAAGTAGTAATACTTCTTGCAGTAATCATGTACTACCTCCCCTTTTCAGTCTTCTGCACTTCACCCTGGGACAGACTGGGGGAAAATCTTTGGTTTGCATTTTTTGACCATCTCAGCGTGAAAGATTTTGACTTTAAGCCTTCTGTGTCACTAGCTAGTATGCCCATCCCCTCCATATATATTAAAGCTTTATGTTACATACTCCAAGGAGTCAGCTTTATATCTTGCACATGTGAGGGTATCAGTGGACCATATCATGTGTCATGACTCCATGTCATTATTCTCTATAACTTGTAAAAATGTAGTGCATATGCTCACATATCCTGCCGTCTGTTGATTGCTTAATTTTAACTCTAATATTTAACATCACAAAATTGACCTGGCTGGCAAATGAGGCTCCTTAAACATCATTTTTACTAACCCCCCCATTTTAAATCTTTTGATAATGTGTGCTGCTGTAATTGGGCTAATAAACTTCCCCTAGAAAACTAAATATAGGTGCAAACCACTGTAATCTCTCTATTGTGGCCTTGTATTCATGAAGGGCTCCTCCCTCTCAGGTCCCAAGAAAGTTTTCAGATTCCCTAAACTTTTGTTGCATTGCTCCCAACTGTTTCTGAGCTGACATACCCCCATAATAATTTGTCTGGGCTAGAAAAAAAGATGTCCAATCTCCAGTGCTCCACTTCATCTCATTCCTGTTGTCACTCTTAAGAAGATATCATTTTGTTTGATTGATGCACACTTGCTTTGATGGCACATCTGAGTCTGTGTCTTGCTAGACTACAGTTAAAGGAAAAACCTCAGATGCCATTCCTCCAAAATGTCGACCAACAGTCATCATCCTTACAAGAATAATGCAGTATTTAGTAAAAATATTAGTATTTACAGGTAACATTAACTGTCCTGAGTCAAATATTTGTCTTCAGGTCTCACTTCAAGAGAATATACTTTTCTCATGCTTCTACTATTTTGCTGGATAGCCTCTTGTTTTTCTTGTAGCTTCTATGAGAAAAGTGGATTGACATGATCAGTAATATTTCCAGTTCTCTTCTAGCCTCTGTTCTAGCCCAATGCACTCTCTTCATTCCTAGTATGCTCTGCTTTCCAGTGTGCCTCAGGGTTCATCATTTGATCACGTCTTGAGTAGCCTTAGCTATGTAGGTTTTATCCTGCTAGTGATATAAGAGTTGGCTAGCTTACAAAGCCTAAGGGCACCTTCCACATACCCAGACTGTTACCAGCTCTAGCAGAGCCCCCCAGAGTTTTCTTGCCACTTAAGAGCACTCCTCTTACTGGCGTTCGAGGATTGGCAGCCAGCTAATGACTGCCTTCAGGAAAAAAAAAATTCCATGTCTTATTTTTCTGACTTAAAGTTAAGTTTTGCTATGAAATTTTGATTTTTAAGCTTGCAAAAGTTTTTTTTTTTTTTTTTTGGACAGTCATGCAATTTTTAAACACTTTTTTTCCTGGAATGTTACGTTTTAACTAACTTAAAACTTATTTTTCTAAAAGTTGCTTTTAGGATCATAGGAGTTTACTAGGCTATCAACCCGGAGGTCATTTCAAGCCTAGCTGTTTCATCCCAATGTAATACCATAGATATGCTAGTCAGTACCCAAGATTGCATTTAGTAATGACTGACCATGTCCATGAGGGTTGTGGACACTATCCCCAGTAAGAATTTACAGTGCCCCATCCACTTGTCCAGGTTCCTTTTGAACAACGTCATAAAGGTTCTCTTTTTCACATGATTTGGTAGCCTATTCCAAAGACCCAGTAGTCACTGGGAGACAAATGTTTCCCCCCAGCATGTCCTGTTTGTCGCAGGCCATATTTAGGTCCCTGATATGAGTAACTCTAGTCCTGTTTGATTTATGGATATGCAGCAAGTTCATTGGGTTTGGGTGTGAGATTGCTGTGTAAGCCAGGCATAAGTATCCTCCTAAGAAGTGTATGCGATAATGAGTATACAGACAGGGACTTTAGTCCGTCTGTATAAGGCCTGTGCTGGAGTCCCTTGATCATTATTGTTAAAAACCACTGAGGTGTCTCTAATTGCTGCAGGTGCTTTGTACGGTACATTCCAATGGGGCATTATACTCAACTGTGGGCCCGATTAGTGCCGAGTATAGAGAGGTTATAACCTCCTTTGCTCTCAAGGTGATGTCTTTACTAATCAAATGCACTACGTAGGAAGCCTTCCTTACTACAGTAGACACATGTTGGTCAAAGTTAAGGTCGCAGTCAACTTGTGATTCCATTTCCCTTACCACTTTGTAGGTACTAAGGATATTGTTGTTGATTTGATTGTGATAAGGGACATTCTTTTTGCCAAAGGGAGTGATGGTGCATTTCTTTGCATTCAGTTTGAGACTGTGACTAAGACACCAGTTGGACTGCATAAGCCCCTGCTGGAGTATACTGACATCATTTGGGGATTCAGTAATTGCACCTAGTTTGCAGTCGTCCGCAAGCTTGGTCAGCCACAACCACTTAGTTTTGGCCTGACCTTCTGAGAAGTATGTAGCAAACAGTAGCTGGCCCAGCACTGACCGTTGTGGCATCTCATTGGTGACAGGTCTGCTGGTTGATGTGGAGTGACCCACTTTGATAGTGTGTGTCCGGTTTGTGAGCCAGTTTGCAACCCATCTTACAACAAAGGGGCTTACATTCAGTTTGCTAAGTTTAACTCATTACATCAGAGTGACACCTCTGGGTGCATCTGTAGCGAACTCCTACTGATGTCTCTAGGCGTCGGATATTGCTTGTTTTATATTTGCATCAATAATTTAAAAGCCATGCAATGCACAAGGTTTTAAAAGAGTAAAGCTTACGCAATAGCAAACTCAACTGCATTAATATTTGACCTCTGTCTAGTGCAGGTAGATAGATAGATATTAATTGTTGTTTTTATGATAATTTATACAGATCATTTTCACATTTTTCTAAATACCTCAACAACCAAGTAACAGACAGAACTCAGCCTCAAATTGAAGCTCTCCGCTAGCCTATCTTGACCTTGCCAAGGCTTTCAACACCATCCCCCATTCTGGAATTATAGCTAAACTCACTAAACTAGGTATAAATCCCTATGTCACAAGATGGGTTGCCAACTGGCTCACTGACTGAACCCACACTGTAAAAGTTGCAGACTCTAAATCTGACTTCAAACCAGTGACAAGTGGAGTACCACAGGGTCCAGTCCTGGGACCTCTCCTGTTTGGTATCTACTTCTCTGAAGTACAGGCTAACACAGAAGACCTCTGGCTAACGAAGTTCGCAGATGACTGCAAACTAGAAGCCTTAGTCGAGTCCTCAAATGATGTGGACATCCTACAGATGGGCCTCACTGAGACAGATGCCTGGTGTCAGAGGCATGGCCTCAAGCTCAGTGCTAAAAAGTGCATTGTCATCCCCTTTGGTAAAAACTCTGTACCCATGAACTACCACATAAACGGCGGTTTACTTAACGCCAAATGTGTGATGAGACCTTGGGACTCAGGTGGACAGTAGTCTCTCCTTTAATAATCAAATCACCACAGTAGTCAGGAAATCCTTCTATGTGGCACACCTAATCACAAAAGGGTTCTCATCCAGGAAAAAAAAGAGGTCATTGTTCCTCTGTACTCAGCACTCATTAGACCCATTATAGAGTACAACGCCCCTTTTGGAATGTACCTCGCAAGACCTCTGCAGCAGCTGGAAAGGCCAAAGTACCACCTCACAAAGAGGATTACTGGCCTCAAATAGATGCCCCACACTGACCATCTAAAAAGACTCCAGCTTTACTCTGTAGCATATCGTCTAATCCGAGGAGATCTCTGCCTAACATATAAAGCTATGTTAAACCCAGAGCTGTTGGACATGCTACACCTAAAGAAATCCCAATCCCTCCGAGCTACACGCTCTAGGGACCTAAACCTTGTCACCACAATAAACAGGGCATGCTGGAGGGATAGATTCCCTGTCCCAGAGACATCCTATACTCTGGAACAAGCTACCCAGCTATGTCAAGCAAAGTTCCTCATTAGCGCTCTTCAAGAAAAAGCTTGATGACTGGATGGGAAATAGGAAATACACCCAGGGGATCACTTCTGTGGCTCTGCTCAACAGGGGCACAGAAAATTAACTTTCTTGGGTGGCGTAAGCCAGGGAACCTTGTTGGATAGGCTTACTTAGGCCCTTGGACCGATAGCCTAGTACCTACCTATGCACCTGTGAATAAAATGCTGCTTGACCGTATGTGTGTAACTTGAGTGGTTGCTAAGATATTTTAAGTTGTTTACCAAATATTACAAATGTAATAATGTGTTTACTGTGACTTATAACATTTGGTTTAAGACCTAGAACCTAAAGAATACTACCACTATGGAAATAGTTTGTACTGAAGTGTTTGCCATTTATACATCTTTCATAACCCCTATGGTTCCAGAGATATGAACATTTGTTTGAAATGTGAGGACATAATTTGATTCTGTCAAAAGGCTTAGGCTCCGCCCATTGGAAGTTACAGAGCAAACTTTCTAAGCTCCATTGGAGTGAAAGAGTTAATGATAATGCCTGAGTGTGGGATTGTGTCGAAAGCCTTTGCAAAGTAAGAGGTATGCTGTGTGCACAGATTTACCCTTGTCAGTGGCCCTGGTCTCATTTTTGAAGAAATCCACCAGATGTAACAGGAGGATCTGCCCTTGATGAAGCCAAATTGGGTTAGATCCACGGTTTGGAGGTTGCTTATGTCTTTATGAGGTCCATATTCTTACAGATGACGCTGGTCAGACTTGGGTCTATTGCTAGGCCACCTTTGTGTGGAGAGAATAACTGTTGCTGTTCTCCATTCTGCAGGGCAAAGCCTGTCATTAGGCTGTGGTTGAAAAGGGTACTTAATGGTGATGCTAGTTCATGTTTTAGCCTATTTAGAAGATAGCCTGGGATGCCGTTTGACCCCATAGAGGTTTTTTTTTTTTTTTGCCTTGGACAAGGCTTTAATGGCCTACTGTTCAGATATGTAAGGTGGAGGGAGGAATTTGGGGCAAGGCTTATGTTAAGTTTGGATGGGATAAGGGAGTGAAACTTTCTCCAAACCTGTGTGTTAGCAGGTTTGCTATCTCTGTGGGATCAGTGTGTGTGATACCGTTCGTCACTAGTTCAGCACATGCTTGGGTCCTACCCTTTAGGCTACGTATGTAGCTGTAAAAGGCCCTATGGTTATCCTTGGCTGTGCTTGCTAAGTTTTTCTCAGATTCCCTTATAGGATTTGACATGTTGTCTTATTTGCCTGTTGAGGCTGAGGAAGGTGCTTTTCATAGTTGGGGCCTCGTCTTTGTTTTCTTCGACAGCAGCTTTTTGCATTTGTTGTAAACTTTGATGATGCTGGATGTCCACCATGGCAGCTTGTTTTTAGTTGGGGGTCTTGCTTTAATTCTTTTTGGTGCAGCCAAGTCTGTACACTTATGCAAGTGGTTGTACAAGGCTTTAGTGTAAGCTTTGGTGTAGTTACCACTTCCAGCTGGGGGGGTGGGGCTTGGAATGCAGTTATACCTTACTCTAGGAGGGTATAGCTTGCCTTGGTGAAATTTTTTAGTCTGACTTCACTCTTCGTGAGTTTTAGTGTTAGTGCCAGCTCAAAGGTGACTGATTTGTGGTCAGATTTAACTAATGAGGGTCCAACAGTTGTGGCAGTGTATCTGTTTGTCATGTTAGTGAGGACCAGCTCTAGTATGTTTGTTCCTGTTGTTGGGGTATGAACAGTTTGTTCCAGGGCATTTGAGTTAAGAAAGTCAAGGAACTTTTGCACTGGTGAGCTAGGGCTAGAGTAGGTTTCTCAGTAGATGGCATAATTGAAATCCACTGTAACCAGAGTGTTGGTTAATTTTTGGATTGACTCCAGTTTGGTCCAGTAGACTTCGAGTGAGTCATGACCCATGGAGTGGGATCTATAACTGGCTATGACTTTAATGCAGTTCTTACCCACAGTAACCTGAACTTGGAGTAACTCCATGGAGTTGTCCAGTCTAACTAGATGGGAGGTGAATTTATTTCTAATATAGATAACACCACCACCTCCTTTGGTTTTCACATGGTCATTGTGCTGTCTGAAGGTGGTGCAGGCATTGTAACCTTTCAAGGCTGGGGTACTCTCTGAGGCTTTGAACCAGGTTTCTGTGACTGCACAGAAATCTACATCTTCTAGTGATAGACGTGCTTCCAGGGTGTGCAGTTTTTGGTTTAATCTCCTAGTGTTTAGCAGCATGACCCTTATTTTGTTATGATTGGCAAATTTCACATCAGTAAGTTTGTTTTTGGGGCCCTGCCTAAAAAAGGCACTATGGGGGAGGCTGGAGTCTTTGCCAACAGCTGAAAGCCTAGTGGTACCAGGTGCAAATTGTCAAAGCAGCAAGGTTTGTTGACCATGACTTTTAAGGTTGACAGGAACTGGATCCCCCTTTGATTGACACCAAAAACTAAACCAGTTATTGCAATCAATCACTTTTTGTTTATACTGTGGAATCATTCTAGGTGAGGGTAGTATGCTGCTCATAGCTAGGTACATGTCTGCTTGGGACACATACTCAGAGAGCTCAATCATATCTGTCTTCATACAGTCCAATGAGGTATGTTTCGCGTCTTTCACTCCAACATGAACTATGACATAGTCTTAATGGTCCTTGTTGCTGAGACACCTGAGTACATGCATAAGCTAATGAATCCTGGCACCAGACAGGCAGCTGACCGTGACTTTCTCCTAATTCATCTTGGTGAATGGGACATCCGTGTGTCTTACTGTGGAGTCTCCAATGACAAGAAAATGTGGTTTTTGAGTGTTGTGCCTTACGGGCTAGGTAGCTAGTGCTACTATGTGTCATGGGTGCTGTGGGAACTGTGTTAGTTGGAGCAGTCTTGTGCTTTAGAGGTGGCTGGTGTTTCAGAAAGTTTTTTGAGAGAACCTCCTTGTATGTTGTTTTTTTGTGTTTGATGTGTATTATGTGCATGTGTAGTGATGGGTGGGTTGACATCCTCTTCAGTGTTACTGTTTTGCATGAGAGAGAGCAGGGATTCAAGATTCTTGGTATAGATGCATCTCTTGCACTCTGCACTAAAGTATTTTCACTGTGTATTTTGGTGGATTAATTAACTTTTTTACACTGACTTGTATCACGGAATATTGCAGCCCATCTTCTCCAAGATTCTCGCATCTTTTTCAGATTCACCATGGAACAACCTACTAGTTCCTCGGTTATTCCTTCTTCCAGCCACAAAAAGGAAATAAATTTCCAAGCAACATTTGCCTTCAGCAAATCAGCCACAGATGGATGATTCTGCTGTGTCCATTTCTGGTTACTCAGTCCATTCATCTTTGTCTCCAACTCCAACTAGTGTATCCCCTGCAGCCACCATGGACTGGAGGGTTAGACATTTCTCCCCAACTGCTGGAGTGCTTTTGGTGGACAAAGGGAACAAACACTATATTTGAAGAAGCAGGGGATTCCTCTGATTAGCCAAAATGAGAAGCCTGTCCCTAGGGTGTTGGCCGATGAAAAGTAGATCTTTATAAATTCTGTCAAAAAAGAGCAAAAAATTAGACATTTGTTTTCACCTCTATTAGTTATTTAGGGCAGAAGAGATTTATTGGGCTTAACTAAGTGCTTAGTACAGGCTCTTGACTCTACCAGTTCTCATTTTAGTGGTAAAGGAAAAAGGAATTCTTCACTGAGCATGTTCAGGACATTGAACAGGAAAATGACTGTAAGGGGACAACTTCTGTTTTCTCTCCTCAGGTTTATGATTCTAACTCTGAGGTGAGAGTTTCTTCAGGTGCTCCCTTAGAAGGATTTTCTTTTTGAAACTGTGTCCAGAATGAGTCAGTTATTTTAGTCTGAATACAATGATCTTCCACTGTCATTAAAGAAATGTCATGATTTATTACAGCTGGAATTCCTGAACCTCCTCTAGTTCCTCTTGTTCTTCCAGGTTTGGAAAATGTGGTTTATTACGGCCTGTAACTTGCCTGATAGCCTTCCTTCTGCCCTGAAGAAAGCAAATTGATTGTATAAAGTTCCTCAGTCTTATAAATTTTTATTTTCTAACTCCAGAACAGACCCAGCAGTAGTTCCTTGATAAATCTTGCTATTGCTAAACATCTGGTAAAGGCTTACTCTTCCCCTCTCTGACAATGATGGCAAAACCCTATGTAAGGTTGGGGAAAAAAGTGTATTCCTCTGTAACCCTTATTTTAGAATTCTTAGTTGTAAATCCCACGTTAAAGGTTATGCTTGTTTTCTTTAGAGAATATGAAGAACAATGTAACTTATTTTTCTTTCTCCATCTTATTGCTTCTCTGTCACAAATAAACATGCTTATGATTCAGCTGATGCCAGTTCCAGAGCTGCTACTGAAACTCAGTTGTGTACACAAAACCCTTCTGAATATGCACGCACTGAAATTTTGAATTATCCCTTAGAAGGATTGTGTTTGGACCATTTGCTGTAGACTTCCTTAAAATATGATGAGAGAGGGAAGTTGATTCAGGGAGTTTCTCAGATTTTTTAAAATTCTTTCTTCAAATTTGTCAAGGTTTTACAGCTTCAGCTCCACTATTTTGTAAACAGCAAAATAAGCAGGAGTCGCAAGGTGGCTGCTATGCAGATTAAAAAAAAATGTGAGGGGACCCCAAAAAGAAAGGAGGACCCCCCCCCCCAGAATGAACAGTCCAACAAATGTAAATGACTATCTACAGAATGTTCCCCTGTCTTCCCATCTGTCAAAGCCCTAATTCTTCCCAAAATCTGGCTCTCCATTTCTAACTTTGGAAACAGATAGTCTCTGACAAATGGGTTTTGAGAGTGATTCATCAGGATTATAGATGACTGTGGGAATTGATCCTTCCTTTCCAGGCGACTTCTCCACATATGCTGGATTAAACTAAATGATGTTCTTCGTCTCACATTGCTGCAGTCATAACCTGTGGGTAGTCCGCTGTCCTCGGTCGGCCCGAATACCAAAGAGTTAGGCTGGCGTCGGTCATGGCGCCCGGAGCTGACGTCAGTACGTAGTAGTACTTAAGCGCATGACCGATGCCATATCCTCAGTCTTTCTTGCCGCGTGGTCTGAAGCAGAAGCAGCGTTTGCAAGTGCCGTTCGGCGTTCTGAAATTTTCAGTTTTCGAGTTTCAGACCGAAGACCAGTTGGGCTAAGTACCCCGTTGGGGAAAATTTTTGTCTTTTCTTGCCTCAGTTAATCCGGATGTCAGAAAAAGTTAATAATTGTATTTCTTGTGGGAAACAGATACCTCATAGGGACTATCATTCTCTCTGTATTCCTTGCTTAGGGCCTGAACACGACGTAGTCGGGTGTCGCTTTTGCACTAGATTTAATAAACGCACCATTAAACGCAGATTAGACTGTGCTAGGCTTGTTTTCAGTAAGCGGTGTAACTACAACATGCCGTCGGATCCTCCGACGCCCGCTACCGCAAAAAAGCGAAAAGATAAATCCTTAAGGTCTAAATCGGAGGAGTCGTCCATTGCGGACGCCGGTTCTATGGAATCTACGGTTGAATCTGTGGATCCAGCCGAAGTCTCGGCTGAATCCCAGGGGGAACCTTTACTTTTGCAGGAGTTGGCCTCTCTCGGAGTTAGGTCAGGCCGAGGGTGCTTCTCTAGTTACTGTGGTTCCTTCCTTACAAAAGGTTATTAGGCCTTCTACTTCTGTCACTAAAGGCCCTGCTAAGGCTAGACCTGGTATTTCTGGTACGGGCCACAGCCCTGGTTCTTCGAGCTCTGTTCCCAAAAAGCATATGTTGAAAATGGCAGAGGATTTGATTACCTTGATCAGGGGTTCTATGCCCCCTCCAGAGAAGAGGCCTAGGGTGGAGACAGATTTAGAGGGAATGGAACATTCCTCAGATTACTCTGAGTCATCAGCTGAGGATATTCAGGATTTTCCTCCTTATTCTGATTCAGATGCAGAGGATTCCTGTCCTTCTGCTTCACCTCCAGAGGATTTTTCCTTTTCTGAAACCTTGCATTCCATGAGGGAGCATTTCAAATGGGAAGGTCAGGATTTTTCAGATTCTCGTAAGAGGCTTAGGGAATTTTTGTTTTTGCCACAACATAGACCTTTGGCTATTCCCCCTGTTTTAGATGTTGTTCAGGATGTTTTTTCTGAAGCTTCCTTTAATCCTGATTCTTTACCCCCTGCCCCTGTCAAGCCAGACAGGTATTACAGAGTTCCAGAGGCACATAAATATTTGTATAAGAGCCCTAGGGCCTAAGGGTGTCAGGGCATCTGTGGTTAAGAATCCAGTTCCTTTGGATAAAGATTCTAGAGCGTTGGATATGTGGGGTAAAAAAGTGTACACCTCTTCTACGTTAGCTATGAGGGCTTTAAATTGCCAATTCCATATGCTGAAGTATCAGAACTTTCTGTTAGGTCAATTAAAATCTAAGGTAGATGCTTTAGCTGAGGGTATAGAGTGTAAGGAATTGCAGGACTTGGTTCATGCTTCAGATCAAGTTGGTAAACATGCCTTGCAGTGTGGCTTTGATGCCCTTCAGGCTTCTTCCAGGGTAGCTGCTACTGGTTCAGTTATTCGTAGACATGCCTGGCTTAAGGATCAAAATTTGTCAGAGCATGTTATAGCTCGGATTTTGGATGCTCCCCTTCAATCTGAAGTTCTTTTTGGTGCCCCTGTGGAGTCAGTTTTGAAAAAGATGGAAGACAAAGCTAAGTCTATGCAGACAGTTAAGGAATTTTTGCAAGTGCAGCCCCCTAAGTTTAGCAGGAATTGGCCTGCAAAAGGATGGTCCTACCCTTCTTCAGATTTTCAGTCTAAGGGCAGGTCTAGACATGGTAGAGGCAGGGCTCACGCTCAGGGTTCTTTCAGACCTAGGACTTGGAGTTCTCCTGCACAATCTTCTGGTGAGAGCAGGGGTCAGCCTTTTCGTAAACAGACCCAATGACCTGTATCTCCAGCTGCCGGATCCCTCCTTTCTGGCAGCTCCTCTAGGAGGAAAGTTGGCACTTTTCAAACAAAATTGGCATCTGGTCACCCAGGACAAATGGGTGTTGGACATAATAAATCAAGGCTACAAGTTTTATTTTCACACTTTTCCCCCTTTCAAAGGCATGCCAGATGTACCTCCTCAGCAAAGGCTGGAGGCTCAAGAACAAATTTCTTTGCTTTTACAGATGGGGGCTATCCAGGTGGTACCTCCGTCAGAAGTAGGCCTAGGGTTTTATTCTCGTCTTTTCCTAGTGCCAAAGAAAGGAAACACTTGGAGGCCAATTTTGGATTTGTCCATTCTCAATACGTACCTAGACATCCCAAAGTTCAAGATGTTAACATTACAGCAACTTCTGCCTCTGCTAGGCAAAGATCACTGGATGGTAACTCTGGATCTCAAAGAGGCCTATCTTCACATTCCTATCAGGCCCAGCTGCAGGAGATTCCTGCGTTTTCAGGCTGGCACTTCTCATTATCAGTTCTCTGCATTGCCCTTTGGTTTATCTACTGCGCCCAGGGTGTTCACAAAGGTTCTGGCTCCTGTAATAGCTTTCTTAAGACTGAGGGGAATACAAATTTATCCTTATTTGGACGATTGCCTGATTCTTGCTCAGGACAAAGACATGTTACTCCAACAGCTACAGTATGTAATGGCAGTTTTAAGGTGCCTAGGGTATTCTGTGAACGAAACAAAGTCCAGTCTAGTACCCTCTCAGGACATGTGCTTTCTGGGTGTGAGACTGAATACAGCCTCTCAGATGGCTTTTCTGACCCCGGACAAACAAAGAACTCTTCATCTATACTTCCAGCAATTATCAGTACTGTCCAGGCTGACTGCAAGGACAGTCCTTCAAGCCTTGGGGTTCATGGCATCTTGCATTCTGATACTTCCCAATGCCAAACTGCATATGTGGAAGCTACAATGATATCTCAAAAGTGTATGGACTCAACACTGCCACGATTTGGACACTGTCATTCCGATAATACCGTGCATCCAGAAGGAATTCTTGTGGTGGGCACAGGAATGTCACCTAAACAAGGGACTCTCTGTGACCCGGCCAGAGGCGAGTCAGATCTTAACGACGGATGCCTCAGACCTGGCTTGGGGAGCACACTTCAATGGGAAATGGATTCAGGACACGTGGCCTCCCAAACTACAGCATTTGCAGATCAACATGAAGGAGATGTTAGCAGTCCAGTTTGCCCTGATGGCTTTCCAGGGTCTACTTCAACCAGGACAGGTGTTGATACAAACAGACAATACTACAGTCATGTGGTACATCAACAAGCAGGGGGGGACCCATTCTTATCCTCTTTGCAGACAAGCTATGATATTGTGGGAGACTGCCCTGGGTTTGCACATCACTCTTCAAGCACGGTTTCTGCCAGGAGCACAGAACTCCCTAGCAGATGTATTGAGCAGACAAATTGTGGATCCCCACGAGTGGAAATTGGATCCTCAGGTATTTCATCAGTTGACAGTGGCTTGGGGAACTCCAGACATAGATCTGTTCGCTTCTCCTCTAAATTTCCAACTACCAAAATTTTGCACAAAAATGTTTCACCCAAAAGCTTGGAAAGTGGATGCTCTATCTTTCAGTTGGAACAACCTTCACATCTATGCTTTTCCTCCTCTGCCTCTCCTTACCAAGGTTCTCTTGAAGGTCAGGCGGGACAAGCCTTGCATGATTTTAATAGCACCAGATTGGCCACGACAGCACTGGTATCCTCTGCTGAGGAGTTTAATTCAGGAGCCTCCTTGGCCTTTGCCACAGCTTCCTCACTTGTTGTCCCAGTCAAGCAGTCATTTGCTCAATGTCAGGGTGCAGTCCCTGCATCTAACGGCCTGGCGTATTCTGTTTTAGAGCCTGTGGGTTCTCAGCTTCCTCAACAGGTTTTGGATGTCATTTTGGAAGCTAGGCGGCCCAGCACCAGAAAAGTTTATGCTGATAAATGGAAGAGATTTTTTCTTTGGAGCACAACAAAGGGTTTTGATGTCTCTGTACCTAATTTGAGTTTTACACTACAGTACCTTACTGAGTTACTAGACAAGGGTTTGTCATTTTCTTCTGTGAAAGTTCATGCTGCAGCCATTTCTGCTCACTATGATTGTGACCCTCCTTTATTTTCTCACCCTTTGTTTAAGCAATTTCTTAGAGGGCCAAAAAATATAAGACCCCACGTAGAGCTCCTACTCCTTCCTGGGATCTCAATTTTGTGTTGGAGAAGCTTACTTTGCCTCCTTTTGAACCTGCAGCTACGTCTGAATTGAAGTTTTTGTCCTGGAAGACTGCCTTTTTGTTGGCCATTACTTCTGCTAGAAGGGTATCTGAATTGCAGGCTCTCATGGCAGTTGAACCTTTTCTAATATTCCATAAGGATAGTGTTTCTTTGCGTACTAACCCTACTTTCATGCCAAAAGTGATTTCTAATGTGGCCTTGAACCAGTCTATCCATTTGCCTACCTTTTATGCTGATCCCCAAAATAAGGGGGGAAAAATCTTGCATTCTTTGGATATACACAGGCAGTTACGTTATTATTTGAGCAGAACTAAGGAGTTCAGACAGACTCAACAGTTATTTGTTTCTTTTGCTTTGGGTTCACAAGGGAAAGCTGTTTCTAAGCAGACTATTTCAAAGTGGATTGGTAATTGTATTGCTTTTTGTTATTCTCATCATGGGAAGGATGTTCCTGCTGGGATTAGACCTCATTCCACTAGGGCTACTGCCATTTCTACTGCTTTTTTGAGGGGTGTAGCTACTAAGGATATTTTGGAAGCAGCTACTTGGAGTTCAGTTCATACTTTCACTAAACATTACCATCTCCCTCTTTTCTCCAAGTCCAGGGCTGGGTTTGCCACTGCAGTCTTACAGGGCATGTTAGCAGCCCCTAATGCTTTTTAGTTTACCAGCCTCCCTTTTCCTTTGCTTTGGGATTCTACCCACAGGTTATGACTGCAGCAATGTGAGACGAAGAACATAGTACAGTTTTGTACCTACCATAAATGTAGATGTTCGAGGATCCACATTGCTGCAGTCCTATTTTCCCTCCCTCCTTCCCCTCTTTGGTTTGGGGGTGTGGTTGTTGTTTGTTGTTATTGTTCCTTGGGGATAATTATTATTTTCTCCCTTTGTGGCTCTGGCCTTTTCCTTTTAAGGCCTTCTGACATCTGGGGCAAGAAAGACTGAGGATATGGTGTCGGTCATGCGCTTAAGTACTACTACGTACTGACGTCAGCTCTGGGCGCCATGACCGACGCCAGCCTAACTCTTTGGTATTCGGGCCGACCGAGGACAGCGGACTACCCACAGGTTATGACTGCAGCAATGTGGATCCTCTAACATCTACATTTATGGTAGGTACAAAACTGTACTTTTTTCCCCCTCCTATTATTCAACGTCTTCTGTTTCAGGGGGTTATCGAAGCTGTCCCTTCTGCTTAGAAAGAGGCCGGTTTTATTCAAGAATGTTCCTAGTATCCAAGAAAGAAGATTCATGGAGACCAGTGTTAGATTTTTTTTTTCCTTTCTAAACCATTTTGTGAAAGTTTCAAAGTACAAAATGTTATCCTTTCATGACCTGTTTACTTCTTTTTTTTTTCCCATTTCAGCTTTTATTTTTTTAAGTGACCCTAGATGCAAGGGATACTTATCACTGTCATATACCAGATTTCAAACATTTCTTAAGATTTCCTGCTTCTGGATCACACTTTCAGTTCTGTCTATTATCTTTTGGGTTGTCCACTACTCCAAGAGTATTCACAAAGTGTATAGCTCCAGTGACTGCCTACTGCAGACTGCAGAATATTCATATTTTTCCTTATTCAGATGACTTGTCCATCTTTGCAGAATGTTTTTCAAAGTGTCAGGAGTCTCTCTCGTGGTTGATAGATCTCCTTCACGGACTGGAATTTCAGGAGAACATCTTAATGTCTTGATTGATACCTGCTTACAGGATTGTTTTCCTGAGGTGTGTCCTATATACCCCTGTTCAAAGAGATTCTCTTCAGTAGGAAAAAGTAAATCTATATCTATTCCACTGAGTCCAGGGCCTCAACAAGGGAATTTCTGAGGATACTAGGATTCATGCCATCACCATAGTGGTGCAGCGGTTAGCATTGCCGCCTCACAGCAAGAGGTTCTCCGGTTTGATTCTCGGCTGGGGTGCCTTCTGTGAGGAGTCTGCATGTCCTCCCTGTGGTCACGTGGGGTTCCTCCGGGTGCTCTGGTTTCCTCCCACATCCCAAAGACATGCAGTAGGTGGATTGGACACTCTAAATTGGCCCTAGGTGTGAGTGTGTGCATGTGTGTGCCTTCTGTGGAAGGTTGGGTGCCGGGCTGGCAACTTGACACCGTAAAACTCCATTGCCAATCATGAGCAGACAGGTGATCCGCTGTGGTGACCCCTAACCAGGAAAAGCCAAAAGAAAAAGAAGACTAAAATTAATGTCATCCATGATTTCTTTAGCCAAAGACCACACGAGAAAAATTCATTGGTAACTAAAATCATTATCGTCCTAAAATCAAAATCCCCTGGAATTTTAGATTCCTGTTTTGCGATAATTGAAAAAGAAACAACTTTAGTCATGAGACCAGTTTTATCTGAATACAGGTGTCCCATTTTTCCTTCAAGCTCCAGCATAGTCTGTAATAACAGACACCTCAGACTGTGCTTTGGGAGCAGTGTTTATTATAGTAACAGTGCAGGGTATTTGAACAGAAAAGATAGACACAAATACATACACATTAGAGAGAGATTGGTAGTAGAAAATGTACACAACTCTGTCAATCATTTAAGGACCATTATAGGTGGTCACAGACAACACCACAGTAGTATGGTATATAAATAGAGAGGAACCAGATCTTGCCCTGTGTGAATACTAGCCATGGTTGTCTACATTGTAGCTTTTCACCTTAATGTCAGTTTAGAGGCACCTTCCATCCTGTCAAAGCAAATGTTTGTGGCAAACAAGTTGAGCAGGATGATGGAAAACACTCACAAATGGGCACTGCATTTTTTGGGAAATGATCCAGGTGTGAGGAACAACTCGGATATATCTATTTGCATCGATTCACAGCAATCAACTGGCAAATTTCTGCTCCAGGGCTCCATGCAAGAAGGTCTGGAGAACAAATGCTTTCTCATGTCCGTTCCGTCCTTTCCACTGATATCAAGAGTCATTCTGAAGATTCAGAAGGACTCTCCAAAGATTATTGTGGTGACTCACTTTTGGCCCAGGCAACAGTTGTATTCCCTTCTTTTGGAAATCGCCAAGGAGAAATTACCACAGGCTTCCCCACAGACTGGACCTAATCACAAGAGAAGACAGTGTTTGATATGCTCCAACTTGAAACAGCTTCAGCTAACTGCGTGTATGATATAGTTCTCTACTATCTTTTGGTCACCTGTTTTCTGAGGATATGCTGACGTTATTAAATGTCAAGAAGACCTGCTACTAGGATATATATTAGCAGATAGAAAAGGTTTGCTAGTTGGTGCCAAGACATGAACCCGGACCCCTTTAAGGCTTGTATTTTTCTTGTTCCATGATTTTTGTGAGAGTTATTATCCTCTGGCCTTTCTTACTCCTCTGTCAAGTTACACTTAGCAATTTCAGCATGTCTGCTCATGGATCATCTCCTTTCAGTGCATTCTCATGTTAAAATATTTTTGAAAGGGGTGTTGTGTATCAGGCCTCCTCTTTGTTCAATACTCTGAGAGGTGTAGTGATACTTTTTTGTACTTCTCTGCTTTTTTTCCTTATTTTAGCCAAAAAAAGTAATCTGTTTTCTATTTTTAAATTTGTTATGGGGCCTTAGTCATACAGTTCTACTCCATGATATGTGCTTCAGTTTTTTTTTTTTATTGCTGTATATACCTGACTAAAGTTGCATTCACTGCCTTTCTGTTTACCTTGCTACTATTTTTTCCCTGTTCTTTGATTCTGCCCAAGCCACACTGAGACATTAAAGTAAAAGTTTCTGAAATTTTAACCATAGGACTAAGAGCTCCAGTTTTGGCTTTATTTGATTGGATCCTTATTTTGCAAGTCTGACATATTTAACACAGAACTACATTCACCCGGTGCCTTTCATTTAAGACCCTGAAAGGTGTGGAAAGCCCCAAAGTGCAAAGTACAAGCTTTTTGTCAAAGGGGAGAGGAAAAAAGCTTTGATTTAAATTCTGCTTAAATATTTTAAATTGCACTTATAGTGACCTGTGCAGTAATGTTTTTTTGTACTACTCTGCTTTTTGTCCATGTTTTAGCCAATTAAGTTATCTGATTGCATTTTATTTTGTTTGTTCTGGGACCTTAGCCTTGTAGCTTCATTTGCAGTTGCAGGAAGATTTATTACTGCAAGATTTTAGCATTGTTATTACATTATTCTGCACTTGTGCCCATAAGTAGAATTACACATAAAAGGTAAGTTTTTGTATTTTGAACCCAGTCTTGAGCTTAATCATGTAGCTTCATCCACAGTTGTGGCAGGACTGTGATTTACTGCCAGATTTGAGCCTCAGTTTATATGAATACTAACTTGGATCTTGGTCTCCCCTAAAAAGAGGGCACTGGCCTAGAGGGACTAAAAGTAAAATAATAATGAATGAATAAATAAATATACAAGTTTCTGTAAAGCTTGCAGAAATGTAAAAGCATGTACTGCACATATTCTGCACTCATTAAAGCACATTTTCAACCTCTGCATCTGCCAGATGTCTTCCTCACAAACCTGCTGAGACTTCAGGACCATGTCAATACTCCCAGTCATAGGATCATAGGAGGTTACTAGGCTAATGGCCCAAGGGCCCTTACAAGCTTAGTCAAGTTCAGCCGGTGTTCCCAAGGGTGTATGGTTCAACAGACACTAAAATCAGCACGTTTCCCCTGACCAAGGGGGACACAGGTGGGACCCCCATGGTGAACTCTGTTATTGGCCTGATGAGGAAAGAGTACAGGAGGGTTATAACTTCTTTTTTTCTGGAGGCAGTACCCTTACTTAAGAGATGAGCAATTATAAAATGCTATTCTTACTACTGTGGAGACATGGTGATCAAAGTTAAGGCTGCTGTCAACCTGTGTGCCCAGATCTCTCCCCAGTGACTGTGTACTTAGGGTATTGCTACTGATGTGGTGGTTTGCAGGAATATCACCCTTGCTGAAGGGGATGATAATGGATTTGTTTGCATTAAGTTTAAGCCCATGAGTTTGGCACCAGTCATTAGTCTGTGTAAGACCTTCTTGCAGGATGTTGACATCACTAGAGGTTTCAATTATTGCTCCCAGTTTGCAGTCATCAGCAAACTTTGCCAGCCGCAGTCTTTTAGTTTTACCTGGTACTTCAGAAAAGTAGATTCCAAATAGTAGGGGGTTCCAGAACCAACCCCTGTGGAGCACCACTGGTTACTGGTCTGCTGGAGGTGATGTAGTCCCCTATATTTTGACTGTATGAGTTCTATCAGTGACCCGGTTTGCAATCCACCTGACAGTATATGAGTTGATACCCAGCTGGGGTGAGTTTATCAATGAAGCCTGAGTGGGAGATTGTGTCAAAGGCCTTGGCTAAGTCTAGGTAGGCCTTATACATAGATTTGCCCTTGTCTAGGGTTTTGATGCATGTCTCAAAGAAGTCCAACTTTAACAGGCATGATCTCTCCTTGCCAAACCCAAACTGGGTGAGGTCGAGCATTTTGAGATTTCCTGTATCTTTGTTAATAATGTGCATGATGATTCATTCCATGGCCTTACATTTAAAGCTGGTCAGACTAATGGGTCTGTAGTTCCCAGGGTCTGTGGATGCACCCCCCTATGTGCAAAGGGATGACAGTAGCTGTTTTCCATTCTGTTGGGATGAAGCCAGTGCTTAGGCTGTGATTGAATGGCAGGCTTAATGGTGATGCTAATTCCTGCTTTAACCCATGTAGAATGCAGCCCGGGATGTTGTCTGGTTCCATAGAGTGGGTTTTTGCCTTGGAGAGGGCATTTAAGACATTCTTCTCAGAGATACTAGGTGGACAAGTGTTAGGGATGCTTTGGGGTGTATATGGCGGAGACAAGTGAGTGAAGTTTTCACTGAATCTGTCAGCCAGCAGATTTGCTATATCCACAGGTTTTATATATATATATATATATATATATTACCATTAACTATGTGTTCAGCGCAAATCTTAGCCTTACCTTTGAGGTTATGGATGTAACTAAAGAGCGCATTGTGGTTATCATTAGGAAAGCTAATTTGGATTTGTAGTTAACTTTGGAGGACTTCACTAGGAGTCTTATTTGCTTGTTTAAGTTGAGGAGGGAGTGTTTCCAGTTTTGAGACCATTCCTTCCTACTCTTAAACAGCAATCTCTTTCTCCTATTATATAGCCAATTAATGACAGCTGTCCACGAGGCAGGTTTGTTGTTCCTGAAGATCTTGCTTTGGTTCTGGTTCTATCTGGTATGATAGAGTCAGTAGAATTGTACAGGTGCTTGTATACAGCATTGGTGTATAATTCAGCATAGGTGTCTGTTCCATCAGAGGGGGGGAGGGGCTGTGAAGCTATTTATGCTGTCACGAGGTTGTAATTGGCCTTGGAGAAGTTTTTTAGTGTAGTTGTTACTTGGGGGGGGGGGGTCTTGTGTTATAGTTCCTTCCAGGGAGACTGATTTGTGGTCAGATCTCACCAGGGATGGCCACACACTGGGTGTGGTGCAGTGGTCCCCCAAGTTGTTGAGCACCAGGTCCAAGATGTTTGAGCCCCTTGTGGGTATTTCAACCAACTGGTCCAGGGCACTGGAGTTAAAGAAGTCCAAGAATCTTTGGGCAAGTGAGTTAGAACACTTACAATTTACCCAGTCTATGGACGGGTAATTAAAGTCGCCCATAACCAGCGGGTTTGGTTATACTTTGACTGACTCAAGTATATCCAAGCAGGCTGAGTGGATTTCCTTATTCATGGAGGGGGTCTATAGCTGGAAATGACCTGAAGAGGGGGTCTTACCTACAATCAATTGCATCTGAAGTAATTCATGGTAATCGTGCTGTTTAACCAATCTAGAGGTGTATTTATCTTTAATGAATATTAATACACCACCTCCTTTAGTACTCATGCCTCACTTTGTGGTCTGAATGTGTGGAAGGAAATGTAACCTACTATAGCGAGGGTGCTCTCCACAGCCTTTAACCAGGTCTCAGTGACTGCAAAAATGTCAGCATTTTCCAGGGTGAAGACTGCTTCCAGTGAGTGCAGTTTCTGGTTTAGACTCCTAGTATTTAGCAGCATAACCTTGAGGTTGTTTTTAGAAGGTATTTTTACATCGGGAATTTTGTTCTTGTGACATTGCCTTAAAAAAATGCACCGTGGGAATGGCAAGAGCCTTAGCCAGTAACGGAAATCCCAGGGGTGACAGATGAAGACCATCTCTGGCAAAGCATCGAGGTCTTTTGACCATGTCATCCCAGGCTGGCAGATACTGGATCCCCTTAGCATGACACCAGAAACTTAGCAAATTGTTGAAGTCAATCATTTTTTGTTTCTACTTCGGTATCATTCTGGGTGATCATAGGATACTGCTCAGGGCTAGTGTCATACCTGCCTGAGCCACATAATCCGAGAGCCTCACCATGTCTCTTTTCATGTAGTCCAGGGAGGTGTGTCTCAGGTCATTCATACCCACATGGACAATGACAAAGTCCTACTTAGTGTTGTGGAGTGACCTGAGTGTGTGTGTTGTGTGTCGGATTGTGGCACCTGGTAGACAGCTGACTGATACCTTTGCCTTAGTCAACCTAGTGAGTGGGACATCTGACTATTGAGTCACCGATGATTAGTGTATTGGGCAAGGTGTTTAGCCTTAGGGGCTTAGGTTGAGGGGCACATTGTGGAGGTGAGCTATGTGTCCTGTGGTTTGTGCTGTGTTGTGGTGGTTAAGTGTGCTTCTGTCTTGGATGTCTCTGCTGTTTGGATAAATTTCTGTTGTGAGCCTTTGCTAAGGTGAGTGCATGGTTTGTGTTTTTATGCGAGAGCTGTGATAGTGGGTGTTCTGGAGGGCTGTGTGTTACATGTGGTGTGGTGCAGGTGTTGACCTTCTCCTCCTGACCAGCTAGTCCAGTCTTTGCAGGAGAGTGCATATTTTTCAATTTGGTGATATAAGTGCATCTCTCACAAGTTTGTGTGTTGGAAGGTAAGAGGAGTGGGTTGATTGTGTACATGAGGCAGTTGCTACACTGCCTCAGAATGCCCAAATGCACCAGGTTAATAGAAAGCACAGGGAACTGTTCTTTAATCATGCCAGGAGGGGTGGTCATAACTACTAAGTACTGGAGCTATTTCCATGAAGAATGACTAGTGCTGATGGCACTTAGGTGTGCTATGATAACTGCTACAAAAACCTGTTGAAGTGCAAAGTGATTATGCTGTTTGAAGTGCAAGAGAGAAAGAACTAGCAAGATCTAAGGAAAAACTGAAGAGCAGACTTTCTGGCACCAGTAATAGTTTAACTCAGCTCGGCACCACTGGGCGGAGCTTAAACAAGTGCAAACCCACGCAAGCACTGGCTTTTAAACCAGAAAGTTGAAAGGTATGGAAAAACTGGCCAGATGGTCAATAAACTACAATTTCTGAGCCAGCAACCACTCCTCTTGTAGTAGATAAGCTACCTAGTGCTTACAACTCCCACTGATGAGCTAGAAGGCTTCCCTACAACACAGAAAGGCTTGGAGGGCTCAGAAGCTTACAAACAGTCCTGGATACAGCAAATCTGTATCAGGACTAGACAATTTGACAGGAAAGCCGGGAAACAAGTGCAGATGCAGGCTTTTAAAATCAGAAAGTTGAAAGGGATGGAAAAAACTGCCCAAACAGCCAATAAACTACAATTTTTGAGCCAGCAACCACTCCTCTTGTGATAGAGAGGCTACCTAGTGCTTACAAATCCCACTGATAAGCTAGAAGGCTTCCCTACAACATAGAAAGGCTTGGGGGGGGGCTGTACAAACAGCAAACAGTCCTGGATACACCAGATCCGTATCTGGACTAGAGTAGTTACAGGAAAGGTGGTAAACAAGCATAGAGCCTTTTTTTTTTTTTTTTTTTTTTTTTTATATACAGAAAACCAGCTAAAACAGCAGTAAAAGTAATTCAATTGCAGTGGAAGTTAGCACACGTGTGTAGTAATATTAAAGCAAATACAGTTTAAATAAATGCAGTTAAATTAAAAAATGAATAAAACAAGTGCAGAAAGCAGTAAATTTGGAAAAAATAAAAATGGAGGCACTTAGAGTATCAGAAAACAGTGCCAACAAATATATAAATAATTCAGTCAAGCAAAACTTCAAACAGTGCAGAACTCTGAACAGTTAAAAAGTGCCAAAAAATATACTTATCAGCTCTATATTTCCAAATTGAGAAGGCCACTGAGTCAGAACACAAGGAGATTCTAGCAATGGTAGATTCTAGCAAAGTGGGTTTTTTTTAAATAAAGTCGGAAATGGAGAAAAGAGGAGCAGAAGATAATGCAAGGTTAAGAAACTAAATGGGTTCGCCTTCTGAAATGTTCTCTCTGTATTAGGTAGAATGAGCTAATGACACTAGACTGGAAGGAGTGTCCCAGATCAAATTTACAGTAGGGGCGGGCAACTGCAAAGTCGCCAAGTGGGATATGTGCTCAGAACAAACAACCACTGCAAACAAACAAACCGGCCCAGAGACCGCAAATCTGAACTGGGACTGTACTACAGCTACTAACTACAGTATTTTGGGCAGAAAACACTACAGGAATGTTTATCACAGCAGAAAAACAGCAGTGAGCCACTAAATGAAAGTTTTAAACATAAAGGAGCAAGAAGATTCCAGAGAATGCTTTTAACTGCAAATAAATCAGTTATATGATAGACTGCTTGGCAGGAAATCAGAACAGATAATTAACAAATGGTGAAACTGTCCAGTTAATACATTTCACACAGTGAAACTAGCTAAAAAAGCTTTGCAAACAGTATGACAGTTGTTGTTGTGTCTTTCGGCTTTTCCCGGTTAGGGGTCAACACAGCAGAACTCCGGTCCGCTAATTATTGGCAGTAGATTTTTACGTGCCGAGTTGCCGGCCCTGACACACAACCTTCAACGAAGGTACGCCCAGTCACGCATGTCTCCACACAGAAGACGCTCTAGCTGAGAATCGAACAGGACAACGTCTTACTATGAGGCGACAATGCTACCGCAGCACCACCACTGCATGCAAACAGTGTGATAGTAAAAACCTTGTTTATCAGCCTCTGTAAGGCAGACAATTTCAGTTCAACCGTGCAGACTAGTTTACAGCAATAAGATACAGTAAAAAGTATGCAGCAGAAAATACAAAGTGCTATACATGGCTAGAATAATCAATAACTAGTAAAAAAGGCAAAAAAATAGGATACTAATTGTTATATATGTCACAGATCAGAGTTGTGGTCAGTGCCCCTCCTCCGCTCAGCTCAGTCTGTATACAGACATCCTCTCAAAGTTAGGGCTTAAATACCAAAAGATACAACCTGAAACAACTTTTAAAAAGCTCAAAAGAACCAGTGAGTGCTTACTCCAAGCCCTAGACCAGCCAACCTCTAACAGCCAGCAGCCAATCAACACAATCCTCTCACGAAGGTAAAGAAAGGCTTCTGCTAATTCAAGATGGCCTGTGACATGTGCTCAGAACAAACAAACAGGCCCAGAGACAGCAAATCTGAACTGGGACTATACTACAGCTACTAGCTACACTATTTTAGGCAGAAAACACTACAGAAATTTTATCACAGCAGAAAAACAGCAGTGAGCCACTAAAAGAAAATTGTTAAAACTTCTTCTGAACCCTAAGAAAATGTAAGTCTTGCTTTTTGGATATTTGCAAAAACTCAAAGTCTCACCATCCAGTTTCCTCTTGCTGTACCTTACAAACCTACACCTTATTCTAAAACCTTGGTCTGTGGCTAGAACATAACCTTAACTTTCAACTTCATATTCAAGAGACTGAAGGAGAAATACAACTTATACAGTCCTGGTCATGGAAAATCTCACACTCTGTTGATCAAGCAGATAATTCATAGGGAAAGGCATAGTAGCACAAGCAGAATATTTCCTACCACTAATTGCCTTACCTCTACAAACTACTGGAAACAAAGTCTGTCAAAGAGTGTGTGTGTGTGTGTGTGTGCGCACACGTGGGGGTCCTTCCCCATGCAAAGAAATGTTTTTGGTCTGCATCATTAACATCAGTGTCACTTAGGTGTTTTGATCGCATGTCATCACTGAGATTGTTTTAAGGCTATCATATTCCAGTCTTACAAAATCCGTGAATGACATGTCATATTGATAGATAATGCAGACTCGTCTCAAAGATGCACATTATTAATTTAGTTTAAAGCCATAATCAAGGATGTTGTATAATGGGAATCTCGTGAACTTGGGTTTACTCATATCCTGACTCATGATGGTTTAGTCAAAGTGGATACATTTTATCAGGAATGGGAAAATCCAGATTCAGTACCGTAAGAAATGGTGGCTGTCATTGTTATACAAAGGGATCGTCTAAAAGCATGTTTCTTACTTTTTCTTAAACAAGTTAGTTGTATGATAGTACTCCTTCATGTAGATATAATCCTTCTATGCCACTCCTCTGCACAAAGGTGGCAACTCTGTTGAACCCTCTAACTATAGACCAATCACTATTCTCTGACTGCTCTCTAAGATCCTTGAAAAAATGTATACATACTCAACTACTGTCCTGTCTCACTCACAAAAATATCCTCACTCCCTTGCAACATGATTTCTGCCCTAAACACAGTACCTCGACTGCCTTACTAAAAGGTTGCAAAAGCTAGTAACAACTTCCTCGTCTCCTGTCTATCCCTTGATCTCTCTAAAGCCTTCGACACTGTGTCAAATCCCATCCTTCTTAACAAACTCTCAGACCTAAACCTCTCTCCTTCTACTCTTGGCTGGTTCCAATCCTACCTTACTGGCAGAAAACAAGCTGTTAGAAGGCAGCAGGCTTTCTCACCCTTCCTTGCTGTTCAAACAGGTGTACCCCAAGGCCCCATAATTGGTCTGCTCCTTTTTAACATTTTTACCAAAAACCTACATTCATCCTGCAGTCTCTCATCTGTAATACAATGCACAGATGACTCTACTCTCTTATCTCTCTCCAATATTATCTCTGAACTACACACACTAACACAGAATTCCTTTAGCTCTGTTGAAAAATGGCTCAGAAATCATCAACTAATCCTTAACCCGAAGAAAACTCAACTCCTCCTCTTCCTACCTCAGACACACTCTTACCTTAAATCCAACTTTTCTCTTTCCTCCTAGATGGTACCACTATCTCCTCTGCCTCACACACCAAACTCCTTGGGGTAATAATTGATGACTGACTAAAATTTGACTTGCACATACAACAGGCTGTGAAGAAAGCCCACCAAAAACTTGGACTACTTTATAGGAACAAAAAATTCCTAACTACTGCCACTAAATGCACTCTTGCGCAGGCATTTCTTTTACCTAGTCTTCTATACGCTTCCCACATTCTTAGCAATATCCAAACTACCTCAGTGCAGAAACTGGAACAAACACACAACAAAATTGCCAGATTTATTCTAAACCAACCACTCTTGTCGCATCACTGCCTCACACTAAAACTTCAGTGGCTGCAGTTTTTGCACTTTCTCCTACGATCGCAACTCCACACTACCTTTTCCATACTCAACAACCTCTCTGCCTGCCCTGCTCTCGCTTCCCATGTTACTGTCTACCTCCCCCCCCCCCTCGGCCTCTCCAGAGTGCTGATCAGCATCTTATCTCAGTTTATAAACCCAAAAGGAATATTGGCAAACTACTTTACAAACACTCTATCTCACTAAATTGCAGCAAACTCCCACTCCATATTAGATCCAACCTTTCCTTTCCCTGTTTTGAAAAGGATCTTAAATCCCACCTACTAAACTTGAAATTATGCTGTTGCCTTGACTACACCTAGTCTTAGTCTGTCCTACTGTATAACCTGTTGCATCTCCTAACTTTCTTTCTCTGTTAGTAGCTTTTGCTTAAACTAAACTCCTAAACCCTCAGCTCTACCCCCCCCATTCTCCACACTATCTTTTTTCCTCCTACTTCCTATCAGTGTCTGTACATTTTCCTTTTTTTGAATGATTATCTTTGTTTTTACTCTTGTATGTAGAAAATTTAGACCACTGTTAATGTTCATAATTTTTTCTTTTCTTTTTCTCTTTATAATTAATTTCGTATTTGCATTGTTACTTTTAATAGTTTTTTTCCTGTATGTTTATCTTTGTGTGTTTGCTGGGGCTTTTTCCCCTTGGGTCTTCACTGAAAATGAGTTGCTTACTATCAATGCAATGCAAATAGTTAACCTTTTCTTTTTTACAATTATTTTGTATTGTGATTGTTTAATATTTGTATATTGTCACTTTATCTTTACTTATATTTGCTGGGGCTTTCCCCCTCGGGTCTCCACTGAAAATGGGTTTGTTTGCAAACTCAGTTGGACTAACCCGGTTAACAAATGTGAAATAAATATTGTTTAGCTGCGACAGTTTAAAAGGATATTTGCATGATGTACTGTACATACATAGATATGTAAACATATACATGAGCATGTACTTTAAGAATACATCAGTACTCTCTTTTTTTGTGCTCCTGATACTCTTGTCAGTGAATGTTTTTTTTTTTCTTAATTAATATGGGTACCCATATCAGTGTAGGTCCTCCTAGTCCTTCCTTGTGCACATTTGCAATTCCACTTGCACCCTTACAAGGGATAACATCACTGGTTTGGGACTGCCAAGCCCATATTCTCGGCCCTAGCCTTTTTGACAACTGTACAGGCATTTGCTTGTGTGATGATCATTCAACCAAAACTGCAAGTGTTATGTTTTCCTATCTCACCTTCATTCTTACTGGCTGGGGTTCGAAGCCGATCCTTGGATCCAACTCTGCCGAATACACTAGTTCGAAGTCTTTCACTTGGCTCGTGGCTGAATAGGTATCCCATCGTGCAGTGGTGTAATTCCCCAGATCTCGTTTGCCGCTTTACGTGTTCGGATGCTCTCTCCTTGACCGTGGCTAAGTTTGTTTAAAACTTTATATTTTTCTTGTCTTTTGCTGTAATTATTAGTCTAGCTTTAGTAATATAGATAGCTTTTTTTCTACTGTAGTGTTGTGTGTGCAATTTAATCTTGCTACTGTGTTTATTGCTTGTTGGCCATTATTTAGTCACAAGGCCATTTCTCCCTTTTCCCGTCAAATTTTTCTGTAGAATATTTGGTTAGAGTGTGTATTCCCTTGTCTGTGTTTATTAGTTAATTTTAGTTAGAGAGCTAAGTACCCACTAAACTTAGAGGGTTTGTCTAGTGTGTCCCTTGTTGTAGCTCTACTAGGTCCGTTTAAGTTAGAGGACCTAGTACCCGTTTAACTTAGAGGGCAGAGCTTTTTTTTTCCCCTTTCTCTTTAATAGATGTGCTGTGTTTTATTATAATGTGTTATTAGGATATTTAAATATTGCGTATGTTAGTTTTTCTATAGAGGTGTAGTTAGTGCTTACCCTTTTTTCAGTATTAGTAGTTGTTTTTCCTTCTTATGATGTCCAAGGAAAGCAGAGAGAAGGAACCTTAAGCCTTCAGGCTTTAAAAAGTGCCAGAAATGTTCACAAAAAATGTCAATTACTGATGGGCATAATATTTGTGTATATTGTTTGGGGGCCATTCATCTCTAAGAGACATGTACTTTCAGCTCCTGTGTCTTACAGGAAAGAAAGAACAAGCTAATTCTCAAAGGACTCCTGAAACCTCCCTTTTCAAGAAGCTTTACAGAGTACCTCTTCTACAAATAAGTCCCCTTCCTCTAAAGGTGACAAGTCTACAAAAAGACCATCTTCCTCCTCTTCGGCTCATTTGGAGCCACCTCAAAAATTGGCCAGAACTTCAGAAATATCAAGCTCCTTGGCTCCCCAGCCCTCGGAACTGAGAGAGATCATTGAATTGGACAAATCAAGTCCTTTGGCTCCATGGTCTTCCAAGACGAAAGAGACTACCTTTCAGAGCTGGTCTACTGAACTAGTCCTGGTCTCCCCTACCTTGAGATCTCCCATATTGCAGAGATCTCACTCAACAACCCCCTCCTCCAGGTCTTCTAGGAGCTTGTCAGACAGTGACATGGACAGGGTGGTGCGCAGACTTTTGAAGTTGCCAGAGCTGGCTAAATTGTTTTCGGCTCTGACCCAACTGGTTTCGGAGCCATCCACGACAATTACATCCATGACTATTCCTCCTCTGAGCTAAGCTGGATCTTCGAAGCCAGAATGCCAGATACGACTTGTTGTAGACTCTTTGGTTCTGAGACTCCTCCAGGAGATTTCAGATCCAGTCTCTGCTCCGACACTCTCTGTGCCATCTGGGGTGTCTAGGGGCCGAAGTTCTCCGATCAGCTCTGGAGGGGGGGCACTCGGACCAGAGTTTCTTCGGTTCCGAGTTTACCTTTCGGAGCTTCAGCTTGGCTCCTACATCAGCCTTGGAGCCGATCTCTGTGGAGCCCGGGAGATCTGCTTTCGAGCTGACGAGGAGTGTGCTGTCCCCACCTACAGCTCTACACAAAGATACTGGTATTCTTCTCCCCAAGGCGCACCGGCTTCTGTCTTGGCACCACCGCATCCACAGGACATAAGAGATTCAGAGCCTCAGGGAACCCCATTGGATGAACCCCACTCTTCCAAGACCTCCCCAGAATATCATTCTGTGGAGGCTCCTCAAAAGAGAGCATGCAAGAGGAAGCATACAGACTCCCCTGACGAGTCCATTACCTCTGACATTGACCCCGAGGTCAGTCCACGGTCGTCCTCTGAAGATATCTCCTTTGCAGATGTCTTAGAAATCCTGAAACAGAGAGGCGGCTGGAAACCTTATCAACCCTTCTGATGAGGAGTCTGTGTACCTGAAGGCCTTTGGATCTCAACCTTCAGCCTTCTGGGTGTCTCCGCCTTTTGACGAGCTATTGGAGTTGGTTAGTCGAAAGGCGTGGGAGTCACCACACATTATGGTACCAGTCCCTCAGAGACTGTTCTTTTCAGCTCCATCTGAAAAAGATTTTCTCACGAAAGCATTCTTGTGGATGCTATGGTGGTGGCAGCAGCCACCAAGAGGAAACTTTCTGAAACACCCTCATTTGTCCATCCACTGAACAAGGACTCTTGAACAATGGACTACCTTATGCACTTTACGAGACTACAAAGAGATCTCCTGAAGGAGTTAGGAGATGCTCTCCAATGTTCGTTAGCTGCGGGGGTCTCCGAAAAGGTGACCTCTCAGCTATCTACCTTAAATTCCATCATTAACTACTCCATGAGACTGATATCCTGTGCAGCAGATGGAGCAAGCAGGGCAGCAGGTTCAGGAGTTTCCCTGAGGAGACACTCCTGGATCTGCTTGTGTAACTTTGTGGAACCTTTCAAGTATACCTTTGTCAATTCCCCTTTTGATGGTTCCTCACTCTTTGGACCCAAAGTCAAGGTCACACTCACCAGATGCAAGCAGGAAGGAAAAACTCTCTCTGCCATTGGAGTACATTTTTCCGTACCTTCAAGACTTTACCCTAAAGGTCACAAGAGTGGGAAAATGTGGTTTAAATGATCCCAGGGAGTTTTTCAGGATGCACAAGGGGCAGAGGGGGAGGCAATAATGGTAGATGTCCATGCGGCAGAGGAGGGTCCACAAAACCAGGGTGACCATGATTCCTTTTGCGGCCGGCCCTACCAGCACTCCTGAAAGGAGGCCCATCTGCTCTACTCTGGAGGCAGTCGGGGGGGGGGGGGCGGTTAACTTTGTACCCAGAAGTCTGGTGAGATATTACAAGAGACAAGTGTGTACAAAGTATAATATCTGGAGGTTATTCCATTCCCTTTTGCCATCCTGTCCCACAGATCAAAACAATCCCAGATGTTCCACCCAGTCAAAGGGAACAAGCAACTATAGAAATTCAAAAGTTGCTAGACAAAAGAGTCATCCAAAAAGTCCCCACAAACCAAATAGGATTCAGAACTTACTCAAGATTCTTTTTAGTGCCAAAAAGAACAGGGGACTGGAGACTCGTATTGGATCTCAGCAAACTAAACGAATCTGTGAAGAAGTCCAAGTTCCGAATGGTGACCCTGCAGTCAATTCTTTCCTTTTTAGGGAAAGATGATTGGATGAGTTCAATAGACCTCCCAAGATGCATACTACCACATAAAAATGGACAGAGCATCAAGGAGTCATTCACACTAATGGCAGTTTCCAGCTCTGTCCTTTGGTCTCACTGTAGTGCCCAGAGTGTTCAACAAATGCATGGCAGTAGTCAAGGGTCACTTGAGATGTCGAGGATTCCAAGTGTTTCCGTACGTAGATGACTGGCCCCTAACTCCCACCACCAAGCATCTACTTGAACAGGCGAGAGACACCACACTACAAGCCTGCTCTCAGGCATAACAATGAATTTAGAAAAATCTGTCTTGTTGCCCTGTCAACATATTATATTCATAGGCACAGATCTCTACACCATTTCCATGATGGCACGCCTGCCTCCCGACAGAGTTTCTGTTCTCAGACAGCAAATAGCTGACCTTCTACCCTGAAACAAGGTGAAAGAAAAACAAATTTGAAAGTCCTAGGAGCCATGGCATCAACTATCACCCTAGTTCCTCTAGCCAGGATGCATATGAGAATTCTTCAATGGCTCTTTTTTGCTCGGTGGTCATTACAAGAACTTCCCATGTCTCACTAAATCAGAATTAGTCATGCAAGAGAGATCTTCTGTGGTGGCTTTGGTTCAGCCATGTGACCATTGGATGACCTTTTGTGCCACAACAACCCATAGCTACAGTGACCACAGACACCTCTCAGATTGGGTGGGGGGGGGATTATCTGGGAAGAACAGTCCAAGGCACATGGCAAGAACACGAAGCCCATTTGCACATCAGTGTTCTAGAGATAAGAGCAGTGCTTCTAGTGTTACAAGCACTCCAGGACTCTCTACCACTAGGAACGATTGCAATCCAATCAAGACAACATGTTGGTAGTCTGGTACATAAACAAACAAGGAGGAACCAGGTCATACCCCCTTTGTCGAGAAATGCTGAGAGTATGGCAGTGGGCAATCTCCCAACATTTTCTGGCAGCAATGCATATCCTGGGGTAATCCAGCGTGATAGCGGATAAACTCAGCAGGGTGATATGCCTTACGAGTGGTCTCTAAACCAAAACATACCGGAGAAGATTTTCCGAAAATGGGGCCAGCCTTGCTGCGACCTATTTGCCACTCCCATGCATACCAAATGCAGCAGCTACTTTGCCCTAATCTCCCCAATGGGGGAGACATAGAGAGATGCACTTGTTAACGAGTGGCCCTCGGGACTACTATATGCTTTCCCCCCCTTTAGCCTGATACCCAAAGTCATTCAGAAAGCAAAATCCTTGGGAAGCAGGCTGATTCTCATTGCTCCATATTGGCCTCGTCAGATTTGGTTCCCCTTTCTCTGGCCTCACCTATAGGAGAAATTGTGGGTTCTGGACCCAGTTCCAGACCTTCTGACCCATATGACAGGAACACTTCATCCTGCTCTCCAAACCTTCAATTTGACAACATGGCTGCTCCACTTCCAAACTTAGTCAGGCTTCAAGACTTCACACCAACAGTAAAACACATTTTGGTATCTTCTCACAAGGCTTCTACCAGGAAGTTATATTCTAGGAAATGGAAGATGTTCTCCTACTGGGCAAAAGCAAGAAACATTGATCTCTTTTCTGCCCCAATTAGTTCAATTTTAGAATTTCTTGCAGAACTTTTTCAGTAAGGTTCCACAGCAACTACAATTAGAGTTCAACTAGCTGCAATTTCTAATTTTCACATTGGTGAATACACTCCTAACCTGATGTGTTACAAATTGTATAAAGCATTTTTAAAAGGCACTTGCTTATTGAGACCTCCCATAAAAGACCATCTCTCACCATGCAGTCTGAATTTTGTCCTGACTCAATTAACCTTACCTTCCTTTGAACCTTCATCATCATGTGATCTTAGATTTCTCTCTTGGAAAACTGTTTTCCTAGTTGCCATTTACATCTGCAAGAAGAGTCTCAGAATTGCTAGATCTATCAATCAAGCCGCCATACTTGATTTTCCATAAGGATAGAGTATCTCTGCAAACTAATCCATCCTTTGTGCCAAAGGTTTGTTTTCCAACCAATCTGAATCAATCAGTTGAGCTCCCAGTGTTTTTTCCTAATCATAGCAACAAGGCAGAATACAAACTTCACCAATTGGATGTGCATAGGCAACTTGGGTTTTATCTGCATAGAACTAAAGATTTTAGGAAAACAGACCAATTGTTCATCTCCTTTTCAGAAGTTAAAAAAGGGCATGCCAGTTTCAAAAGTTATGCTTTCAAATTGGCTCTCAAAATTGCATTACCTTTATATACACCTCAAATAACAGGAAATTACCATTCAAAGTTAGAGGCCACTCGACTAGAGTCTTAGCAACATCCTCTGCTTACCTAGCCAGATTATCAGTGGGCAGTATTTGTGCCACTGCTATGTGGGTAAGACCCCATATTTTTATTACTCATTATAAAGTTGATTTGGCCTCCAGGGACAGGGCTTCCTTTGGTTCCACCGTACTCAAAGGTATACTCCCGTGAGCCACCCAGGAAAATGTGTCTGTCTCAACCAGTAAGAATATAGGCGAGATAGGACAACTTAACATAAAGAAGTTATGTACTCACCATAACGTTCCATGTTTGTTGTCCAGCTCGCCCTTCATTCTTATGACCCTCCTACCTTCCCCCAGCCAAGGGCTCCTAGAGGACTTAGATGAGAGAACTTTCTTCTTAGTGAAGGAGCTCTTCTGAATTTCCTTGTTATTTCTTTACCTAATGTTGCATGAAAAATGTAGACACATTGTTATGATTAGCAGCAAACAAGATCTGGGGAAATACACCACTGCATGATAGGATACCTATTCAGCCACGAGCCAAGTGAAGGACTTTGAACCGTGTATTCGGCTCCAAACTTTAACCAGTAAGAATGAAGGGCGAGACGGACAACAAACATGGACCGTTATGGTGAGTACATAACTTCTTTTTCCTTACCCTAGGATAGATGAGCAAGCAACAGCTGCTTCCTCCCACTCTATCCTGCCTAGCTCTTGCAGCATTTGAGCTTTATTCTTCTATTCTACAGAGCTGGACTATGACAGCAACATTTTTTCAACATTAAAACTCTCTGAGCAAATGACTAAAATAGTTAATTTACCTTTACTGATTCTCAAGCACAGTCATAGAGTTACTCATTTTCTTTCCCATAAATTTGATTAACAAGCAGGGGTTGCTGTTTCCCAAAATGTGTCATTGTATATTTGGTACTGTTGTAACCGCTAATACTGTTATATTGGGGATACATTCAATAATGCATTCTTGAAGTACCTGTTATTTGGTAAGAGACTGGCTTAGAGGTTAGAGTAGCTGTTAACGAGCTGTTTCCTGTGTTTTAGTGATGTAAGGTTTGATTCCCTCAGCCTCCATACTGTGTGACTGAGCAAGTCACTTAACCAGACACCATTCCTGGGCTGAGTCTGAAAAAGGACCATGGGAATTAGTGCTCCATCCAGGAAAAAATACAAATAAAATTAAATGAATGACATTTTAGTAGCATTATCTAATTCTGAGCACACTGTTGGTTAGCACAGTATAATTTTTAGTATGTTAACAAGGATTTCAGTTTATAGATAAATTAGCAAAAAACTAAAACTGTATAGAGTTGCAGAATTGAAAATGTCTGTACAAAAATATTAAGCAAGTGAATTGAAGTAGTTATACTGCAAAATGTTATTTTAGAAATTTGTCTCAAAAAGCATACTTCATTAAAGTAATATAATTACTAAAGACAAGCTGCTGTCTACACTAAAATGTTGCTTGGTCGATGGGGTAGATTTTTTGAAGATGTACTACATATTTCTCTTCTCTTTTTTTCTGGATAATACCATTTATTTTGCACAAAAATAAGTGGCTTCAAAATAAAAACAGGATAAAAGCAGAAAAAATAATTTGATAAAGATTGTTTGGAGGAAGAAGCCCACAGATTATCCAGAATATGATTATTTATAAAGGTAGGAGTAAATGCCAAGTTTCTGATGCCATTTGTAACTTTGTATCACAAGTGCATGTAATTACGTAAGTCTGCAACAGACTTTTGCCTGTTGAAGTCATTGTCCTGATGTAGCCGTAATATGTATGAGAGAAACTACACAGACTTGTAATTTCTTTCAAGTGTCTCATATATTCTATTTTCTTATAAGCTTAAGAGTTGGTTAAGTTTTAGTAAAAACCCCCAGAAACAAAAAGATTATCCATTTGTTATATATTTAGATTTACATTTCTTAATTGCAAAAACAAAAATAAGCTTAGCATCCAAAATCATTTTAATTGATTTATTTCCAAGCAGAACTGGAAATATTTCAAGTAGTTCTGAGTTTACTAATGTTGGTTGAGAAAAATAAAGTTTCATCATATGATTTATGGTATAAAGTTGTATTCACAAACATTAACTGTTTCCTACCCACTGCCACCTATCACTACCAGTTCCCCTACCTTCTCTGTTAAACCTGTCCCCACATCCTACATCAAATCACTTTTGTCCAAACTTAAAACATGCTCTCCATCAGTTGACAGCTTACCTCCTCAATTCCTAAAACTAGCTGCTAATTCTATCGCTTTCCCTAGCTCTGTACTAATCAATAGATTTATCAAGGAAAGCTCTATGCCTGATATCTGAAAAAAAATCTATGTTAGCCCATTGCATAAAGGTGATACAGCAACAGACCTCTCTAATTTCAGACCCATTTCCATCTTATCTCCCCTGTCTAAAATACTTGAAAAATGTATCCACAAACAGCCTCTTGTTCATATTCTCCAAGAAAATGTCCTTACCCCCACACAACACAGCTTTCAGCCAAAGCACAGTACTGCTACTGTTCTGATTTCCTTTATTAATAATATCAGAAAAACATGTGATAACATTAACTTAGTTTCCTGCCTGTTTCTAGATCTATCCAAAGCCTTTGATACCATTTCTCATAGACTACTACTATCCAAACTTGCTTCTCTCAACCTCTCTGACTCTATTATAGCATGGTTCTCCAGCTAACTCTCAAACAGATGCCAGGCTGTGAAATGGCAGTCCAACTTTTCTTGCTTTCTACCAGTACAAACTGGGGTGCCCCAAGGCTCCAGCCTTGGCCCCCTACTTTTCAACATCGTTATTAACGACCTCCACTCTTCTTGTCCACTCTTGACCGTTATTCAATATGCTGATGATTCCACAATTATCTCCTACTCTACCAATATCACACACCTTTATACCCTCACCCAAGAATCCCTCCACTCTGTCAAAAGATGGCTTACTTCCCACTAATTACTACTGAACCCTAAGAAACTAAACTCCTCTTGTTTCTCCCTACCTCCCTTCACAAAACTTCCTTTGCTGTCTCCTCTCTGAATAATACTATCATCTCATCTGAATCCCAAACCAAACTCCTTGGTGTTATAATTGAAGACCATCTCAAATTTGATCTACACACTCAGCAGTGCATTAAAAAGACCCATCAAAAGCTAGGTCTGCTGTATAGACATTAAATACCTTATAAATGCTTCCAGACTCTCCCTTGCATTGCCTTTCTACTCCCCACACTGCTTTATGCAGCCCCTATTCTCACACACCTCTAGTCAAACATTCTCACTGAACTAGAACTCACTTATAACAAAATAGCTAGGTTTGCCTCCAACTTACCTTACTGCACCCACCATTGCACTGCCCTAAGAAACCTGCAGTGGCTAGAATTTCATCACCAAATCCTAATACCTCAGCTTCTCTTGCTCATTCAATTCAAAATCAACCCTCTTCCTGTCCCACTCTCATCCAGTCCTGTACTCCCAGTCGCTCTCTCCATAGCTCTCAGTAGAACCTGTTGCAAGTCTATATGCCCAACAAAAATATTGGTAAATTACAGCTATTCCATAGCAAATGCATGGAACAAACTACCTCATAGTGTCAGATGTATCATGAACCTAACACCTTTAAAATAGCAATTAAAGACTACTTCCACAAATCATGGACATGTCTCTGCCATGGCCCAACATAAGCTATCTTCCTCTACCATAGACTACTGCCCTCTAAGATACTACCACACTAGTCTTGCCACTGGCTCTCCCTACCTGTTCTCTTTCTACTTCTTACTCCATATACGTTTTCCTCTGTTTTATGTTTTTGCTCTATACTAGCTTTGATCATAGACCTTAGTACTTTTTTACACCTAATATAGTCTTTACTTTGTGCTATTTCAATATTCCTGTTTCTCCTACTACAGCTTTCTTATAAATGTACTTAAAACTGATCACGCTTTATCAATATTTATGTACAGTGGATATAAAAAGTTTACACACCCCTGTTAAAATGCCAGGTTTTTGTGATATAAAAAAATGAGACCACAATAAATGATTTCAAAACTTTTCCCACCTTTAATGTGACCTATAACACGTACAATTTATTTGAAAAACAAACAAATCTGTTGGGGGGAAAAATGTAAAAAATAAAAAAAACGGACAATACAGTGGTTGCATAAGTGTGCGCACCCTTAAACTGATACTTTATTGTGTGTGCACACCCTTAAACTAATACTTTGTTTGAAGCACCTTTTGATTTAATTACAGCATTCAGTCTTCTTGGGTAGGAGTCTGTCAGCATGGCATATCTTGACTTGGCAGTGTTTGCCCACTCCAAATCTGTCAAATTCCAAGGGCATCTCTTGTGCATAGCCCTCTTCAGGTCATCCCACATATTTTCTATTGGATTTAGGTTTGTGCTCTGGCTGGGCCATTCCAAAACTTTAATTTTTTTCTGGGGAAGCCATTCTTTTGTTGATTTGGATGTATTCTTGGGGTCATTGTTGTGTTGAAAGGTGAAATTCTTTCTTTAGCTTTCTAGCAGACGCCTGAAGGTTTTGGGCCAAAAGTGAGTGGTATTTGAAACTGTTCATAATTCCCTCCACTTTGACTAAAGCCCCAGTTCAAGCTCAAGAAAAGCAACCCCAAAGCCTGATACTGCCACCACCATGCTTCACCGTGGGGATGGTGTTCTTTTGGTGATGCGAAGTGTTGCTTTTGCGCCAAATGTACCTTTTGGAATTGTGGCCAAAAAGTTCAAACTTGGTCTCATCAGACCATAACACATTTTCCCACATGCTTTTGGGAGACTTGATGTATTGTTTTGCAAATTTTAGCTGGGCCTAAATGTTTTTCTGTGTAAGAAAAAGCTTCCGTCTTGCAACTCTACCCCATAGTCCAGACATATGGAGAATACGGGAGATTGCTGTCACATGTAGTACACAACCAGTACTTGCCAGAAATTCCTGCAGCTCCCTCAGTGTTTCTGTAGGTCTCTTGGCAGCCTCCCTGACCAGTTTTTGTCTTGTCTTTTCATCAGTTTTGGAGGGACATCCAGAACTTTGCATCGTCACTGCTGTCCCATATTTTCTTCACCTTTTGATGACTGCCTTCACTGTGTTCTATGGTATATCCAATGCTGTGGAAATTTTTTGTACCCTTCTCCTGACTGATACCTTTCATCATTGAGATCCCTTTGATGCTTTGTAATCTGTCTGCAAACCATGGCTTTTGCTGTAGCAGGCAACTGAGTAAATGTCCTACTAGGACAGCTGAACTTTATTTGGGGTTAATCAGTCTCTCTCTGATTGATGGCAGGTGTGTAGCTAAGAAGACTGAATGCTATAATTAAATCAAAAGATGCTTCAACAAAGTATTAGTTTAAGGGTGTCCACACACAACAAAATATTAGTTTAAGGGTGTGCACACTTATACAGTGTATTGTACGTTTTTTATTTTTTATATTTTTCCCCTAACCGATTTGTTTGTTTTTCAATTGAATTGTACAGGTTACTAGTCACATTAAAGGTGGAAAAAGTTTTGAAATGATTTATTGTGGCTCATTTTTTTATATCACAAAAACCTGGAATTTTAACAGGGGTGTTTAAACTTTTTATATCCAGTGTTTATGCCCATTGTCCTGTCTTTATCCCTGATGATAAATCTCTGAATTGCTTGTACTTTTATTTTTGCCTACAGAAGGTGTTTCCTATGTAAAAAACTGAATAGTTATGTACAGATAATGTTTGTTGTTAATTGTTTTTTTTTCTTCTTTGAAACAGCTGTCTATGTTAATTAATGTTTAAGCAGTGTAATATTGGAGCTTTTCTCCTTGGGTCTCTGCTGAAAAAGGGTTCAGCCCAGTCAGACTAACTTGGTTAACAAATGTCAAATAAATAAATAACATTAAGTAAATATTAAGGCAACGTGTTGCTCAACAATTCTCAAAAACTAATACTTAATAAAAATTTGCATATAGGTTCTGACCCATAGCCAAAGGATTGCTCAAAGTTATATTTAAGGATGGTGCATATGTATGAAGAATTCCAGTTCTGATAAAAACAGCACTTTATTAATGTCAAGAAAGTTATAAAAAATAAAAATATACCTAGCTAAATTACCCAAATTGTCTTCATAATTCTTGGATATTTGTTAGCACAGATGTTGTCAAATAGAAGCTTGCTCCTATGCTGGTTATCAGTGTCCAGTTATTAAATTGTTGTAAAATTTTGTAGCGCAAATACTACAATATTTATCCTTTCCATACGGAAGGGTATTTGGAATAAGCATTTGAAGCTACTCCTTGTCATGTCTAGGAACCACTATAATACATTTTTAACTTTATTAGCTAGGAAAATAAAAGAATGATTTTTGCATTACTGGAATAAAAATGAAACTCAGCTGCTTACACTAGAATGGTGGAATTATTTTCTGTCTGATTGTATATGTGACGAAAGGAGGTACTGCCAGCACAGCTAGCTGGAATTTTGTAAATAATTATATGTCATTTGTGAACATCAAATTTATTTATACAATTGTATTAGAACTGTATGTCATATGTATATCAAGACTGATTTGTACAGATGTTTTGTGTTGAAAATGTATTTGTAAAGTGCTTATATTTGAAATGTGTGCACAGTGTGCCTTACTGGAGAGAACAGAAATGTACATGCACTATTGCAACTGTTTGAATGTATATATTCTAATAGAGGGAACTGGAGGATTAACCTCAGTCCAACAAACTTTAGAAAAATATCTGAAATTAAATCACTTTATAGGCTAGGCCATAAAGATGCTATCTCACAGGTTTCAAGGCAACCAGAGACGGTCTGTACTAGGAAGCTTTTTCTATTGTTTTTGGGGTGAACTAATTACTAGTCTTGAAGTGTGGATGAATGCAATTGTTTTATGACTTCCAGCACCTGTTATAGATCTGAGCAAAAGCCCTTGTTTGTGTGTATTTTTACAGGTAGGTGCTAACCTGCCAGCTTCCAGCATTGGGGGTTTTGCATGGGAACTGGAAGTCAGATGACAAAAAGTGATGTCATTCTGTAAACTATCCCAGCAGTAATATTTTACATATTATTTTGAGAAGTCTCTTAGTGAGACAGAGCATTCTGTATTGTGTCTTGGATCTGACAAGAAGAAGAAGAACCATTCACCACATCATCTGCCCTGGTCTGTTAAGTAAGTTATTAGGGAATAGTAACTCTCTTAGATACAGTCAGGAATACACCAAAGCTTAGTTTAGATATTGTTTTTCTTTGTTTGAGACTTTACTGCAATGTTGTTTTAAATATTTCCTGTGATTTTGAACTCTGATGTCACTGTGAATATGTACTTAGTATTTTTTGTTCTTTTATTGTTTGTTAAATATATTTGAACATTTCATTGTGGCTGATCTTTGTAGAGATATTTAAGTTTTGAGAGTACTTGTATATTTATTTGGTGCCACTGTTTGGGCCTCTCCTAATAACCTTGTTCTTGGTCAAACTACCATTTATATTAGTTTTAATATTACACCCATTAAAATTGGACACCCTTTGTTAAGGACCTTAAAGTAGCTGGCAAGGGGTTCTGGAGGCAGCGGTAAATTCTTTATAATCTGGGGAGAGGGGGACATAGCTAGTAAATCTGTGCCAACCTTTCCCAGTTGTGTGTGTGTGTGTGTGTGTGTGTGTGTGTGTGTGTGTCAGCTGTTTGGGCAGGGACATGAAGCACTGGATGGACAGAGTGAGGGTTGGAGGACTTGGCTTGGAAACCTGGCTAAGGACTCAACTCTATAGCTGTGCCAGTGGGGAGTCTTACTGGGGATCTGGAGAAAGTGGGAGAAACCAGCACCAGACTGACTGTGATCTCTGTGTGTTCTAAAGGGAAATTGCACTTGATGCAAAGAGCTGCATCTGGAAATACTGTGTGTGTACCTGTTATCCTCCCAATGAACGTCCCCCACAGGTGTCAGTGGTGAGGATTGAGCCTCCTTGTTTACTGGTCCAGTGGTAGGTCATTACAGTATAAATGAGCAAATAAAATGTATATCACTTCTAATCTTTCCAACCGTTGGAGGGTTGTGGTTATAAAAAAAAGTTTTCTTTTATTTTCTTGATGTTGGTGTCATTAAAGCAAAATTCTTCAGATTTTTTCTGAATGACTAAACTAAGATTTAGTTTATTTCTTTGTAGTAAAGCATTGTTTATTTGTACTCACATCTATATGTTTTATGGGTTATAGTTGAGAAGAGATGTAGTTATATTAAAATGAGAGTTTTAGAAATGTCTTTTAAAGATGTCTTATTAGATTTTTTATCTAAAGAGTTGGATTTGAAACACTTTTCATAAGACATGAATAAAACTACATTTTTCTGTATTTTGTTGCGGAGTACTCTCATAAACAAACATTTTTAGATACTAATGTATTTTTATAAGGGAAAGAATGTTTTAGATTGTAACATTTTTAAGAAATCTGATTAAGATGTTATTTACATTAGGAAAGTTGCTATCCACATTTCATAAAAAACAGTATAGTAAAAAAATAAAAATCAGTTCATACGGTTGTATAGGCTAACTATAGCTGGTGTATGCTTGTTTAGTAAGGTAGATTGATTAGAGGATTTATTTTTTACAAGATGATTTGCT
Source organism: Protopterus annectens (assembly GCF_019279795.1). NCBI lineage: Eukaryota > Metazoa > Chordata > Ceratodontiformes > Protopteridae > Protopterus > Protopterus annectens. The sequence continues at coordinate 521,010,023 of NC_056726.1, read as the reverse complement.
TTACAACTATTGAATGAGATAGGTAAAGAGGTTATGACTAGGAGAAATTCTGATCATATGTGTATTCTGAAGAGCAATATTAGTTAATAGAAGATGGATGTTAATGGAGAGAAGTGCAACTTCCTTTTAACAATGCCATGTTAATACAGTATAGTATAGGCACTTGTGACATAAAGGCAATTAATTCTGGAAGATAGTCTAGATTTGGTTAAAGTTGTTGGGAGAGAAACGTACTTTAGTCATAACAATGGGGTTAATTTTAAACAAGGGTCTCAAACTCTGATAACCACTGGTGCTGTATGAGGATTGGCAAATCAAGCACGGGCCACAATCTCCAAGACAAAAGAATTAAAGGCAGTGTATCTAGAAAAGTATTGTTGTCGCTTCCCACATATATTGTTATGCTGCTTTGAAGGCTGTGAGTTTGAGATCCATGATTTAAAACAATATTTTGACATGACAGATGTCTACATCAATAGTAATAATTTTGATGAGAAGAAGATGATGAACCAAAATATTAACAACAACCAAGAAATATAGTACTTTTAAATGTGGATCTGATGTTGTCCTTTTCATTTGTTCCTCAATGATTGGGAATCAGATCTGACTCTGCCTCATTTACTAGTCTTTCGGATCTAACTCTTGAGCTCTTTCCTTTAACCATAATGCCTCGGTCAACCTGCTATACGTCAGATCTCATTTGCCACCATTTCACAACAGGCTCAGATCTTTCTCAGAAAGCTTTTTTGGGTGTTTCTTCCTTTCTGTAAGTTCAGTCTACAAATTTTTTCTCAAACTTTTTTCTACTCCACCCACCTCCCCTACATAGTGTCTTGGGTTTTTTCTTTGTTCATAGGTAGGTACTAGGCTATTGGTACTAGGGCCTATATAAGCCTAGCCAAATGTTACCCTGGCTTTTTCCACCCAAGAAAATTATTTTCCTATGCCCCTGTCAAGCAGAGCCACAGATGTGATCCCCGGGGTGAATTTCCTATCTCCCATCCAATCAAGATTTTTCTTGGCGTGCTAATGAGGAGCTTTGTTTGATACAAATAGGTAGTTTGTTCCAGAATATGGGAAGTCTCTAGGACAGGAATCTATCCCTCCAGCATGTTCTGTTTATTGTGGTGACAAGGTTTAGGTCCCTAGAGCGTGTAACTTGGAGGATTGGGATTTCTTTAAGTTTAGCATGTACAACAGCTCTGGGTTTGACATAGCTTTGTATGTTATGCAGAGATCGCCTCTGAGTTGGCAACCCATCTTGTGACATAGGGATTTATACCTAGTTTAGTGAGTTTATCTATAATTCCAGAGTGGGGGATGGTGTCGAAAGCCTTGGTGAGATCTAGCTAGGCTGTGTGAACCACCTTACCCTCATCGACAGCTTTGTTGACCGCTTCAAAGAACTCTATCAGGTTTAGGAGACATGATCTGCCTTTTACAAACCCGAACTGGGTAGGGTCCAGAATTTGGAGATTACCAGTGTCATTGTTTATAAGTTCCATGATGGATACGTTCCATAGCCTTGCAGACCAGGCTCGTCAGGCTAATGGGGCAGTAGTTCCCGGGGTCCGTGGTGGCTCCCCCTTTGTGGAGTGGGATAACCATTGCTGTGTGCCATTCAGTGGGCACAAAACCTGAGGTGAGGCTATGATTGAACATGGTACTTAGGTGGGGTGCCACTTCATTCTGTAATTCATGTAGAACGCAGCCTGGGATGTTGTCAGGTCCCATGGATGCTGTGTTCTTGGCTTTGGAGAGTTTTTTTTTTACCTGTGCAGCCATGACTACAGGAACTTTGCATTCTTCCAGTATAGAGATGGGCCCTTTAGGGGGTCAGAGAGGGGTAAAGTTAGCACTGTACCTAACTGCCAGGATGGTGGCAGTATCAGTTGGTTCTGTATATTTAGTCCCATTTTGCTGTAACTCAGAGCAGATCTGAGTGTTGTCATTGAGATTCTTGACATAGCTATAGAATGCTTTGTGGTTGTCTTTAGAATCATTGGCGATTTTGTTTTCGTAACTAGCTTTGGAGGATTTTATGAGAGATCTCAGCTTCTTACTGAGGCTGACCAGGGAGTTCCTCCAACCATGGGATTTTACTCTTTTTTTGCAACAGCTTCTTTTTTCTATTGTAGAGTTTGTTTATGGCAGACAACCACCAGATTAGCTTCCTTTTTTGGAGGATAGCATCTTGGTTCTGTTAGGGATTGCACAATCCATGCACTCATGTAAGTGCTTATAGGTTCATAGGTTCATAGAGACTCAAACCCTGCACCTTGTGTTTGTAAGGCAAACACCTTAACCATTAGGCCACCCTCCCACCCCAATAAATACATTTTAGGTCTGTCCTAATGATTGGTATAAAGTGCATTTGTATAGGATTCAGGAGTCGTACCTCTATTGTCCGTCAGCATGGGTGTCGTGAAGTTTGCCACTTCTGTCTTAAGAAGCGTGCAGTTGGCTTTGGAGAAATTTTTTATGGTGGTTTCCCTATTAGCTTGTGGTCTGATCTGACCAATGAGGAATTGACCTCTGGTGTGGAACACCGGTTGCTCATGTTGATAATGACCAGGTCTAGGATATTGCTGCCCCTGGTGGGGGTGTGGATAAGTTGATCCAAGGCATTGGAATTTATGGATTCCAGAAAACATTGAGCAGAAGTGTTGGTACATGAGTAGTTTTCCCAGTTAATGGTGGGGTAGTTGAAATCGCCCATTATTAGGGTGTTAGGTTGTACCCTAATATTTTCCAGTGTATCAAGAAATGAGGAGTCCATGTTAGGTGGCCGTATCATTCTGAGTAATGACAGGATGCTACTCAGGGCTAGGGTCGTACCTGCCTGGGCTACAAGATTGGACAGCTCCTCCATGTCTCTTTTCATGTAGTCCAGGGAGGTACATCTCAGGTCATTCACACCAACATGAACAATGACAGAGTCATATTTGTACTTGTTGTCGAGTGACCTGAGTGCGTGCGTTATGTGGTAGATCCTGACAGGCAGCTGACAGTAACTTTTTCCTTGTTTAGCCTGGTGAGTGGAACATCAGTGTGCCTGACTTTGAGTCACCTATGACTAGTGTGTTGAGTACATTGTTATGCCTTATGGGCTGTGGTTGATTGGCACACTGAGTTTGTGTATGTGTCATTTGGGTTGTGTTGGAGGGGTGGAGGTTGCTCGCGTTTTTGATTTGAAGGTCTCTTTTGCTTGGGTGGATTTTTGTTGAGAGCCTCATCAAATGTGTTGTAGTTTTTTTTTTTTTTTTCTCCAAGGTGGTAGTTGGTACCATTGTTCGTATTTTCTCCCTTTTTTCTTTCCCTTCTTTTTTCTACCCTCTAGAAAGGTCATTTCTATTTTCTTTACCTACCCATTGTTGGTAGCCCAAAAAAACCTTCTTACCTCCTTTTTCTTTAGACATGGCTGAGAAACCAGCAAGTTTCAAAACATGCACTTCTGTTAGCATAAGATCTTTATCTATGAAGCCCATAGGGGGTGTGTCTACTGCCGCAGATCTTCTCATTTGAACACAGACTGCTGCATTTTTGCAGCCTTTAATTCCAGGGCCCTTAGGAACCATAGAAAAAGTTAATATTAAAGGGATTGCTGCCACCTTCTCCTTCTACTCCAGGGGTTCTAACCCCGCCAAAGTCATTAAAAGCCCCTTCGGAGGTGAAAGAATCACAGACATGGTCTCCAACCCATTCTCCAAAGGCTTCTCTGTCTTCAGAACTTCCTCCAAACATCCAAAAGAACTTGTATCCAAAACAGAAAAAGTTGGATCCCATGCTCTCGGATCCGACAACTACTCATACAAAGTCTCCACCTCAACCACTCCGTCCCCAAGGTTCTCTGTAGAGCCAGTTTCTCCTTGGCTCCATTCTCCCTTCCTTCAGGAGGCCCAGAGGAAGGAGTGTCTGCCCCAGTCCATAAATTCCTCCATCAAGTCCTCCAGGACCCTTTCAGAAGCTGAAGTGGATAGGATGATAAGGAAGTTCCTTAGAGCTCAGATTCCTATGGAGGTTATGCTGCTTTCATCTCCCATCGGAGCCTCCCTTCTCCTTCCCATGCAGTGATCTATCCTCCTTTGATATGACTGATGATTTTGGAGCTCTTGGATCCAGGAGACCAGAGTGTGTCAACATCAGATCTGAAGACACCTAGATTTTTGATGACTGCTTCCCTGACTTGTTTGGCACTGATTCCTTTGGACAAGGATTATTCTCGAAGCTGAAGCGTCTGAGGGGCTTGTTTCCACTCCAATGTTGTCAGAGCCATCCCTGGCTCTTGGTGCTTTCACATTAGATGGCTCGTGTCTGGCTCCCCCTTTGAGCCACAGGTCTGGACATGGTTGAGGCATGGTAGCTTTGGCAGCTTCGGCTCCTGTGCAACCAGTTACAGTGTCTCACAGTCCTCCTGATTTCAAGGTAATGGAGAGGGCCTTCTCTCATCTGAGAGACTCCGACTACTCTATCCTGCTCTTAACCTACAGCCCTGCCTCCTTCGGGTCTGAGCTCTAATCCCCTCCGGTCTATTTCACAAGGACAGTTGGCCCCATCAAGTGTCCAGACAGTCCACTTCGAGGACTTTCCCCTCTCTTTGGATACTTCTCCAGATCATCCCACTGAGTAGGATCCCAGAAAGAGAATTTGTAAAAGACACACACACTCCCTCCAGCTGTCTGTCACCAAAACCACTAACTTTAATAAAGGGGAGGGGTCCCCTAGATCTCCACCACATGACGTCTCCTTCAGCAACATCTTAGAAATTCCTAAGCAAAAAGATGGTTGGTCCTCTGACACCAGCTCCCAATGAGAGTCAGTGTTTCTGGAAGCTTTTGGGTCTGCCTATTTACATCTTGGATGACTCCCCAAATGAGCTATAGATCTAGTCTGTTGCCAGGCATGGAAGCAGCTAGGAACTGTAGAACCCATTCCCTGTTGGCCTGATAAATTTCATGCCCCACCTAAAGACAGATCACACTGGAGCAAGGGAGTTCCTTTTGATGCTATGGTTGTGGCAGCTGCCACAAAGGATAAGCTGGCAGAGTACAGCTTCTCCCTTCATCCCCCTAACAGAGTGTCCAAGGCTTTGGACAGATTAAGAAAACATGTTTTTGTCTCCACGACTTTGCCTTATGGTTTCTGAATTATTTGGCACATTTCACAAGATTACAGTGGGATTTGATTAAGGACTTTTCCAAATCCGTCTCCATGTCCCTGTCCATGTCCATGGAGGACTACAAGAATTCTTCTTTACAACTGGCCACTCTGTTATCTGTCTCTAATGCATCCATGAGGGTAATTTCCCATGTTGCAGAGGGTACCTCACAGGCAGAGAGAGTTCAGGCATAGCCATTATATAACATGCTTGGATGCGCTTATTGACTTCATGGAGCCTTTCATGTCTTCTTTTCTTAATGCCCCCTATGATGGAACATATTTATTTGGCCTTGCTGTAAAGGAAACATTCTCCCAGAGTGAACAGGATTGAAAGACCCTGTCTAATGTAGAGATACACTTTTTCTACCCCTCAGTGATCCTTTTCCAGGAATCAAAGAGGAGGTAAGAAAATGTGGTTCCGAAAGCCTCAGGGTCCTTTCTAGGATTCATGCAGCGATATCTCTCCAGAGGCAGAGGGAGGAGTTCAAATGGAAGACCTCGTGCAGGAGATGCCTGCAGAACCTGGGTTTTCAAGATTCCTTTTTGGATAAACCTTTTCAGCACTCCTGAAAGGTTGCCTGACTGCCCACCTCTGGTAGCAATTGGGGGAGCTGCTTGTCTCTGCACCCAAATGCCTGGGCATCATTAATAAAAGATTCTTTGGTCTAAAAATCATATTCAGAGGTGTTTTCATACCATTTTCCCAGATTACCCCATCCAAAAGAAAAAGGCTTCCCGCATCCCTCCCAGTCAGAGGGAATCAGCAGTTCAAAAAATTCAAAAGCTACTAGACAAGAGAGTCATCCAGGTGATTCTACCAGATCTGAAAAGATTTGGAACTTTGTCAAGGTTCTTTTTAGTATCAAAGAAAATGGGACCCGAGAACAATTATGGATCTAAGCAAACTAAATCAATTTGTGAAGAAGTCAAAGTTCTGAATGGTCATGGATGAGTCCTTTCTGCCATTTCTGTGCAAGGACGATTGGATGTGCTCCATCAGTCTTCAGTATATGTACTGTCATGTCAAAATGCAAAGACGATCCTGAAGATTTCTGCACTTTAACCTAGGGGTCAGTTACTATCACTTCAGAGCCCTGCCCTTTGGTCTCACCACAGCCCCCAAGGGAGTTCAGAAAATGTATGTCAGTGGTAGCAGATCACTTGATACTGCTGGGATTCTAAGTGGTTTCATACCTAGACGACAGGCTCCTTACCATCCCAACCAACCATCTTATAGAAAAATCCAGGGACTACTTGCTCCACTTATGTCAGTCTCTGGGCATCTCAGTCAACATCTGCAAGTCTCCTCTCCAACCTTTGAGATAGCTTCTCTTCCATCTCATTGAGTAAGGATTATAAGATGCCAGGTGGAGCAAATTAGTGCACACACTTCTCTACCAGCCAGACTTTCTCTTCAAGCCCAAGGATCAATGGTAGCTGCTATAACCATAGTTCCTTTGGCCTAGTTTCATATGTGCATTTTTCAATGGACCATAGCTGTTTAGTGGTCAGTTCTTCTCTATCCCTTGTTCTTTCCAATCAAACTCACTGGAGTATATAAAGGCCAATTGTGTTGGTGGATTCAGCCAGACGAAGTTTCCCAAGGCCGCCCTCTTGTACATCTACTCCCAGTAAATACAGTAACCACTGACACCTCACAACTGGCGGGGGGGGGGGGCATTTCTTATCAATGCCCTAGAGGTGAGGGTGATCCTGCTAGTGTTGCAGGCCTTCCAGGACATCTTTCCTCTGAGGACAATTGCAGTACAAGCCAATACCATGTCGGTGGTTTGGTACATCAACAAACCATGGGTGTGAGGTAATGAGAGTGTGGCAGTGGGTGATCTCTTTCAGCCACTTTCTTATGGCAGTGCACATATTGGGCAAATCGATGTGCTAGTAGACAAACTCAACAGGTCAATTGAAATGCCTCTTGAGTGGTCACTTATTCAGTGGCAGAGAGGACTTTCTGTCTTTGGGACCAACCTTGCTGTGACCTCTCTACTTCTCTCCACAAAAAGTGCAGCAAGTTCTTTGCCCTCACCCCCTCTGAGAGAGACAGCAAGAGATGCTGTATTCCACATTTGGCCATCTGGAATCCTTTATGCTTATCCCTTGATGCCTCTAATTCCCATATTCTTACAGATGGCACTTCAGTTGAACAGAATGGTTATCCTCATTGCCCCCTTTTGGCCTTGTCAATTATGGGTCCCCTCCCTTTGGTGTCACTGCTATCTACCATGGATACTAGACCCCAGTCCAGACCTGCTCTCTTATCCCTCCAGGATGTATCATCTGGACGTTCCATACCTGAAGCTGAATTCATGGTTTCTCCAATTCCACTGATAGTTAGACAGCTCAGTCTTTCCTCCCCAATGTGGCAGCTACTTCTATGATCCCACAAGGCCTCTACAAGGAAGATCTACAAAAGTAAATGAAAAAGATTCTCTTTTTGGGCTCTACAGAGAGAAGTGGGACCCCTTCACTGCTTCTACTTCTGCTGTCTTAGAGTTTTTAGCATCTGTTTTTGAAGAAGGATTTAATTAGGAGGGTGGCTTAATGGTTAAGGTGTTTGCCTTATAGACACAAGGTGCAAGGTTTGATTCTCACATTGAGTAATTAGCTGGGCTTAAAATGGCCTACAATAACAGTTAGCCTAATACCAACCTATGAATTTGTCTTCTATCAAAGAGCAGTTGGCAGCCATATCTAATTTTCATACGGGGGAAAAATGTTTCAAAATTGCGCAAGACTCTTCTTAAAAGTACCTTCTTGCTTAGGCCTCCAGTGGTGGATCCCAGTCTCCCCCAACCAGGATTTGACAGTCATGCTGCATGTGTTAACTCAGAAACCCTTTGAATCATCAGGTAAATCTTATTTAAAATTTTTGTCATGGAAAACTGCTTTCCTGGTGGTCATTACATCTGTAAGACGCATTTCTGAACTCCAGGCTCTCTCTTCCAAATCTTATCTTTCACAAAGAGAGGGTTACCTTAGGGACCATTCCATCTTTTTTGCCTAAAGTAGCCTCCAAAATGAATACTAATCAAGCCATTAATTTACCTTTTTTCTTTCCCAACTTTGCTAACAAAGGAGAGTACATGCTCTGTATTT